>NC_063205.1:5239684-5325475 GCF_017589495.1 Alosa alosa
TCTATTTTTGAAGTCATGACAACGGCATCTGTGCTTGTACGGAGCATAATGATGTTGGAACACCCAGCCCTCATGGAAAGAAAAAATCTTTTTATCAGAGCTCGGCCTTGGCCCTGTTTGTAGCATCAGTCAATTCCACTAGTTACAATTCAGTTCACTCCGACTGAATGTAATGTTTGTTTAACTGATGACACAAAATGTACCTTTTAAAAAGCACGGCTTTTAGTCAAGCATTTAGAGAAAAACTACTGGTTCCTACTGCACCATTTTCCATCACACCTTACACAATATGAATGTATGTGTGTGTGTGTGTGTGTGTGTGTGTGTGTGTGTGTGTGTGTGTGTTTGTGTGTGTGTGTGTGTATGTGTGTGTGTGTGTGTGTGTATGTGTGTGTGTGTGTGTGTGTGTGTGTGTGTGTGTGTGTGTATGTGTATGTGTGTGTGTGTGTGTGTGTGTGTGTGTGTGTGTGTGTGTGTATGTGTGTGTGTGTGTGTGTGTGTGTGTGTGTGTATGCGTTACCTCCTCTACACAGACCACGCCTTGGTTCCAGCCACCCTCAGGCTCAATCAGGCTGAGAGCCACATTGGGAGAACTCGCTATCTAACGCTCCCGAAAAATGATCCCCAATTAACATTCATTATCAGCCCTCACTACTTCCACCTGATTCTGTAATTAGATTTCCTACAGCCATGCTTAGAGAGGGGGGATTTGGGAGGGGGGAACACAGAAAAGGAGTGATAGAAAGGGAAAGACAAGAGAGAGAGAAAGAGAGAGAGAGAGAGAGAGAGACAAAATCCAGACCAGGCACAAGGTTAATTCCTGTATTCTGTCTCGGCAGCGGAGAGTCAAGTTATGTTACATCTCCACCGCAAAGCCAGTTTCTTTGTTCACTCGGACCTCGGAGGATAGAGAGAGACATCTCTGGGCTCTGGGACTGGGATAAGGCAGGGAGACGGGGGTAGAACAGGACTGTTTGAAGCGCACTGTTGTACATAATCCAACAACATTGATTCGTTACTCAAAAATTATGTGAATACTGCAGGCACCTCGTGCAACATTCAGGCCCCCTGTCTGCATTTGAAAAGACCCATTCATCTCACACCTTCAGTGGCCGTCTACAGAGGAGGGGCTGAGGAGGCAACTGATAACTGAACAATAATACCATATTTAGTGTGACAGTAACTATATGCTCTGTGCAACTGATTTAAATCATGTTAACCTGTTTGTGTGTGTGTGTGTGTGTGTTTCAAAAAACGTAACCTTAAAATAATCAATCTCAGCCCTGCAGGCAAAGACATTTAGATTTTTGTTCACTAAATCTGCTGACAAACATCATGGGCAAGCCCCTAGTTAGCTTGAACACACTTATGACTTAACATTCATACAGATTCAAGCTGTGCTGAGTCATGCTGTTGTTCATTCTCATCCGAATAAGCCAGCAAAATGGGATCCGTAAACTGTTACAGCGCCGAGATGGCCTTTGACTCGGCACCTTTATTTTCCTATTTTTTTCTTTTATACTAATAATGCGAAAGTCAATAACCATGGTCACTATATAGACTCTGACCGGCAGGAATTCGATTATGCCTGCGAGCTAGAGGAGAGACAGGGAGGGAAAACAAATCCTACATCCCAGCTCCCACTTCTCCTCCCGGTCCGACGAGGACAGCGGTGGGATTTAGTGGGGGAAGGCACACACCTCCACTGTGGCTCCAGTCCTTTTATTAGACGATACATCATTTCACTTAGCCAATAACAGAGTCGCTCACATCAAAGATAATGGATGTTTCTCCTGGTTGCCCCGAGATTCGATGGCCGTGGTAATGTAGATTAATTTACTGCAAACAGATTGATTTTCCTTTCTGTTGGACTCATTTGTTTTTTGTTTGTTTTGTTTGATTTTTGTTTTCTGCTCCGTGTTGCTTTTCCTCATCATGCCACGCTATAGCTGCTCAGTAAAAGCAACGGCCCGAGAAGAGACTTCTGAGATACCGATAAGCAAGCTGTTTTTCCAGCCATCTTTCTCTCTCTTGTGTTCTCTCTCTCTCTCTCTCTCTTACTATTTGATATGATGGACAGAGATGAAGATGGTGGTGGCAGTGACCCATGTCCACCTCTCAGTCCCTGGTCAGTTAGCCAAGGTGAAATGTCAAGGCCGACACTGGCTTCCCCTGCAACATGCCAAAATCTGATATATGCATGCAGAATAGTGTAGTGTCACTACATTTGTAGTTTTAATTCACTTGTGGTCTTCTTGCTCAGCATCATTAACCACACATCATGTGTCATTATGCACACTCGTTTGCGTGGCTTTGTTTGTTGTGTTGTGTAAATCAAAGTTGTTTGTGTGTAAATCAAAAATAATGCCATTCCAAATGCATGATTTGCAAAATCATGTTATCACCATGATAAGATGGGCGTCTGTTAGCAGTTTTGGTTTGTGACTAGAGACCCAAAATGGTCAGTGCTTTGAAATGCTTGGCCTCTGAATGGGCATTAGTGCCTGCAGAGGCCCCTAGCTGGGATCACATGTGCGCGCGCTGCCTACGGCAAACCGGCGGCCTGTTATCTCACAGCAGGGCGCCACACTGTTTGGCCACTTCAATGTGATGCAAATGGCATCCGTGAGGAGCAAATAGCTTGTGCTCTGTAGATGCAATCTGTTAGAAGGCGTCTGAATGTGTTTGTGCGCCACCACAACAACATCACAGTCAGATGCTTTAACCCCTTTCTCTGTCCCGACCGTCATACATTTAATGAATTTTGTTCTGCTGGGTCCCCTCCTGTCGAAAAGTTGATTTTGCCGAGTTGATGCTTGTAGCACCTCTAAAAGGTCAGGAGAAACACAATCTCATTAAAACTTTAATCATCAAGAAAGTAAGCATTCAGCATAGCTACCACCCGTTTGTGTAATTGTAGTGACTGAAAAATAAAACTTTGAAAATGGAACTCAAATAAAGGTTGTTTAGCAATTAGTGTCTCAGCTATGCCTGGAACTTTATATGGAAAATGTTTAGAGAATACTTGTTTCTCCCAAGGCGTCACAGGCAACTAAAGAGTCCAACACAAGGTCTATTTCCACTGCTGGCAACTCAACTTTATGGCCGAATGAAATCACAACAGTCAGCTTTATGCATTCAAGAAGCAACAGCTGCCAATAAATATCAAGTATGCCTGCAGAGCTAATGAAGGTTATGCAAAGAGCAGAGTTTCTACTGTAGTACTCTCAGCAACAGTACTGTGGACTGGATTATGCAACCACATAGACAATAATGATGATTTACATAAATAACATATTTTATGTAGTAAAGCTTACTGTTTATGTCACTGTCCCTGATGCTGTGCTGAATTGGCAAATGAAGTCCTGCAAACTAGTGAGAGAAAGGAACCAGAACCAATGTGGCCAATGTATTTTGTGATACTTGGCATTTGGTAGTTTCATAACAAATTGTGTGAATTATTACAGTAATGAACATTTTCCAAATCTATCATTTTATTTTCTCACAAGGTCTCATTGAATTATCTCAATTACATTAGGTGAGTTAAACCCAAAGATGTTCTAAGGTAATCTATATTCATCATTGGGAAACAATACATAAACTCAACAGAGGAATGAAATATAAGTCTCCTGAAATTGTGTAAATGTAAATTTACTTTTCCAGAATGCACATCCACTGTTTGTGAGTGAAGAGGGAGTGTGAATTGCTGAGTGTGTGTGTGTGTGTGTGTGTGTGTGTGTGTGTGTGTGTGTGTGTGTGTTTGTGTGTTGTGTGTGTGTGTGTGTGTGTGTGTGTGTGTGTGTGTGTGTGTGTGTGTGTGTGTGCCCTTTGCCATCTCACTCCTGCCACCCCATTCCTTTCTCCCCCACAGCAGGTGAGTCTCCTGAGGTCAATGTATTGTATCTGAATAACACATTTCCATGGTGACAACAGAGCATCTTTGGCACCTCATTTGTGTGTTGTCAGGGTAATGCCTGTCTGTTTTTGGTTGGTATGTGTCTTAATGTGTGAGTGCGTAGGTATGTATGACGTAGGTGTTTGCCATGTATGCGAGTGTAGATATAAATGTGTGTGTGTGTGTTTGGGGGCTACTAATAAGCTACTTTTTCTCTGACTGTCTTTCTGCCCAACTCAGAGGTATATGTGTGTGTGTATTCTTGGTAAAAATCTATCCCATATCATCTCTTTCTTTGTCTCCCACATACACACACACATACACAAACACATTTACACATTACCACACACTGCCCTGGCTGCGAGCACTTTTCATGTCGGTGTAATTATAAAGCTCTTCATGAAGTATATCAGGCCTTCTCAGCTAACCAGGTAGCATAGAGAAAGATGGGAAAACCTGCAGGTCAGACTGAAAAAATACTGAACACTCCTTGGTTAATATGTATTTGTCAGAAACACGCTCCATGTTTAAGATCCCAGGAGACACGAATCAATCAGAAGATCTTTAAAAATACAATATTTTATTTATATTCTCCTAAAATAGCCAAATGTCGCAAATAAAATGTCGCTTAATGTTATCAAATGTAAATCAGTGTAAAACAGTTCACAAGTCTAGTATAGTTCTCCAGTACAGTCTTTTCTCCGTCTTTCCTCCAGGAAGACGGCGTGTCACTCTTGGGGGTATCCCTGAAGGCACGGGGGCTGCCTGGACGTGGCCGTCGGCTGGCTACAGCAACGAGAGGGGAATCCCGGAAGTGAGTCTTCCGTGGCGCGTGCCTCCAAAACAACCAGCGGGAGACACAGAGATTAGCGGCAGCACGGTCAGTAGCAATAGAGCGGGCACTTTAGGTCCAATGCATAGAGAGAGGGAAGAAAACTACTTTCCTGCCTGACGTGGTTTGGCAGGCCGTTATGGTGTCCAATTCTCCCTCGAGTGGCTGGGAGTCCCGTGATCGTCCGGCGGTTCACGTCGTGGCTCGTGGCTAAGAGGAAAATAACAGACCCTCAGCGAGGTAGCTCCACAACAAACAGAAGACCAATGGATACAAGGCTATTAGCAGAAGAACGTCCCTTAACGAGGATACTTGCGTGCGTGGTATCAATCCGATCGGGCCGAGGAAACCAGCAGAGGATGTCTATCCAGCGAGGAGGGATCCGAAGCACCGGCGACAGCGGAACACCAGCAGGGGAGACGAGCATCAGGCCTGGGTCCCGTGCTTTGGATGAGTAGGGGGTGGGGTGATAGTTCAGTTCATGGGCGCCATCTGTAGTAGTCAATTGTCAGCCCGCCCACCCTTAATAAGCTTCCCAACCCCAGTGTAAACAAACACACGTGAATCATGTCAAAATCACTGCATTCGCAATATCAGTGTAAACAAATCGTGCGTGCTTAACCATCACAGCAATCACAATAGCTTAGGAATTACACAAAGCCCATATCACGGTGGTTCACTGCAATCAAGGTGCCAACACACAAGATAAAATACTGACAAAAACGTTTACAGTACTGGCCCGTTTGACATTTACCCCCCCACTTTAACAGTAGTCGTCCCGACTACGTCACCTACTGGTACCTCAGTGGCCTGGTGCCCTGTGTGCTTCGCTGAGAGCGACGTATTTCCTGGGCTTCTGTCTGGTCAGGGAGGTATGAGTCTTCTTGGTGCCCCTGTTGTAGTGGCGTGACAGTCCCTAGGTGGTCTCCCAGACCATCGGCTTGGTTGGAGCTGGTCGTCATGTCAGCTGGCCGGGGGGCCTCTGCTTGGGTCGAGGGGTCTGGTATTGTCCTTTCTGTCTCCATGGGAAGCTGGGTCCTCCAGAACACCAAGGGTCTGTACCTCGGAGCTTCCAGCCTGTAGTGGTGCTGGGCCGAACTTAATTCAGAAGGAATCTGGCCTTCTTTTGGTTCCTGTGGGAAGGACAGGGGACACACACGTAGGTTATTCCTATGTGCTGTACGAACAGGACCTTCCTCACCTTCCGGACGTATGAGGTACACAGGCTGGCCTGGTCGCAGCTGGGACACCACCACGAAGGGAGTCGGTCGCCATCTTGGGGTCAGCTTCCCGTAGGCTCGGCGGCGGAAGTGCCGGAGGAGGACCCGTTCTCCCACTTGTAGTTCTATTGCCTTGGCCCTTCGATCTCGGCGGTCCTTGTCTGCCTGTTGCCTTTGCTTGGTGTGCTGTTGTACGGCCCTCCATGCTTGAGTAAGCACTTAGTGTTGGAAATGTACCCACCCATTGAGGGTTTGCCGCTGTGTCGAAGGGCCAGCTTCGTGGATCCAGTCTATGGGGATCCGTGCATGTCTTCCAAAGACTGTGAAGTAGGGTGTAAAGCCAGTGGTGCTGTGGGGGGTATTATTGTAGGCCTGTACCAAGGCAGGCAGTCTATATGGCCACTGGGCCTGCGTCTCTTCGGTCAAGGTACCAAGTAGCTTCAAAAGGGTCTGATTAAATCTTTCACAGGCGCCATTACCTTGTGGATGGTATGCCGTGGTGCGCTTTGTTAGCCATAGAGGAGGCACAGCTGTCTGAAAAGGTCGGAAGTGAAGGCTGCCCCACGGTCAGACAAGATATGTTCGGGACTTCCATACACCTGAAACAGGTGCTCCCACACTGCTTTGGCGGTAGTTGCTGCGGTCTGGTCCTTTGTGGGTACTGCAAGGGCATATTTGGAAAACAGATCTGTCATTACTAAGATGTATGGATAAGTATCGCCAGGGCGGCCGAGTGACAGGAAATCGATCCCCACAACATGGAAAGGGTAAGAGGTCTCAATTGGCACCAATGGGGCCCTTATCTCCGGTCCAGCCTTGTACAGCACACACCTAGGGCAGTTGGCAGCCCATGCCATCGTGTCTCGCCTCATCCCATGCCAGAAAAAGCGGTTCTGTAGGATGTTCAGCGTTCGTTCTGCACTGGGGTGTCCTCCCTTCGTATGGTACTCCTGCCAGAGGGTTTTGGCACAGTTCTTCGGGACAATAATCTGGCTGCAGGTCTCGTCGATACTGCCCCGTGCTTGGGCATCTCTCCGAATTTTGGGTTACCTTGATCTGGTCCCATTCACGCAGCAGCTGCTGAAGGTCCTGGCTCACGGTAGCACAGTGTTCTGGGGAAGGGGCTTGGCCTTGTTGTTTCCAAGCCAGTAGTTGCCTCAAGTCAGGGTCTTCCCTTTGTCTGTTGGACCATCCCGCTGTTTCCTCATGGATGCCTGGGTCTGTCGGCTCCGCCTCCGTCAATCGGCTTGTGACCTCTGGTTGTTCGCCTGGGATCCAGGATAACACATCGGCATTACGGTTAGTGACCCCTGGGCGATAGCGGATGGTGTAATTAAAGTTGGCTAGGTGGGCTTGCCACCGTTGTTCAACTGCTCCCAGCTTAGCTGTTTCAAGGTGTACCAAAGGGTTGTTATCGGTAAACACATCCACCTCCATTCCCCACAGGTAGTCCTTAAATTTTTCTGTCATTGCCCACTTAAGGGCCAACAGTTCAAGTTTAAATGAGCTGTAGTTGTGATCGTTCTTCTCTGTGGGGTGAAGGCTTCGACTGGCGTAAGCGATTACTCTCTCTGTGCCGTCCTGGATTTGAGCCAGTACCGCCCCTAGACCCTCCAGACTTGCATCGGTGTACAGCCGAAATGGCTTAGTAAAGTCGGCATAGGCTAAGATGGGTGGGCTCACCAGGGCTTCCTTCAACCTTCGGAATGCCCGGTCACATTCTGCTGTCCACTGGATTGGAGCCGTCTTAGAGGTGGTCGTGGTGCCATGCAACAGGCCATGGAGGGGGGCAGCGATCTTGGCAAACCCAGGAATATAACGGCGGTAATACCCCACCAGACCCAGAAATGAACGAACCTGGCGAACATTCTGCGGTGCTAACCATGCCTGGACAACAGCCGTCTTCTCTGGGTCGGTGGCCACTCCCTCCGCACTTACAATATGACCCAGGTACGAGACACGTTTCTGAAATAGTCTGCACTTCCGGGGCTGCAGCTTGAGTCCGTGGTCTTGTAGTCGCTGGAAGACTCTGTCCAGGTCTTGAAGATGTTGGTCAAAACTGGACGAATAAATAATCACGTCGTCCAGATAAATTAAAAGATATTAATTTAAAAACTCCCCCAGGCAGCGCTGCATAAGCCGTTGGAACGTAGCAGGGGCGTTGCAAAGGCCAAACGGCATACGCTCAAACTCAAAAAGACCTAGGGGGGTGGTAAACGCCGTCTTCTCCCGGTCACGCTCGTCCACCTCTACCTGCCAATAGCCACTGGCCAAGTCTAGGGTGGAGTACCATTGGGCACCCTTTAGACTGGTCAGCGACTCCTCAATCCGGGGGAGTGGATATGCATCTTTATGAGTCACCGAGTTCAACTTCCGGAAGTCTACGCAGAAGCGCCACGATCCGCATTTCTTCTTAATCAGTACGATGGGAGCCGCCTACGGACTGGAACTTTCCCTGATGACCCCTCCTTCCAGCATATTTTTCAGCGAGCTCTTCAGCTCTGGATACAGTGTCGGTGGCACCGGTCGATAGCGTTCCCGGCTAAGGGGTGCCGTTCCTGTAGGAATCTGATGCTTCACAGCATCAGTACGGCCAAAGTCTTCGTCATGTTGTGCAAAGATTGGCTGCCATTTCGATAGGAGTTGGTGGAGACGCTGGCGTTGCTCATGGTCCAACTCCACTCCTTGTTCTCCCAGTACCGATGGCAGAGCAGAGGGGTTGGTGAGTATGGTGCTGACACCGACTTCCACTTCTCCCGAGGGGCCAGGAGTCAGCACGAGATCTTTGTGTCCGGCAATGTCCTCTGGCAAAATTTGGGTTACGGTGGCCAGCGGGCGGCGTTGGGGGACCTCCACTGGGAAAGGGTTGGGGTTGCAAAGCCTCAAGGGAACCTGCCCAGCATGGACTTCCGCAAGCGTGTGGGCTGCCCTCCAGCCAGCCTCCTCCTCCGTCAGTGGTTCTATCAGCACAGCACAATTAGTCCTAGGGATGGTGTCACTTACTTGACACCACAGAATCATCTCTGTTCGTGAGGGAATAACAACAGGAGACTGCCTAGTTAGTTTGGCGACCCCCCTCCCCAAGGCAGTTGGTCCCTTCTGTTGGACTTGTCTACATACTGCAAAAGCCTTCTTCCAGAGTGTGCCTGCTGCTGGAGCGACTGCAGCCTGGAAGGCCACCACCCCGGGGTGAATCCCCTGCATCACTTCTCGCCAGCACTCAGTGATGACATTCATCCCTAGGACTGCCCTGTCGCTACCCAAACACTGGTCATTTACGATGATAACCCCTTTATTTGGAATACGTATTCCACCTACCTTAAAATCTAGAATGGCATAGCCGATATATGGGATCTGGAGTCCGTTGGCAGCCTTCAGTGTCAGCCAGCCAGGTTTGTCGACAGTGTTGAGGACAGAGTCTTGGAGCTGATTCTTGAAGAGGCTCTCACTGAAGAGGGTGATCTGAGAACCTGTATCCAAGAGACATTGAATTAATTTTCCATTAATCTCTACCTCCACCCCCGGGCACGTACCTATTAAAGTCGGTTTGGACGATGGGCCATCGTTTGTCTCATTCACCCCCGTCACTCTTTCCCCCGTGACGGGGGTAGCTAAAAACCCTGATGTTGACGTCGTTTGGGGCAAAACCGTTGAACATGGCCTACTGCGCCACAATCTCGGCAAACAGGGCGGCCCTGCGCGTCCCATTGGTACTGCCTAGTGGGTTGGGGTGGGTGCTCGCTTCGTCCAGTCAACGGTACGTGGTGCACCCTGGGGGCAGTTGATGGAGTTACTGTGGTCGGTCCGTACGGTGTCTGGCTTCTCAGTTCCTCCACTATTTGGCTACTGAGGGTCTTCAGTTGGGCTGTCAGCTCACTTCGGAGTTCGGTTCTCAAACTTTCTCTAAGTTCTTCCAGGTCTGACTGCCGCTCACTCCTGGCAGGGGAAGGCCCACCCTGGTTCCGCACAGCATGGACTTGTGTTTCAATGGAGGGCCCATCCAGCTCTCTTTATAATGCCCGAGCCTCCCGTTGGGCAGCTGGAAAGGTTAGCTGCTCGTCTCTTCGCAGCAGCCGCTGCAATTCTTGTCTCACAGACCCAGCCCGGAGGCCGAGAATGAACTGGTCTCGGAGGAGAGCATCTTCATCCATGTGTGCCTCTCCATCAACAGCACGTAGTTCTCCAGTACAGTCTTTTCTCCAGGAGTCTAGTATAGTTCTCCAGTACAGTCTTTTCTCCAGGAGTCTAGTATAGTTCTCCAGTACAGTCTTTTCTCCGTCTTTCCTCCAGGAAGACGGCGTGTCACTCTTGGGGGTATCCCTGAAGGCACGGGGGGCGCGGCCTGCGTGACGCGTCGGCTGGCTACAGCAACGAGAGGGGAATCCCGGAAGTGAGTCTTCCGTGGCGCGTGACTGCCTGCCTGACGTGGTTTGGCAGGCCGTTATGGTGTCCAATTCTCCCTCGAGTGGCTGGGAGTCCCGTGATCGTCCGGCGTGTCACGTCGTGGCTCATGGCTAAGAGGAAAATAACAGACCCTCAGCGAGGTGGCTCCACAACAACAGAAGACCAATGGATACAAGGCTATTAGCAGAAGAACGTCCCTTAACGAGGATTCTTGCGTGCGTGGTATCAATCCGATCGGGCCGAGGAAACCAGCAGAGGATGTCTATCCAGCGAGGAGGGATCCGAAGCACCGGCAACAGCGGAACACCAGCAGGGGAGACGAGCACCTGCGTCTGGGCAGCGAGCCTCATGGTAAGTCTCGGGTGTCTTTTATCAGGCCTGGGTCCCGTGCTTTGGATGAGTAGGGGGTGGGGTGATAGTTCAGTTCATGGGCGCCATCTGTAGTAGTCAATTGTCAGCCCGCCCACCCTTAATAAGCTTCCCAACCCCAGTGTAAACAAACACACGTGAATCATGTCAAAATCACTGCATTCGCAATATCAGTGTAAACAAATCGTGCGTGCTTAACCATCACAGCAATCACAATAGCTTAGGAATTACACAAAGCCCATATCACGGTGGTTCACTGCAATCAAGGTGCCAACACACAAGATAAAATACTGACAAAAACGTTTACAGTACTGGCCCGTTTGACATATTCAGCTCATCTGAGCAAAGAAAGAAGCCGCAGGAGCAGAAAAAACTTTACTAATTAATACTACTTAAACTAATTTATACTTTTATTATCATGTCATGCACAAAGGTGTCTGCTCTGCTAAATACCCTTATTTTAACTTTTACTAACCACACAGGGTCACAATATAAATTGTAATCTAAGAGTAACATCCAGCTTGTAGTAGCTGTATGTGTTTCACAATATGCTTTTGTTTCTTAGAAGGTTTCCACAGCGGAGGTTGTCAGGTGTGACCTAGGTCTGCGAGAACTTACCAGCCAGGAGTGGTTCAAATGGAATGGAATTTTAATGAGCTCCTGTGTAGCTCATATATTTCATAATTCACCACTGCCAATAGGACATGTAATTTGAGGCGGCAGTCGATTTGAGGAAGTAGCACGGCTTTAATGATGTTTTCCATCATGGCAAACTCTCAGGTCTACTGGTCAGCACTCTGCTCTCTCACACATTTACATTCATAATCATTACCAGGCTCTAAAGAAGTGCTCTCCATACTGCATATACGACTGACACCAAAAAGAAAATGTCAGTGCATGTATGTATTGGTGTGTGTGTGTCTGTGTGTGTGTATGTGTGTGTGTGTGTGTGTGTGCTTGTGGGAATGGGTGAGTGAGTAAGTGAGAGAGAGAGAGAAGGTTACATACATACGTGTGTACGTGAGCGTGTTCAAGTGTGCATGTGTGCATGTTAAGTAGAATGAAAGTGCAAGAAATTATTATTATTTTTTTTTTTGGTATTCATTTCTGTCCAAGCCCAGGAGAACAACAACATGTTCTGCATCAAGCCCAGTCATTTCCCTTCTCATTTTTTATCCTTGAAGAAGTGTTTTTTTTTTTCTCATTCTGAATAACCAAGAGGACAGTGTGCATTCCCCTGACAAATAAGTGTCTGTTTTTTGTCGCCGATGACAAGAGCCAGCAAGAAAGCTGCAAGATAACTGAATAGCAATCAACTAATTGTATTTGAAGATTGTGTTCTCTCTCATATTCCAACAAGACGTACATGAAAGTATTCTTGAATTCCTCTCATGACAACCATTTCCAGTACATGAATATGTACATCCTTGTGAGATGATTTATAGATGTACATGCTTACAATTAAGTTCAAGTAGGAATAGCAGATATATCCTTACAAGCTGAAGTAGAAATACTGTAGCAGATAGTGTATAATATGAACTAAAGTAGGAACAGCACATAGTGTATAATATGAACTAAAGTAGGAACAGCAGATAGTGTATATCCTTAGAAGCTAAAGTAGAAATAGCAGATATATCCTTACGAGCTAAAGTAGGAACAACAGATATATCCTTATGAGCTAATGTAGGAATAGCAGATATATCCTTACGAGCTAAAGTAGGAACAGCAGATAGTGTATAATATGAGCTAAAGTAGGAACAGCAGATAGTGTATATCCTTATGAGCTAAAGTAGGAACAGCAGATAGTGTATATCCTTATGAGCTAAAGTAGGAACAGCAGATAGTGTATAATATGAGCTAAAGTAGGAACAGCAGATAGTGTATAATATGAGCTAAAGTAGGAACAGCAGATATATCCTTATGAGCTAAAGTAGGAACAGCAGATATATCCTTATGAGCTAAAGTAGGAACAGCAGATAGTGTATAATATGAGCTAAAGTAGGAACAGCAGATAGTGTATAATATGAGCTAAAGTAGGAACAGCAGATATATCCTTATGAGCTAAAGTAGGAACAGCAGATAGTGTATATCCTTATGAGCTAAAGTAGGAACAGCAGATAGTATATATCCTTGCTAAAGGGTGGCATGGCCCAGCGCAGAGAATCATGTATTACCTCTTATTACAACATTAACCATAAACCTATCCGTCAATATTTTATAAAAAATAAAAAAAACAATATTCATGTCCAATAAATTAAATGTAATATCTGCATGTTTTGTGGGTTATTTAAGCACACAAGACTAACATCAAAGTCCTGGTTGGAAATGGGTTATCAGGACACAGCTAGGCTATGTGACTGAGGGCTTTGGGACTTCATTTACTAGGCAAACAATGAGGAGAGGAAGTATGAGGCTGGCTATATAAGTGGAAGATGAATGCAAAGACCTTGAAAGGCTGTCAGTGAAGGTCTGTGGCTTGATGATGTCTCCCTTGCCCACACAGGGCATTGTGTGGCATTATCCGGTGATTCCTGTCAGGATGTCTCTTTTCCAGCACCGACTTTGAAACTATCAGGAGTTCTTGTTAGCTCCTACCTACAAGTTACATGAAGTGGTCATTACATGAGGGTTTCAGTAGTTCCCAGTGATGATTTCTTTAAGAGAGGGAGGACCAGCATGGCGTTAGCCTGTGGTCAGGAGGGCCTGTAGAGAATATATTGCCCATAGAAAATATGTCTGGTGCAACATCACATTAAGAGGGAGCTTCCAGTGAACATCCAAACAAATATTGACAGTTGCCACTGTTGAAATGCTCCTCACGACAAAGTGATTCTTGTCATTAGTAAAGAAGTGTCTAACAGCCAATAGCATAGACGAACACGGCACTTTACTGAGATTACCATTGATCACTGCCCATTTCAGAGTAAATAATCATTCCACAGAATGCAGAACAATCTCCATTATGTCCACTGCCGAACTCAATAGTTTATGTGCCCGAATAAGTGCATATTAACAGGGATGTCAGCCAGCCCAAATTGTCCCACTTTGGCATGGATATAAAAAATGTAACAGGCGCTATCCTTTTATGTATTACGTTTTGAGCAATATGATGGTTATGGTATTTTGCAGATGATAAAGGAAGTACCAGGCCTGCAATAGTAAAGGCATTATTTATTCTGACTCACAACACATCTCTGATTCTTACAGGCAATGTATACAATGAGTTATGCGTGCTGGGTGCAGCTCTGTTCAAGACAGCCAGTGTTGCAATGGATGAACCCTCAGCGGGAGTCTGGGAAAGGACACTTGTTGAAGCTCCTCAGCCTCTAGAGAAGAGTGATCTGCTGCCTTTGCTTTTTTGTAAATGTGGTTTGCATTGTTTTGCAAGGTGAGTTTGGTGTCAGTGATTGTTCCCAGATATTTCAAGTGGATGACCTGTTCAGCAGCAGGTAACCAGTGAGACGTCCTCCAGGCAGGTAACCAGTGAGACGTCCTCCAGGCAGGTAACCAGTGAGACGTCCTGCAGGCAGGTGACCAGCGAGACGTCCTGCAGGCAGAGGCAGGTAACCAGTGAGACGTCCTGCAGGCAGGTGACCAGTGAGATGTCCTTGCTCTTATATTGTATCTCATTGGTGTCTATGGAGAACAGAGAGGGGAGATAGATCACACCCCTTGTGGAACAATGCTGGCATTCAGAGCAATGGGAAACAAATGTAATGAAAACCTGGTTAAATGCTGGCTATATGTGCACAACATAAAAGTAATACATGTCAGATTATTTCAGATGGATCGGAACAAAAAATGTAATACCTTGACATTTGATCAGCTTTTGTTGGAGCAGAACAACTGACAAGCAGAAGCAGGAGCAGGAACAACTGACAAACAGAAGCAGGAGCAGGAACAACTGACAAGCAGAAGCTTGTCCTCCTCCTGTTGAACAGTACAATTGGAATGAACATGTGTATGTCAAGAATACAGATTTTCCCTGTAAAACTGTGCCCATTTACAGCCGAAGAGAGAGGGTTTGCTCCAGACAGAGAGCCTACCTGCGGCACAGTGCTCCAGTCGAGTCTGCCGCTTCACACAAAAGAACACCAAAAACAGAAAAGAAAGCTGATTTGACCACAATATAAATGATGCTAGATTGCTAGATTTGTATGCTACTGGTGTTTAAGCGTTTAAGCATTTATCTATTTCACTTTCACATCCCCTGTGGTTTCCAACAGCATTTTGCCTATCAAAGCATCATTAACCAAACAGCTGTGAATGCAAAAATCACTCAGGTAGACTCTGTTCAGGTACAGGCAGACTCTGTTCCTTGAGATCACAGTGTATGATTCATCTTTCACAATAGACACTGAACAGCTAAGGGGATGGATAAAACCTGTCACATATTGTCAGACATTTTAATATTCTCTGCTTATCTTTTATATTTGGTTGGAATTAATGCTTATTGATCAGATCGTTCTTTTGATACACCACATGCATGTGCAACATGTGCAGCCCTCTTGGACATTGGCTGATTGGATATTTTTTATTGATTTAATATAGACTACCAATGTATACCTGTACAAAAACTCAACCATCTAACATATAGATTGAAACCAGTGGTGAATGGTTGTGTGTGACCCAGCAGCTGTGGAAACCACATTGCAGACAGCTGACAATGAAATACCAATGGATCTCCATTATTTTAACCCATGGGTCACTGTTTCATTTTAACAATTTCTCTAAATGGCCCCACTTCAGCTGGGTAAGAGCCTTGTGGAGGCATGGAATGAGGGTATAAGTCTTAAAAGAGAGGTTAATAGACTGCTGAAGTATTCCGTCTCCTTGAAGAGCCACTGTTGCTCTCAGATGTTTAATGCGGACTGGACTGCTATCTTCACACGTTATAGAGAACACTCTTATCTGAATGCTGGTTTTGTGCAGTTTCTCCATCAAATGAAGTGTCCTCGTGCTGTCAAAAGGTCTGGAAATGACCAAATCCAAACTCAGTATGACCATTATGAAGTGACTATAAACGGATTGTATGTAGTTACAGTTGCACAATTCTCTCTCCTGAGTGAGTGGGGCATAGCTTTTATAATTACAGTTCAACATGGATGATGAAATTGCACGTGTACAACAAAATACTTCTCAGCATTCGTATGGACAAACTCAACCATTTTAATAATAGAAGGCTTATTGAGTTCTAATGAAATAAGGCAAGAAGTAAATTTCTTACACAAATAAAATGATGGCTCATTAATTTGATCCTATCAAATATTGTTTGATAAAATACAATACTGTCAATTACATGAACATACTGCTTAGAGTTAGAGTAATAAAACAGTCATTACTTTAGCAAAAATGGCACGCCGGCTGAAACAGCACAGCTCCTGTGGATGGAATGTTTATAATATGTTTATCACTGCCCATTAAGTTGAAACAAGCCCCTTTCATTAGATTTGTTCTTTTGTTATTTCACTGAAAAGTTATTTCACTTTTATCCCCTTTAACTTACACGCTATCATAAATCATTACTACTGCATTTGAAACCTCTAGATAATCCAGCCGATCACTTATTAGCAACTGTAAAACTATCCTTTTTCATTGTATTGTTATCATTTCTCATGGAAACTCTCAAAGTGTTAGGTGTAATTACTTTTTCACATGCTAATTAACTCTCATAGCATCTCATAGTATGAATGCTTTTATGACAATCTCTATTCGTTATAAGACGACAGCTATATTGCTAGAAATAAATCTTAACCCTCACATTAGTGATGTTTAGTATCCTGGGAATCCAGAGTTCTTGCGGAAGCATTTGCTCAGCGAAAGACTCTGGCAATGAGTAATGATGCACGTAACTTTTGCCCCCTTGCATCGTGGGGAACCAATCACATCTGTGAATCTGATGTAGGCGGGCCAGAGGCGAGCTGAACAGATGACAGCCGTAGTGTTAACCAATTGCGTCAAAGTCCGGAATCAGTCAGTTAACATTGGTCGTACAGTATAGTGTTATCCAATTGCGTGCAGTGAGATTTTCAAATGCACGCTTGGTGCCGCCCCTCCAGTTGGGCAATTACATTATTCGTGGCCAGACCCTTAATCTTTCAGATTAGTCTTATTAGAGATCATTCAAAATGTGTGTACAATTATGAGTTTGTACGAGACATGATGATAATAGTGAGATATCAGTTAACTTTGGTAGACCTATCCTTGATATCATGACAGAGTACAGCCTATAATACCAATCTTAGATGAAATGTGAGGATGTACTGTGTTCAGTTCACTAACTGTTCTGTCGCTCCTAGAGGACGCTTTGCTCTTCCTTTCTGGACTCAGTGGTCAAAACAAATGAGGTCATAAGAGTGATGGAAGTGAAATTGGAGAAAAATATGATAACTCTCCAGCACAGAAGGGTATAGTGAGGCCCATTATGGATTCAGCAGCATTCATCAGCCCTGGCGAGGTTAGTATGAAAATAATGAGGATGAATGTGATAAAGCTACAAAATATCAGCTTTCAATCACCAGGCCTTGCAGCTTCTGGTAATTGTCCTTGACTTTAATGTTTGATATCTCTTACTTTAAATGATGCAAAACACAAATCAAAAAGGATTTTCCTTTGCTTTCTGCTAGCGGATCGTGAGGGGGTGAGCAAACGCCATAAAGGTGTGAAAAATTGGGTCCCTGTGGCTCATCAATCACATGCACACATCTTGCCGTAGGTCACCGGCCCAGAGGTCTTTATTTTTGAGAACACATCATTATCGTGACAACAGCGTTAACACTGTAAAAGGATTCTTTGGGTGAAAAGCTGGGGAAGGCTTAACGTATTCTCTGTTGTCCTCTGTGTGTGGGTGATTCTCCTGCACCAACTTTATCCATTTTAATGAACCTCCTCTGGTTTAGGAAAAAGAATTAATTGGCCACATCTACTTTATACTCGTCCATTGAGTCACATTTTATTAGTAATTAAACAACACCAGAAGGCACATGAAACTGTAGAGAAAGAGAACCAGAGAGAGAGGGAGAGAGAGAGAGAGGGGGGAGAGAGAGAGAGAGCAAGGGAAGGGGGATGAAGAGAGGGAGAAAGAACTTTGGTACTGAAAGACAGTTTGGGGGCCAAAGAACAGCAAATCTGTAAAATCATGACTCAAAATGGAGCCCTGGACTACAGCACAAACAACTGCTTGGTATGGAGCTCAACCTCAGTGATGTCTGCAGACTGCCTCTTTTAATAACACAAGCTGTACATCAGAAGTGTCTGTCTTAATTACCCATAAAAACAACCACATAAGTGTTTTCAGCAGACCTCCTGCAGATCCATGGGGAGATCAACAAATGTGAGAATAATGAAAGCCTGCTCATATTCACCCTCTCCCTCTCTTTCTCTCCCCCCATTCTGTCTCTCTCCCTCTCTCTCTCCCCCATCCTCTCTCTCTCTCCCATCTCCTCTTCTCTCTCCCTCTTTCTTTCCCCCCTCCTTGAGATGTTCCTGCTCGGCTTGCATGAGGCTATGGAGATGCAACAGTGCAGCACGCTTATTTCACTCACAAAGAAGCTTAATTAGGCCCAGAGTCAGCCATGGGAGGAAGCCAGGAGCAGCGGCTGGGGAATCGTCATCTGCTCCAGCAACTCATCTGTACAGCAGTACAGCAGTACACCGCATGGCGCTCAAGTACAGCAGTACACCGCATGGCACTCAGAGAACCAGTCAAATTAAAGGTGCCATGTGTAAGAATTGAAGTAAAAATATCCAAAAAATAAGCTACACGCATCAAAAGAATGAGAAGAAATAAGAGCGATGATGTCATTGAAAAAATGACAAGGTATAGTGCTGCAGAGATATCAACCTGAATTAGCATGCTAAATTACTAGCCACAGCCCGACAGGTGTCATAATACCAGTTTCGGCCATGGGAGGCGGTATGCGGGCAACATAACCGCCAGCCAAAATGCAATACACGTGTCTTGGTTGTTACTCTGGGGTAGACCAACTCACTTTCTGGAGGTATACTGCCCCATCTTTTATGGAATGTGGAGTATGAATTGATTTTTTGACAGACATTACACATGGCACCTTTAAAGAGAGAGAGAGCCAAACAGAGGTGACCTTCTCTTGACTGAGTTCTCCAGGGTGCCACTGGTTCAAACAGAAGGATGGCTATGGTTTTTACGATAACGTCTGACATGGTAAGATAGGAAAGTATATGCAATTTAAGTATGTTCATTTGAGTCATTTTATTGTGAACTAAAGACTCTTTTTCAGATACAGCGCATTGTTTTATAGCCTCGTGAGACCATCCTGATCTCGCGTGCTTCAGTTTTCCACTCGCAGATCAGTCTGGCATCTTTCCGATAGAGAACATTTGGAGCACTTCGCCAAACGAACGGCCAATCAGCGTTGGTTTTGAGGCGGGTTTAACTGTGACGCAACGAACAACATGACAGTATCCACAGATGAGATGAGAACATGACAGTATCCACAGATGAGATGAGATGCCTACCGTGAAAATTTGTTGGGGATTGTCGATGAGGTTCATGTCACATAATGGTAAATTTAAAACCGGTAAAGTTAGTTACGTTACCTAACTTAATTATATGTTAAACGAAGGCATTAGAAGAACACTTCATTCATCTGATTGTGTTAGGTTTTTAGTTCTTAAGGACCCAATCGCAGACAGCTCAGATCAGTGATAAAGTTTTCTTTTAATGAGAAAGACACAGGCATCATGGAACATTGCAGTCTTCAAACTCAAGAGGCAGGCAAAAGGCAAATGCAAAATCCAGGGCAAAAATAATCCAAGGCAGAGTTCAAAACATAGGTCCAGAACAGGCAGGCTTCAAGAAGTAAGAACAAAACTTGCAGAGATCACAAATAGGTCTAAAACAGGTAGGCTTCAAAATACGAGGTCAAAAAACTTACAATGACAATGCCTCGTCACATGAAGTAAGCTGGCACGATCTAGCACCGATTGACCCCAGGGTTTAAATACCCACAAACTAACCAGGCAAACAAAGAACAGGTGAGTCTACAAAATGGCGGGAATTCAAACAAAGAGAGGGGCGGAGTCAGAAGCACATGGCAAACTCAAACAAAACCACATGGGTACATCACATGACAGTTCAAGGTAAACAAAGGCACATGTTGTCAGGAAAAACAAAAACAAGAACTTATGCCAGAGCAGCATCACTAACAGATTGGTTGATTTTGCCCGTCGATAACCAACATAGGTGGTGATAGACAGATGGTTTATCCAATCAGCTAACCAGTATTTTCCCGCCTTCCAAAAAGTTCTCCAACGGAAAGTTCCCAGATGGACATGGAGAGCAAATGCGAAGCATCCATCTGCCGGAGTCAGGCTAATTGTTTTACAACACATTACCCCTTAAAGGAGTACCGTCACACCGGAATGTTGGGGAATTAACATTCTAAAGAATATCTGGGTTCATTGAATTCAATATAGAATTTTAGAACCTTCAATTGTTGCGGAACTTAGAATGTTCAAAAACCTACACCTTTAAGGGTTAAGGAAGAAAAAGGAAATTTTATGACAATTTCAGAAGGTGCTTTCATTACAGTCATGAGGAACCACAAGAGGATAATCTGTAACAATGAGGATTTGAGAAAGTGTTTTAACAATGTCCTCCTCTGCTTAAAATCCTGCTAACATTTTGTGAATCACATTTAGGTAGCTCAATTCCCTTGGCAATTGAAATGAGCAAACAAGCCAAAGGAGAAAAGACCAACTCACTCCTCCTACACAGAGATAGAGACATTCCTTCTAATTAGTGATAGAGTTTAATGACAGAATTTATATGCAATTGATTAAAAGGATAACACTCCTATTAGAGTTTCGTGGATGAAAAGAGCACATCAAAGTGTTAGTGTAATTTTGCTGTGTGCATATTAGCATGCATTATTTGCTATGATTTAATTTGCTATCTTGGAGGGAATGAATGATAGTGCATGCACTGAGGCATGCACCGGAGGGAACAGAGAGACACATGTGTCGGTGTGATTTGCCTGATGAAAGCTAAAGCATAGATGGAAGGGATGGACTCCCGCCGCCTGTCTCTCTCCTAGAGCGGATCAGGTGTTTGGATCCCTGCAGAGGGCTGGGCCCATATGGTGCAAGAACTCAAAATGTGTCCACACACACACACATACACACACACACGCACACACGCACACACACACACACACACACACACACACACGCGCACATACATACACACACACGCACATACATACACACACACACACACACACACACACACACACACACACACACGCACGCACATACATACACACACACACACACACCCTTTCTCTCTCTCGCTCTCTCTCTCTCATCACCCCCACACATACACACCCTTTCTCTCTCTCTCTCACCCACACACACACAAACACACATACACATACACACACACACACACACAGGGAAAGAAAAGAAAAAGGAGGACAAAAGACATGAATAACAAATAGTTTGGCCAAACAAACAAACAAACAAACAAACACTAGAATCCCATGGACACTGCCGTAGAGGGCAAATATAGAGCCCTTCATTTACTTTAATCTGAACGCTCAGGCAAAGATTGTTTTCATGTATGATGGTTGCGATGGTTTTATACCATGCCAAATTAAACATTTAAAAGATTTCAAGGATAAGAATCATTATACTTTTTTTTCTTAATTTGATTAGATGGACGTTGACTGTGATGTTGGCATGGTACAGCATTGCCCGTTTGTGTGAATTTGTGTTCAGATTTTTATATTCTACAGTTTCATGTGGTACATGCAGGCCTCTTATTGTCATTGTCTTAACTCTTAACATTAACCCCCACACACACACACACACTTTGTTGGAAAACTATCCACCCTTGGATATTAAATTTGTTTGCACCTCAGACATATGCCTGTGTAAATGCACACAGCATTAAGCACTTCAAATACACAGCATTAAACACAACAGTTCAAATATCTATTCTCCATATTAGAATTCATATTTTATTGGAAACATGCTTTGCTGTTGTTTATGTATGGCTAGCTAGCCTTCCCATCAGCGCGGCTCTGGGATGATTTTAATTGAGCTAGCATTATCCCCTGTGCAAATTGCCAAGCTGGGAAAATTAGCACAGGCAGCAGTTCACTTTGGAGATAATTCATCAGAAGATGAAATGCTTAAATGCAGAAAAAGAACCATTTGTAAAGATAAATGTGCATTTTCTCCTTTCTCTGTGTGTGTACTCTCTCTCTCTCTCTCTCTCTCTCTCTCTCTCTCTCTGGCCTAATCGAGCTGACAACACAACAAAAGGAAAGATGATAACAGATCAGAAACTTCCCTTTTACCCGCAGCTTCCAACTCCCATCCTATTGTCAACCCCCATTCAGACACACACACACACACACACACACACACCCCATTCTCTTTCTCTCTCTCTCTCACACACTCACATTCAGACTCTCGTATGTACAGTATGCACACATGTATGCACGCATGTATGCACGCACGCACACACGCACGCACGCACACACGCACACACGCACGCACACACACACACACACACACACACACACACACACACACACACACCGGTACTTTAGGTAGGTGTACTTTCACAACTCCCTCTGATAGAATGGCAAAGCATTTATGACTTAGGATAGCATAAAGACTAATTTCACCACAATATACAGAGCAGCATGCAAAACTGGATAGACTAATCACATTGGATGAAATGTATTACTCTCCAGCCTAATATACAGCCCAACCCTCTATTACAGTAAGGTGCTGTAGCACTTTGTGCTATCTAAAAACAGATTACCATCAGCCATTTTGAGCGTGTGTATTTTTATCGCTGCGGATACTGTTTTCAGGGGAGAAAATCATTAGAGTGTATAATTTTAAAAATCTGTTCCGCAGTCGACTCATTATATTGTCTGATTTAGGACATTTCAGGGAGCTCTGTTTCAAAATGTGTGTTTTCATTGCCTGGGCCTCTGTTGCCTGGGCCTCTCGCTCTCCTGATAGGGCTTCAGTGGGAGACAGGTCAGGCTGTAGTGTTAATTTTGTCACCTATTTTTAATTTAATCTTAGTCTTAGTCTTGTGACGAAATGTCCTTTTTAGTCTTTGTCATATTTAGTCATTCAAATATCATTTTTGTTAGTCAAGTTTTAGTCGACTCAAAAAGTCTAGGTCATTTTAGTCTAGTTTTAGTCATAAGAAAACTAAAGGTATCTTAGTCTTAGTCAGTTTTAGTCAACACATTTTAGTCTTTTTTTTTTTTTATAACAAATTATTTCTGATTACCATTTCAGTCAAATAGTGTTTCACACATCTCAATTTTCCAACAATATTGTGTGTCCACAGGGCTACTCGTCTGTTATAATTACTCATTCTGATTTTTTGTCAGTCAGTATGTTTCCATGCACAGGTAAGTCGAGCTACAGTTATAGCTCGGCTGGGATTTGACCATAGACAGTAAAAGATTTGACTGGACCACTGTCATATTCGTAGACCAGTGTTTCTCAAAGTGTGGTCCGGGAATCACTGGTGGTCCGCCAGCTATCTCAAGTGGTCCGTGAGCAGACGTGGTAAAATATAATATAGATGAGTTGTTTGCAATATTGAACCAACTTGTTTCTAAAAACAGTTCTGCAACACTGTCTATGTAAGATATGCCAGTTTAAATCATACAGTATGAATCCACACAATAAGCAAAGTGCAAAGACAATAAGCAAGGTGGTTCAGTGAGTAGGCCTATAGTGTAGACTAATTATAGGCTACTGTTGAAGTAGGCCTAGGTCTAATCTTTTTTTTTTTTTTTAGCTAGGGTTAGTTAAGTGGTCCTGAAACTGAAAAAGTTTGAGAAACACTGTCGTAGACCAAAGTATTAATGTTTTACTCCGCCTCGCTAGATGGCGATATGCGCCCAAACACAACACATTCCCCAAACAGACTCTCCATCTTAGCCATAGCTAACTTGCTAGCGAACTTTGCATCATCAGTCTAACTAGTTAAATAGTTGACATTACATGATGAACATTTTCGTATGGACATTCTGGTGGATGTTAATTTGTATGAGAGAAGCTTCAACTTCTGGGTATGTAGCATTGTGGCATAAAGCTTAGGTAGTTAGTTGGTAACTCTGGCAGAAATCCAGTGTTCTTGTTCCATGTAGTTTCGTGTTGCAGCCACAGGGTTGCAGCAACAGCACGTAGACTAGCCTACAGGAAAGCTGTTGCGTATGAACTCATTCGGAATATTTTGAAAATGTAACAGCTAGATATTTGTCTTCTCATTTTGTAGACGAAAATGAAGAGAGATTTTATCTTAGTTCTTATTTCATGCAAAACATTTTAGTCTCGTCTTTTTTCGTCAACAATAATTCATCTTAAGATAGTCTTAGTCAGTGTTTCAGGACATTACTGCCGTCTCGTCATCGTCTCGTCTTAGTCATAAAAAAAAAGGTCGTTGACGAACATATTTCCTCTCGTCTCGTCTGACGAAATTAACACTATCAGGCTGCCTCTGCCCCCCGGCCCATCAAAGCGGGATCCGGCGGCCTTATGATGTTTGCAATCCGCACCGCACTCCTGTGATGATCAATGGTGTGTCAGAGTGTCTAGGTGAATTAGCTGCGGAGGTATATGCCATGTTAATCTCCATCTAAAGGTCACTTTGAAGACGATGACGAGGGCCGCCTGGGCAGGCGAGCGCACAGAGCCGAGGCGGAGAGGTTGGAGTGCAGCCCGGTGCTGCTCCCCTCGTTGGCCATGATTCATGTTGGATCAGCAACACGTTTACAAACAGGGAGATTTCCATTGATTTCATTGTGTGTGTGAAAGAAAATCTCACTGATGTGCCACAACATCAGCCACCTCTGCGAACACATGCGAAAGAAATGTGCAAAAATGTGGCTACAGGGGTTTCACAGGTCTGAGACCTGTGACTTCACGTCAGTGACTTATGAATGAAATCTTGCTTGTCAGTGATATATTCCTAAACAAAGGCAAACAAGCATGCCTGGAATGGTAGCTGTCCAAGGTCCTGAAATGTCTCTCAAAGGCAGAGCCTAAGGATCTCCTCAGACTTTTCCCACGGGCTTACAAGAAGCAATAGACATTAGGGGATCATAGTGAAGGAAACGGGTTGTGAAGTGGAAGCAGGAGGACACGGAGCATGTTATTTCAATGTCCTCTCAGTGAAGGAAACAGGACACACATGGCCTTGCAGCTCATCCAGGAGACACTTCTCCTGAACTCCCATTACCAGTGCCATAAAATGGTGCCATGTGGTGGTAATCCCTTTTTTGTCTTAGGTAAATAATGGGATTGTCAGCTGCTAATGTCTACCCTGAAAAATGGCGATGTCTTCCTCTGGTTGGGTTTATCTTAAACCTATAGTGGGGCTGGCTGAAAGGAAGTGCAGCACCAGCACAGATAATCTCTATGTGCCGCGCACTGTTCCGTTGAAAAGAAGCATCCCTTTGATTCTCCAATAGGGCTTTATAGTTCTCTTTGCACACACATTATATCGCACAAAAGATAACCACTTAGAGCAGATTGGATTTGCTATGCTGGTACTTATGGATGGCTTTTCTGTAAGTGTGTGTTTGTGTGTGTGCGCGTGTGTGTGGTGTGTGTGTGCTTGTTTGTGTTTCTCTGTGTGTGTGTGTGTGTGTGTGTGTGTGTACTGTGTGAATGTGACTGCTAGAGAATTAATGTGCTAGAGAATTAAAATGTACCAGTTCAGAGATCAATCAGAATTTGAATGAAGCATGTGGCCACAAGTCTCTGTATGGTTTATTAATGTGTCTGTGTCTGTGTGTGTGTGTGTGTGTGTGTGTGTGTGTGTGTGTGTATTCCTTACTGACCACTATGGTCACATGTCATGCTTAAAAAGCTCCAGGCTTTCTTAGCACTCGTCTTATCGAGACCTTCATGACTGAATTATACTGCATTTCAATGATATTTTCCTTCTTATGCAAAGATTACTTTCTCAGATAATAATCAGAAGCCAGGTTCCAAGTAGTAATGTTACACAAGATACACAGACGACAAGATACACAGAGCTACGGCAGAAATAGTTATAATGTCAGACGCACAGTGCAGTTTAGTATGTACCCTCATCTACAAATAAGAAAAGTTGAACACTGCTTCTACACTGCTTCACTACTACGCTTCACTGAGCTTTGAACACATTGCTTGGCAACAATTCTCCTGCTCTGTTACAGAAGCAGAATAGCCTTGGCGAACATTTTCATGTAGTGCTGAATATTTTAGTCACTGCTTGGTAATTGTCATTTTACAGTTTCAGTGTTTTATTATATGCTAATGCTATACTGGCAGACATTAAATTATTGGGAAAGGGAATAAGAAGCCAATTTACTTAAAGTTTAATCTAGATTGTTCCTTTTCAAGACTAATCTCAATTGAGTTGTTTTATGCACGGTCAAAAAAAAACAAAGCTTCAGACTGAGCCATCATCTGTACTCTCAGGAGCAAGCCCCTGCCGACAGCAACAGCAACCTCAGGGTGTGCACACTTTGGCAAAGCTGTCTGTAGTTTTATTATCCTATACTCAGACAGGCCTACACAGCTCTGTGCAACATACTGTCATGTAGCATAACTGTTCAGCACATCACTGAGACCACAGCAAATAACCCACCCCCTACCCCCCCACTGTACATGTCCACACACACACACACACACACACAAACACACACACACCTTACTGTTTCCTCTCCCCCCTGTGAGCGAGGCAGCTACAGTGTGCTGCCCTGGCGCCTGTGGTTATGCCGGTAAGGCAGGCAGGCAGGCAGGCAGACGCAGCATGTTGTGCTGTGTTTCCCTTTCATGGGTTTTAATTAACAACCTGGGAATTTCCAAATTCCGGGGGAGAGGGGGAATGAATAAATGAAGGCTGCAGTGAGACAGCTGTTGTGCGTCGCGCTCAGAGGACGAGAGGCAGGAGAGAGAGAGCTACTGAAATGTGTCATGCTGACATCAATCAGCATATATTTATTTGTTTTTTCCCTCCTTTTTGGTTGGTTTTTTTTTTTTTTTTGACAACCTACATAAAGCTTCAGAAAATGCACCTTCATTTTAGTTCCTAGCCTTGCAATGTGCTATTACTCAGCTTTTTCACTCTGAATGCAACACTGGCACTGCTATTTGAAACAAGTTTCTCTTATCTCTCCCTGCATTTCCCCATTTCTCTTTTGAATGCAAAGCTTTATCTCCAACCCAAAATAACAAACTGGCCTTGTATATCATTTTCAGCGCAGGTTATGATTTCACATTGCTCTCTTACATATTGAGATAGCACTATAATTTTACAGCAATCAAACCATACGGACCCGTTAAGGTCTTCGATGAGAGCAAAATAGCTGATGGCACTTACTGATGACACCCGTAATGACTCTCCACACATTCCATGTTGATGACTTTTACACACTCTGCATCCACCGTGGACTCTGCTAGTGTGTCTGTGGAACCGTAACAGGGGGTTGGTGCTGTAAGCGATCACAGCGATTATGCACGGCCACAGCTGGACTTCATAAAAGGGGCAGGGAGATGAAGAGGAAGCGGACACATGAAGATGGCGCGGAGCCGCTGCTGGGTTAATGGCCGCCATGTCCCACGTCACCCACGCGTCCTACTGCGGATGACTGACACAGATTGGGCCATCTGGGTGTGGAGCATGGCACTGGCCCGTGGCTCGCTGGAGAGACCCTGCTCTACGGGGCTCCGGTGGCTGCTGTGTGTAACTGCTGAGGCTGACTGCGGTCTATTCTGGCTCCCCCGTTCCCATGGCGCCGCCTTGCCTCGGACACCTCTATCCGGGAACACAGTGACCCCTGTCTGCAGACATTTTTATGTGTTCGGGAGATGGCCGCTTCTGAGAGCAAAGAGAGGAGGACACAAGGTACAAATATGTTACTGGAGGGTATGTCACCCATGAGACCTCATAGTCTGCCCAAGGAATACATCAACAGATGCAACCCACATGTTATTGTATCTGTTATTACATTCCTCCACTGTACATTGGCTCCCTGTCAAACACAACACAACACATTGCGCTAGAGATGCTCTGCATCAAGATTACATTTGGTGTGTGGGGATTGTTGTTGTGATGCAGGTTGACCCAGGTTGCATCAGTAATATGGATGTACTCTAACTGTGCCTATACTGGCGTGACTTGCAGGCAATGCGTACAGTATACTCTAGCACTGGATCATGTGAGTGTGCTTGATTCTATTTTAGGATTCTCTCATCAAAATATCTGTGACACTGCGAGCTACCTGGCTCACGTATCTGCATTGTACCCCCTACCTCCCTACCTGTGAAATTCAAATATTCATTATTTATATAACGAAAACTAGTGATGAGAAAAATAATAAACCCCTGAAGGCTGGTTGATATAAAAAGCAGATGCATCGTGAATACAAAAGTTTTCCCTCCATGTTGGAAAACTATGCAAAAACCTATGTATAGCTGTAAATGAGGAATATATGCATTTATTCCAGAGGTCCTGGTGAGAGTTTCTGCTGTTGGTGCATAATAACTGTCAACCATCACATATCAATGCTGTTTCAGCACAGTCACTGAAACACACACTAACACTGAAACACACGCGCACACACACACACACACACACACACACACACATACACACACACACACACACACACACACACACACACACACACACAGAGATAAAGAGAGAATAAGAGAACACAGACACAGGCTGGCAACAAACACTTATATAAATAATGTACTTTATGTGGACGTGTTTGCGGTGCATGCCAACTGCTGTGAGGACACTGATGGTGGCTTTTAGAGTCAGAGAGAGAGTCAGAGAGAGAGAGAGACAAAGAGAGAGAGAGAGAGAGAGGGAGAGATGCCATTTGATTTACAGCATCTTTAAGGCGGGAGTAAGGGGAGCCCAATGTTTTATTCACCAACCATGTGAACAGCAGGGAGAAGCGGCCCAGCGCTGCACCACTCATACTGGCTCAGGTTGTGTCAGGGTGACGCAGGATCTTTCAGGCTGGCTTCAGCTCCCAGGATCACACACACTGAGAGGCCCCAGAGTGAGGGTGTGTGTGTGTGCGTGTGTGTGTGTGTGAGAGCTGTTTGGTGGACGGCCTCTCTAACCTCTTGGTGAACCTCGGCGAGATGAATGAGTTGGCACACAAGTGTGCGGCGGCATCTTTAGACCTCAGACGAGTGATTCATGGCCCCTGTGATGCTGACGAATGTTCATCTTCACAAATCACCACGGCAGCTCCATTGCTCTCAGCCTCCTACTCTATCCATCTCTTTCTCAATGTGTGTGTGTGTGTGTGTGTGTGTGGGGGGTGTATGTATGGAATGTGTGTGTTGTATGTGTGTGTGTGTGTGTGTGCGTATGTGTGCGTATGTGTGTGTGTATGTGCGTGCATATGTATTTATTACAGGTGTTATCATTATCCTTATCCTTTCAATGTCAGTGTAAACAGTATGTCTCTTACACATCTGTGTGTGCATGAGGGTGTGCATGATAGCGGGAGATATAAAAGGACTGGAGCTACCTGGAGAGGAGGTTCACCTGTCATGGTGTGTGAGAGTGTGTGTGGGAGATCAAAGGAATGAGTCTTGTTTTTAGTTCCACCACTTCTTGGCTTCTTCAGCCATATGTGCTTTCGATTGGCCTATGCTTTGGTTAGCCCTGATGGTGATCTGCTAGAGTTTCGTTCTTTCAAAAACCTCACTTGCAAAACATGTCTGATATTTCGTTCACATTTATAAGATACCCTGCTCGGGTTTGTATAGAGGAGAGAAAACTCGAGCAAAATAAATTCCTATGGCAACCACCTTGCCCGTCAGAGTCGTATGTGGCTAAGGCAGAAAACAAATTTAATAAGGTATCTGCCAAAGTTTGTCTAGAAGAAAAAATCTGTGAAATAATCTGTGGTTCCTTAGGCAGTCCAGTCAGCATGGCATTTTGGCTAAAGTATTAAGTATATTAAGTATTAAGTATAAGTATATATACTCTTTTGATCCCGTGAGGGAAATTTGGTCCCAATCCGTGAATTAGTGAAACACAGCACACAGTGAGGTGAAGCACACACTAATCCCGGCGCAGTGAGCTGCCTGCATCAACAGCAGCGCTCGGGGAGCAGTGAGGGGCTAGGTGCCTTGCTACAGCGGCGCTCGGGGAGCAGTGAGGGGTTAGGTGCCTTGCTACAGCGGCGCTCGGGGAGCAGTGAGGGGTTAGGTGCCTTGCTCAAGGGCACTTCAGCCGTGGAGCAGTGAGGGGTTGGGTGCCTTGCTCAAGTGCTACAGCGGCGCTCGGGGAGCAGTGAGGGGTTGGGTGCCTTGCTCAAGGGCACTTCAGCTGTGCCTACTGGTCGGGGAGCAGTGAGGGGTTGGGTGCCTTGCTCAAGGGCACTTCAGCTGTGCCTACTGGTCGGGGAGCAGTGAGGGGTTGGGTGCCTTGCTCAAGGGCACTTCAGCCGGGGCTCAAACCGGCAACCCTCCGGTTACAAGTCCAGAGTGCTAACCAGTGGGCCACGGCTAAAATATAAAGGATTTTAAGATGGTTCTGTTCTATGCTGTAGCACATTGGCTCCAGTTTAGAGTATATGTATGCATGCATGTATGTATGTCTGTATGTATGAATGAGTGCACAGTATGTATGTATGCATGTATTTATTACATTACATTACATTACATTTGGCTGACGCATTTTTAGCCAAAGCGACTTACAACATGGTAAACAGTTTAAAGGGGTGGTTCAGGATTTTGGACATAGGACCTCATTTCCAAGTAAGCAAGTGTGATATTTATCAGTGGAGACCGTTTTCAACACGTTTCATCCAGTCGTTCTAATTGCAGAGTTCGCAGGTGCTAGGCTAGCGCAAGTCAACGGTATGTGCTAGCCTGCCACTAAAAACAGTCTTACCTACTCCAAAGGACACTCGAGGAATTTTGGGCATGTTTATCAAGTCATAGTTACTCAGAGGGCAGAGGCAATTCAAGTGGACATTCAACCCTCTGCATGAAAAGTTGCCTCCTGCCATCAGGGATAATGAGATAGATTATAGAGATAGAACAGATATAATTTGTTCTGTCAACTGCTGGATATTTAAAGAAGCTGTTGGTCTACTTGCAATTGCATTCTTTTTAACAAAGGACTAATAGATTCATAGTGTTATCTTATTTTATGATGTGTATTGGTTTTGTTAACTACTTTTTACAAACCAAATTGACTCTCTGGGATAATAAAGACTATCTAATCCAAAACTAAGTAATATTAATAAAATTATATTAATATTGAATTAATATTAATTAATATATTACAATTTTGGGGATGCCAGATGCTACTATGACATAAATGCACTGTACTGTTCTTCCTAGGCAACAACTTCTTCTTATTATTATTCCGCTTACCACTTTTTCCGTACGCTATTTCTCTTGAACAGTTTAACTTAGAAACTTCATTCAAACTTTGTAACGTAGGTATTCAAACGGACGAAGCTGCTATGTCTTTTCAACTTTGAAACTTTTATACTTTTTAAACTATTAAAGAAATACTTTTTAAAAATCCCCATAGACTTAACATTGCCGATTGTGACATCATAATATGGCCGTTAAGCAATTAGAATCCTATGGCAGGTGTTCAGGCCACCTGGATCAACTGCCAGTCTCAGGCTTTAAGCATACAAACTGGCCCTATTAAGACTACACATCCTGTTCAACTGCTTCCACTGCCAAAAACTGTTTCAAAATAAAAGTCCTCACTACAACATTTCACTGTTAAACAATTTAACCCTTTAAACTACTGAACTTTTTAACTGTTCAGCCATTGTCAACTGTTACTTGTCATCAACTATGACTCCTACCCACTGTAGCTAGTTAGCATAGTTAGCATGTTAGCATTGTTAGCATTTTAGCAAAACTGCTAAAAATGATTAGCTAAGTTAGCTAAGTAACATGGTTAGCATAGTTAGCATGTTAACATTGTTAGCATGCTAGTTAGCATAGTTATCATAACTACTAAAATGATTAGCTAGGTTAGCTAAATCACATGGTTAGCATGTTAGCATTGTTAGCATGCTAGTTAAAATAGTTAGCATAACTACTAAAATGATTAGCTAGGTTAGCTAAGTCACATGGTTAGTATAGTTAGCATGCTAGTTAGCATAACTACTAAAAATGATTCGCTAGGTTAGCTAAATCACATGGTTAGCATAGTTAGCATTGTTAGCATGTTAATTAGCATAACTACTAAAATGATTAGCTAGGTTAGCTAAGTCACATGGTTAGTATAGTTAGCATGTTAGTTAGCATAGTTAGCATAACTACTAAAAATGATAAGCTAGGTTAGCTAAGTCACATGGTTAACATAGTTAGCATGTTAGCATTGCTAGCATAGTTAACATGTTTAACAAAACTGCTAGAAAATTTTAGCTAAGTTAGCTAAGTAGCGTGGTTAGTATAGTTAGCACTGCTATAAAACATTAGCTAAGTAGTATGGTTAGCATAGTTAAAAATCTTAGCATAACTGCTAGCAAACATTAGAGCCATTCCAACTTTCAGTTATCGTCAAATATCTACTTATACACAGCCATTAAACTATTTGAATATCAACATTCATTAAACTGCTAGAAAACATTAGCTAAGTTAGCTAAGTAGCATGGTTAGCATTGCTAGCACTGCTATAAAACATTAGCTAAGTAGCATGGTTAGCATAGTTAAAAATCTTAGCATAACTGCTAGCAAACTATAGAGCCATTCCAACTTTCGTCAAATTATCGTCAAATATCTACCTATACACATTCATTAAACTTCCAGTCTGTCAACAACTTTTAAACTATTTACCTTCAACTTTTAAACGGTTTACTTTTAAACTATCTATTAAACTAGCTGTCTATCAACAACTTTTAAACTATCTACTGGCTATCAACAACTTTTAAACTATCTACATTCAGCTTTTAAACAGTCTACTTTTAAACTATCAACTTTTATTAAGCTATGCAGCCACCATGTCTATCCTAGCATCACCGTAGTAACCATCTCTGTATTATCTATTTTAACCCTTAAAGGTGTAGGTTTTTGAACATTCTAAGTTCCGCAACAATTGAAGGTTCTAAAATTCTATGTTGAATTCAATGAACCCAGATATTCTTTAGAACGTTCATTTCTCAACATTCCCGTCACACCGGTGTGACGGTACTCCTTTAAGGGTTAACTATGATACATGATATTTTACATCACAACTTTAGCATTTTCATGCACTGGTAATTCCTTGGAATTGCATTTCTAGTTTAATTATAGCTCTCTTGGTTTGAAATGCAACTATCTGGTTAGCCTACTAGCTTCAGCAGCATACAATGGCTATTAGGTTCACTTGTGTTTGGGGAAATCAAAAATGTCACTCCATTATATTTTGTTAATGTCCAGTTCATTTCTGAATGTTGTACAGTAATTGCACATTTCACACTGCACATTATTATAGCTCCCATGGTTAGTTCACTCTTGGTATTTGAATTGCTAATGGTAGTAGAATAGCATAATATCTAGGTGCAGCAATTAAGAGCTACTCAGAATGCCCAAAGAAAACCACACCACTTCTGTCTGAAGTCCATCTTCTGGGTGCAAATCAGGAAATGAACTTGCTGGATGACACCTTCAATAATGGAAGAGAGAGTAGCAGAGGAAAAAAGGAGGAAGTAGGAAGCTGAGCTGGTGCTAGAACAAGTGACGCAGAGAAAGAGGAAGTGGAGTTTTAATATCCTAAGGGAAAGGTGTGTGCACAAAGAGCACATCTCATTAAGAGCCCCTTCTTATGCATAACTCATGAGGGAGTGGAGATAGAGTCTTTTTTGTAATTCACAAAATCAAACAAGCATGCAAAGAAACTAAAACTGCATTGTATGCTAGTTGGAAATGGGAATAGAAGTAACAGAAGATTCTGAATAGGATGGTCCTTTCAAGCAGTCTGAGAGGAAATGGGAGCATTACATTCCTCATATGCAGTGCACAATAGGTCAGATTTTCCATCCACAGACAGCACAGCCAGACAAGAGCTCCATGGACTTACAAATATGCCCACACACACCTCAACTCACCCACACATCCTCCTCACACCCATGGATACGCACCCATGCACACTCTCTTGCTCTCCTGCTACTTCTGTTTCTACACACACACACACACACACACACACACACACGCACAGGAGTGTGACCTCATCTCCATCACAGGTGGCCTTCTGCCTCGCACTGGGGTCAGCAAAAGCCTGCTGACACCTCCCTCACTTCATTCTGCCGCTGTAAATTGAATTTTAAAATACAATCTTCCCCTCCGTTCGATATTGATGTGATGTGATTTTTCCCTCCCTCCAGCCTCGCAAAGCTGAGGAGAGAAGGGAAAGGAAGAGAGGGATGGGTGAAGAGAGGAGGAGGAGGAGGAGGTGGAGGAGGGGTGTGTGGGTGTGTGTATGTGTGGGGGGTGTGTTTGGGTGAGGGGGAAGGAATCCTGACTGCTGCAGATGTTGTTCACCCCGAGAGGAGCACAGCTCAGCCTCACAGCACATTTAACTTGCCCCGAGCCACTCAGGGTCAGGACATAAATCCCCACGTAAAAGGCCAGGGAGGTTCAGAGCGGCCCGCTCTGTGGGGCTGGTGTCTGGGTGGTGGTGGTGGTGGTGGTCCAGGCTCTATTTCATCCCTGAGGGGACGGCCCCACCTCAGCCACTGTCCCCTGCCCGGCGGGTGGGGCTGGCGGTGGTGGCTGGAGTTATTTGCGGGTGCGTGATTGACTCATGAATCTGTGAGATGGGAACAGGCTGCACAGGCAGCTCCTTCTCGCGCTCCATCAATCAGCAGCGGCTTGCTGCTCTCGCGCCGCTTGGCGCGCCTCAGCGAGCTCCACGACAAGACAAGCCGCTCTGTGACAGACCACCAACACAACACATTGAGGGATCTCTGAGGTTTCTTACACACCCACAGCCATTTAAAAGCATCACACACCCAGTACAACATGTGATATGATTAAATATATTACTACTTGGTGGCAAGTAGAAAGCACCCTGTTCTACTTTGATCAAAGTGCCTTTCTTTTTCCCACAAACTAAAGCAGTGAAAATAGGTTGAACAAATATGGTGCAACCTTACATGTGCCATGAGATCACGTGCCTGGTTCCTCTCCCACATCTAAATGATGCCATTACTTTTTCATCTCGCCCTCTCAGAAGAAATATGTCACCGGCTTGTTGGCGCTCCCGCCTGCTGAGTGACCACATATTTCGGTATGCAGAGAGCCTCCTGCATCAGAGGCACGCTGTCCCTCCACTCGCACCGTAAGCAGGGACTAAGTGCCCCTCTCTGAGCGCCGCTCTGCAGCAGCGTCCGTCTGCAGGGAAATTAATCATTTATGGAGATCGGACCAAAACAGCCACTGCAGCCTACACACTTACGTGGTTTCTAACCTCTCTGTGCCACCCTACTTCCAGGCCCCTGTGAAACAACCCCTCACCTTGTTTCTTTTTTTTTTTGTAGCAGAGGTGAACCAGGTGTGGTTGCTGAGAGAGAGAGAGAGAGGGGGGGGCAGTGGGCCAGGGGAACCTTCTGGAGTCCTGCCGCTTTCTCTGCAGTGCCCCACCTGGTGCTGGAGCAGCAGGTTGTGTTGAGCAGGAGCTCAGTCCTGCGTGCGTTTTGTGCGTGCGTGCGGCGCATACCAACCACCTCCCATCCAGCAGCCGCAAGATAATGATGAAGAATGCTTCAGTCAGCTGGGTCATTAGAAGCACATTTCAAACCACCGCAAGCCTCAGAGCGCCGCTCTCTTTTCTCCCCCATTCACCACCACATGTTAGTTTACCTCTGCCACCACACCTCTACCAAGACCATTAGAACGGTGAGAAAATGAATGCGGGATTAGCGTGTCTGTACGAATACATAGCAAGACGCTGTCTCCCATATATGCGGATCCCATCTCTGAGCATTTATGGATCGTGGCGCGAGATGTATTCCACAGAACAGGGCGGCGCGATCAATAGCAGATCTCTGGCTGCAGTGATAAAAGATGGTGTGCATGTTGAGTGAGCTGCTGAGGCCTGCAGGATGGCCGCTGAGGCCTGCAGGATGGCCGCTGATTTAATGGGCCAATTGTTGATAAAGAACAGGAGTGCAGCTGTGTGCTATGGATCCTCATGCGTGAGTCAAGCTACAGTACAGTAGATAAAACATCGGGCCAATTTGACTCCATGGCTAAGCACTGCAGTGATTTGACCTGAGACCTCCCCTAGGAATAGTGGACCATCTCCTTAGGATGGCTGCGCTCTCTTATTCAAAAAGGCAAACAGCCAGGTCTGTTTTCTTTTGTAGGCCAGTGGACTTCATTCTGAAAACAATCACAGTCTGCACTCACCGTCTACCATTCAAAACAATATTAGCCACGATAGCCTGGGGCCACTGCTCCTTAGTGGGCCACTGAGTCTGTGTGCTCAAAGAAATGGTCATCTCCTCTTCCCCTCACTCCCCTCGTTCATCTTGTTTTGCAGCCCAGAGTGCCTTGACCTCTATCAGACAAGCTGCCATGTGATGAATAAATAAGTAAATAGTTAATGAATAAGTCACAAAGTCGCTCAGTCGATATTATTTACATGCTCCCACTGTCATACTCCCAGTTCGTATTCATTCTCTGCTCCTCAGAGGCTGGAGAGAGACGCCACTGATTTGGGGGGTGTTCAGCAGAAGCCCTGACATATACATCGCGGCAGCAAGGTTGCCATGGATGGAGTGCCTCCTACATTATTAATATGGACACAAAAAGCGTAGGATATGCATGAGAATGCAGTACCGTTTGCCCTTAACCTTCAAACGGGGCAGAGCAGAGGCAGGCAGTGGCCCACACCACAGGAAGCGAGGGGGGGAGGGGACAGTCCAGATTGAATTTTTTCTCTACCCCAGCCCTCATACAGATTTAAGTCTGCTCTGCAACTGCTCATCACTCAGCTGATGCACCTCAGAGTCCTTTGATTGTGTTAATTAAATAGTCAGTGCAAAAGCCTTGATTTAAAGTGTCAGGGTCATTTCTGCCAACTCCCTCCTCCCATCCAGTAATGTCATCACTTTAATTCCTTACCATAATTTGCATATAGATGATTACATTTGTAGCTCGTCTGACTCACTTGGCAGAATTTGTCTGGAGAGGTGAGGCTGTCTGCTGAAACATGAGGAAGCACACAACCAATAGACCACATGCTTTTAGATTTGGGCAATATCTCTAGCAATTACTTGTACAAACAGATAGACACAAACAAACAAACAAACAAATGCACATAATATCTCTCTACCACTCTCTCTACCACTCTCTCTATATATATATCTATCTTTCTCACACATACAGTACCTTAAAGACACAATCACATATTTTGTGTGAAGTTTCTCAGTATCTCTGCAGTAAAGGGCACTGAGAAGAGTTTGGTGAGTGTACAGTATGTACTTCTCACCTCTGTAGAATAAAGCCCTCCACCCTCTGTAGAGGTACTGTATGTTTGTCAAGCAGAGGGCCACAGGTTTCCAGCCTGGTTCCTTCTGACTTTGTCAAAGTGAGCTCAATCTTTTAAGATTGAACATTGGTCTGGGGAGTCTGCTATGTATTTTCTACTGCACAAGAGGTGTGATCAACGGACATAGTTCAAATGACTCTGTGCGCAATTGGATAGTCATTCACCAATCTGACCAACGAACCGGGTGACGTTTGCAGAGTGACGCGAAAACTCTCGGCAGGAAACTTGCTGGAAACTTCTAAAACAAAGATGATTTTTAATACTTCAAAATAACATTTGATAAATTAACCTTACATTTTTCAGTAGCCATGGGTGTGTAGATTTGGTGGGTGCCTTATTTCCGCCGCACTTGGCGAAAGAGAACTCTCGTCGCGAAATCAAAATTCCACTGGAGCTCCAAGCGGATTTGTACATGGACCCTTACAACACTGTTTATAGCTCTTCGAGTCACGGTAAAATGTCATTTTTGGTACATAGCTAATTTAGATACACTTATGGGGTGGGGGCTTCCGTTTCTTTAGAGATCCACCGTCTTAGTTTGTATAGAAATTGTGACACATACACGTAAAAGGGCAGAAATAGGTGATGTTCCATAGCATTTATCAGTGGTCTGCAGAAGCAGCAATGGCATCGAGCAATTTTTGCAGGTTGTGCAAAAAAAACATGAAAGTGAATGGTATTTACACCCACTCGATCAATTTGTTTGCTAACCTAAAATAGACATTGAGCATCGTTGAGAGGTTAAAGGGAATTGGATGAGAGAGACTTTGCCGTCGCTTCTCTGTCGTCATCGTTTTAAACCTACCAATAGCGTGCTAGGTGGATAAGCCAGTTTGTGATTGGTCCCCGCAAAATTATAACAGAAGCAGCAGAGAAAGATGCACAGGTTTCCAGCCTGAACTGCAGGGCGAAAAAAATAAATTGGCGGCAGATCAGGCTGGGTTTACCCAGTCTACTTAGTCCATGAGCCACAGGGGGTCGTCACTAGCACTTGGGGGGGCAAATTCTCACTATATTTTTCTGAAAGATACATATCTCTGGAGTTTAAAATGGTATGATAGCAAGTTGGATCTTGTAGCTTTGTGGCTGTACAGGCCTTCAAAGTTGACCTCTGATTTGAAAAGGAAATTCCGCCTATTGGCTTTTTTTGTTAAAACACTCATAAGAGCCTAGAAAATAATACAAATCTTATTATTACTGATGCATTTGTGGTGTTTGATGTTGGCATACATATTTTGACTCATTATGTGATTTTGCTCTTCATTTTGGTTGATTAAATTCAAGATTTATGTGCAAAAAAAAGCTAATTTGAGTTTTCAGAGCAACATGTTATGGCAATACCTGAATGCAGACCTTATTGATCATTACTATTCTACCCTCCTTACTTTCAATTGCGAGTTGAAATTAATGTTAAATGATGACATACATAGGTCTGCAGTACAAATGTTTTTTTAAATTGTAGCTGAAATGAGTACAAAGGATCTTTAATCTATTCATTGAATTCATCGTCAGAACAGGAGCACAGAGGATGCCATCTCTATGGCATTTCACTCTGCCCTGTCCCACCTTGACAATAGCAACGCCTATGTAAGAATGCTGTTCATTGACTTCAGCTCAGCGTTCAACACCATCATCCCCTCCAAACTTATCACCAAACTCAGTGAACTGGGCATCAATACCTCCGTCTGTAATTGGATTCTGGACTACTTGTATTGCATTCATTGTGTCTACACTTGAGATAAATACGTTTGGTTTTTCTTTTATCACATACACATATATTGGTAGATGTTTTTTCTTTACCTTGACATGTTTCGACGTATACTTCCATCTTCATCAGAAGGTCACACGGTGGAGTAGTGTGACTTGTTTTTATCAGCTGATGTTGTTACGGAGGTGTGATCCACCTGTCAGTTTTTTGACAGGTGGACCACACCTCCTGCTGTTAGTCAGCCGCCCCCCAGGATGGCACTCCAGGTATGGGAGAGCATATACGCTCCCTCATCTCTGTTCATCGTCTTTGGGCTCCACTTTCTTATTTCAATCGCCTCCTTTATCCAGCGGTGGTATCAGTTGTTCCCCTGCTTAAAGGAGAATTCCGGTGTGATATTGACCTAAAGTGTGTTGAAACATGATACCGAGTGTGAACGTATGTCTCATAGCCCATCTCTGCTTGTCCCCTGCACTCCAAAATTTGGCGCTAGTTAGCCGATGCTACCAACAGCTTTTTCAATAGTGGTGCTTCGGAATTGGGCTAGCCATGCAAATAAATCACTGTTTTACACCATTTACGAGGCTCAATGTATCTCCACACTTCATTGGTAGACTTCCGAGGGCCCTGACATTTAAAACGAGACATTGAGAACTTTGAAAAAGCGCTGGTAGTTTACTTACAAGACGATTTATGCAGACAGCATCTTCACGAAGTTTAGCGTTTGCAGCCATCTTGAATCGAGTAAGAATGAACATGTATGATAAGGGATCAGATTCCAAAAATAATTCAGTGGAAATGCATGGATTCCAGTTTCTTCCAGTAGCAGCGGTGGTATCAGTTGTTCTCCTGCTTAATGACTCTGGCATGCAGGAGGTGTGGTACACCTGTCAAAAAACTGACAGGTGGATCACACCTCCGTAACAACATCAGCTAATAAAAATGTGTCACACTACTCCACCGTGTGACCTTCTGATGAAGATGGAAGTATACGTCGAAACATGTCAAGGTAAAGAAAAAACATCTACCAATAAATGTGTATGTGATAAAAGAAAAACCAAACTCAGTCTGTTAGGTTAGATAATCACACCTCCTCAGCCATCAAACACCAGTGTACCACAGGGATGTGTGCTGAGCCCTCTCCTCTACTCCCTCTTCACCTACGACTGCACACCTGTACATGGCTCTAACACCATTGTCAAGTTTGCAGATGACACTACGGTGATTGGGCTCATCAGCAATAACGATGAGATGGTCTACAGGGAGGAGGTCCAGCACCTAACATCGTGGTGCACTGATAACAACCTGGCTCTCAACACCAAGAAGACCAAAGAGCTCATTGTGGACTTCAGGAAGTCTAAAGCTAGCACACACACACCCATTCTCATCAACAGGACTGAGGTGGAGCATGTCACCAGCTTCAAGTTTCTGGGTGTCCACATCTCTGAGGACCGCTCTTGGACCCTCAACACCTCTACCCTGATCAAAAAGGCTCACCAGTGTCTCTTCTTTCTGAGGTCCATCTGTCTCCTCAGATCCTGGTGAATGTCTACCGCTGCAACATCGAGAGCATCCTCACCAACTGTATCATAGTTTGGTATGGCAACTGCTCTGCCCACGAGGCACTGCAGAGGGTGGTGAAAAATGCCCAACACATCACCAGTTCCTCACTTCCCTCCATCGAGGCCATCCAGGGCAAGCGATGCTTGCGTAAGGCACGTGTAACGGATGCCAGCTAGCTTAGCTGTGCTTGTGGAACGTTGGTAAACCTCACTCCCCGACGCCTCAAGAGTGCTGCTGGCATGTGAGCCAGTAGCCTGGGCTATTGGCTCAATTGTTTAGCTTCGCCTCCCGATCGAGGTGCTTCACAGACGTGTGCAGGGCTGAATCGCGCAGGTTTAACACAACGCAGGTTACACACGCATCATCAAAGACTGTTCTCACCCCAACCACAGACTGTTCACTCCACTCCCCTCCGGGAGGCGTTACAGGTCTCTCCACATCCGAACCAGCAGGTTCAGAGGGGGCTTCTTTCCTGCGGCTGTCACCCTACTGAACTCTAGCTCTGCATCCCGGTGACATCCAACCAACTTAGCCCCCATCACCCCCTGCCCCGCCTGATGCCTCCTTGCCTGTGCCTGTTGAGGTGTCCACGACCATGGCAACCTTGACAGGGACAACAAGGAGGCGGACATCCCCTAGCCCCCCCCACAACTGCACTACCCTATCCCACCCATCTATCCCATCCATCTATTTATTTACAAATGTACATACTGTAATTACACTTATACTGTACATAGCCATATTCCACTGCTTTTCATCCTGCACATACACTTATTATTAATACTATTGTAATGTTACTGTTTCTGCACTACAACGGTACTGTTACCACACTGCACATAGTTGTACATACTGTACATATCTGTCTATATGGTTCATACCAAATATCCATATTTATTCAGTTTTTCTGTAATATAGTCTGTTAATACACTGCATATATCTATATTGTTCTTACTACTACTATAATGGTACCGCCACTACATTGCACATACCTGTACATGTTGTTCATACATTGTTCATATTACAGAACATAGCCATATTTATTCTGCTCTTATAACTGCTAATACACTGCACATATTTATATTTAATTTATGCTACTCTAAACCACCTTCTGCAAAACAACTGTATACTACTGTCTACACTGCACTATATTTCTTGTCCTGTCTATGCACCACCTGCCTATACTGTGTACAGTATATCACATTGCACTTTTCTGCTTTTTTGCACTTCTGGTTAGACGCAAACTGCATTTCGTTGTCTCTGTATTTGTTCTCTGCACAATGACAATAAAGCTAAATCTAATCTAATTTACTCTAAAAAAAAATATCTGCCTCTGCTTTGCCTCTTTACGGATCATGCTATGAATAGCAGCAGCAATGTCTGCATAAGTTGAGACATTGTTATTGACCTTCTGGACCAGAGACATTCCATCAATGATTGTTGCTGTATTATATTCATCTGGAAGATTATCTGATAGTGATGCAAGTTTCTGCAAATGCTTTGCAAGTGCTGCTTTAGAGGTTTTCCTTGGGGTCCCCTCAGGTGTCGCCAAGGGTCAAAGAGGGTGACAAAGACTTCTCTCATGTCCAGTCTTTAACATGATGGTCTTGCCATGTGCCTGTGTTTTCTTTTTTGACTCATGCTCGTAAATGTCTTTAATTTTTGCTTTGTCAATGTATCATGGAATTTGTACTTAGGTGTATCTGACTCCAGCCTCTATGTCATGATCTTTGCCTGTAGTATGAGCCTGAATCAGATCATCCCTAACCTCATGTGTTGCTTTGCCTGCTGTAGATATGCAAATGAACTCATGTTCCTCTGAAAATGGATTGATCCAATTTCAGTTTCTGTCTCATCTCATCAGAACTGTGTAGAATTTTTAAAACTGTTGTAAATGTATGTACTTGTAGATCTTGGAAAATAGTTATTATTTCTTTTCAATGGAAATTATTTTAACATCAGATGAAAGACAATTTTAAGTATGATGATGATAATAATAATAATTATTGGTCTGCTAGACAACAAGTACCAAAACATGATTAGATCATAGATTTCACATGTAAAATTCATTTTATACAACCCCACCCCCATCTTGCCTGTTCATAATTCTGAGAAATTCTTGAATTGTGTGCATGTGTGCGTGTACATGTTTATGTTTATGTGTGTGTGTGTGGGTGTGTGTGTGTGTGTGTGTGTGTGTGTGTGTGCTTGTGTGTTTGCCTGCGTATATGTGTGTTTGTGCATGTGCATGCATGCGTACATATGTCTACTGTGTGAGTACAGTATGTGTCATACGTATGATTACTGTGAATGTGTTGGATTACTGAAATGGGTTGACATGGCCCCTTGAGATCAACATACAAAAAAAATGGTCCTCCTAAACCTTACGGTTCTCGAGATATTCACAGAAAACTGTGTCTGCCCTACCCTCCTTTCGGGGGGTGCAGTCCAGCAGGGGGGCTAAACGAATCAAACGAATCGAACAGATCAAAACGAAAAACGATGGTTCCATGCTAACCATATGGGGTTACATGCCCACCAAGTTTCGTCTACCCCGGTCTTTCAGTGTCCCGGGAATCCTTGACGGAAATTTGGACATGCGAAAAAGAAAAAAAAAAAAATCTGACTAAACCTATATGACCGCTTCGCTGCGCTGCGAGTCAGGGTTCTGTTCTCCCTGTCGGGACTTATTTTCTGATAATTACCGGCGGACAATACATTATCCCTTACTTAATACATAGGTCCACTGTAGTATGCACATAGGTCTCTATTTTATTTACAACCACAACATTTTGCAAGTTTATGTTGTTTTGGTTTTCCTCCAGTCATGGTCTATGTGCTCTACAGCAAATAGAAATATGCAGGATCGTTCACCACAGTGTCCATGGATACACTTCAGAGAAGCCTGTAATGACAGTCTCCTAATCAATCAAAGCTGGAGAGAAGAGGCAAGAAGATGAAACGGCAACAACAATGCCTTCAACTGCCTGTGTTGCAGGAGAGGGGTGAGGAGAAGAGAGGCGAGGAGAGGAGAGGAGAGGGAGCCCCTCCAAACACGTCTGCTTGAGAGAAGTGGGGGCAGGACAGTGACACTGCACCCAGAGCACATCCTCTGAGGGACTCAACAGGGAAGAGGCGGAGGAGACAGGAGACAGTGCCGTGGTTCACTGGCAAAGCGCAGTTCCTGGGCTTAATGGCCCTGTGTGAAACACCAGCTGCCATTCACAAGGCAAGCCAAGCGTTGGACAGAGAGTGGGGGCGAGGTGGGGAGACGGGTGGGAGTGGGATGTTGGGGAGGGGGCGAGGGAGGTAAACGGAGAAAACAGTGTGCCCTGCGCTGCATACAGATTTCCGTGGACCGTCGAGAAGGAGGAGGAGGAGGAGGAGGAAACCATTAAATGACCATTAACATCCAGGCTAAACTTTTTATTGCGCTCCATTATGTGCTCCACAGTCATAATAATTCATAAAAAGCTAACATAAAATGCTAAACCAGCGCAGTGGAACAAAGACTCCACATGAAAATTATAGGCTGAAAGTAACAGTGAGCCCACAATATACTGCCCTGCTCACATGCTGCTTTTGAATTCCAGTCACTTCCAGAGACGCGGAGCACAGGTGGGGGCAGGGCCGAGTGGAGCGCGCTAACAGGGGGGGGACGCATCGGCGGCGCTGGGTTAGAGACTTAGCTCTGCGTCCTCTCTGGGGAGAGCCTGCTCCTCTCCTCGAGGATGAGCTCCTACTCACGCAGGGGACGGTGCACAGCACAGCGCCACATCCAAACATCCAGACTGATTTTACTCGTTTACCGCAGTGGCCTCCTTATGTAACCTGCATCCATCTCTCCTCAGCGAGCAACACTCTTATCTATCATACAAAACCAGAAACTCATTTAAAGCATGCCTACTTGTCTGGATGTTATCGGCTGTCTTAGAGGCTAGGTTGTCCTCAGGTGGATGGCTCACGGGTAGTTTTCTATCTGTAATGTAGAGTTAAATTGATTATCCATATTTGGATATTCCCGGCACAATTAAATAAAAGTGGTGGAGAGAAATAATGAGAGATACTGTCTGCCTTTATCGGAACATGTTGACCTTGTTAAATTACTCAACCACAAATCTAGCAAAAAAACAGGGAAACGGGCCATAATCTGTTAAATCTAATAAGGTGTCCTCTGAAGGATCAGAGAGGGGGTTCTTTAAGCGAATCAAATGGCATCTTGAGGGAGTGGTACATCCCCTCGGTAGGATTGACACAAGATACACACTGCTTATGTGTAAAGGCAGAGCCAGCTACAGTACAGAGGAAACACTCTGAGCTTTTCCTCATGTTGAACACAACATAGTCTCTCATAGCCAATATGTCACTGCCACAGGAAACAAGGGCAGAGGGGGTACGATGGTGAGGTCATGCAACGCGTGCATACAAAAAGATGTTTTGACAGAGCCATCATTATTTTATCGCTTCAGGTCAGTCTCCAATAGTGGCAGAGATCCATCTGTTTTTTGTGCCACTAATTCCACAAGAAGCGTACTGTAAATGTGTGCTGGCAGCAGAGCGCAGTCAGAAGTGACAGCCTCAGCACAGAACTCACATGCATAGCCAGCCTCAACTCCATCTTGAGTGGAGACGGGGACAACTCCCCCAGAGACCTCCTGAAAGCACACGCTCAGAGCAAGCAAGATCACGCTGCTGTGTGCTTGAGTGTGTGGTGGGTGTTGGTGTTGGTGTACGCACTTGGGTGTGTGAAGGTTGTTTTGAAAATCTGTTTTATAATCATTTTTGGTACCCTAAATGTGACCTTGGATCACAAGATCTGGGTACAAGCTACACAGAAGCTATGATGGTGCTGTATGAGGTGTAATTCCTGTTTGTAGGTAAAACAGCCTTCATGGCTAAATCTGTGTGATTTATTTTCCCGTGCACACCCATTTGATTTCAATGGCAAGTAAAAATCTTGTCAACTGCCTAACTAGCATTTTTGTCTGAGAAAGATCTCTGAGAAACACTGAGATTGTGACCCTGTACATTCAGAGCACAGTGATCTCACAGTAATCAGTTGGTCATATTTGGCAACAGAGTTGTGTACAGCTTAATTACTGTAATAATGCACAATGAGATGAAAGCTTTGGAATGCCAAGAGATGTCAACTCCCAAAACGTTCAACTTTTGTCACAATTTGTCTCACAAAAATACAAATGAAACTGATATTCCTTAGAGGTAGCCTGTACGTAGATACCTGAAAGCATTGTGAAACCCATGACAGATGCGTGGTGTTCTTGTGAGAACAGGCCGCTCATCTGCTAGAGAAAGAGAAGATTACCTCCTCACTGGCAACATAATATCTTCATTTAAGCTTGAAGATGATATGTGTACATCCACCCACATCTTAATCAATTTCTATTATTTCCATATAATGCAAACACCTCCATCTGCCATCAGGATCACTCTTTCCTGCTCCACGAGCGCCCACTATGTACACTGCACACGCAGTTCCCATGGCAACATCGTATGGGTTGGCATCCATTTCTAATCTGTTTGATTAGGTGGCTTGTTCTCTCAACTTCGGATGTTACCTTTACATCACTGATACCCCAGAGATCCTGTAATAACTTCCAATAAACATCATAAACCACAAACTTAATAAAGATCCCATTGGGTTTCAATCGAAGTCTATGGCAGGCGTCTGTGTCTATGGCTAGAACTGTATAATAATAGTTTTGAAATGTGCCATATTTACCTGGTGCAGTCCCCTGAATTTATAAAATAATTTATAAAATAAAGTTTTATGTTTGCATCTCAAACATTTTAGTGCACCAACAGGTTACATTTGAACGAGCATTAATGCATGTAACATTGTAACCATTACATTTATTCTGAATTAATTTAGCTCACCCAGTGATGACCATTTCTGCAATACTACAAACAAACATGAAAATATGCACATACCATACATTTTGTCCAGTATTTACCAATGATGGTCCAAATGATCTTCAGATCAAATTCAGCTTTGATCAGATCATATTTGGTTGGCTTATGATGGTCCAAATAATCTTCAGATCAAATTCAGCTTTGATCAGATCGTATTTGGTTGGCTTATGATGGTCCAAATGATTGGCTTATTGGATTTGGTTGATCAGATTGTGATTGGTTGGCTTATTGTATTTGGTTGGCTTATGATGGTCCAAATGATCTTCAGATCAAATTCAGCTTTGATCAGATTGTGATTAGTTGGCTTATTGTATTTGGTTGGCTGATTGTGATTGGTTGGCTGATTGTGATTGGTTGGCTTATTGTATTTGGTTGGCTGATTGTGATTGGTTGGCTGATTGCGATTAGTCGGCTTATTGTTTTGTCCTCTCTAGACCACTGGGGGGCTGGGGGTGAAAGTTGACGGCAAAAAAAGAATGCGAACCATAAAAAAACCAACTACTGGTGAAATTAAGCATGACAGGGCCTGTAACTATCCTGTTTGGTAATGAGTTTAGCCTGTTCATAAGCTAGTGAATTTGGGCTATAATTGGGTCTTTGTGGTCAATGCAGATGACATATTTGCTAAATTTCCACCCTTGCATGTGGAATTCCACAAGGTTCAATACTTGACCTATTCTCACTTTATTTATTGCTTTATTATTGAGATAATCAGAAAGAAAAGGCTATTTATGGGACCTTTACGTTAATGATATATTTCCCTCTTAATTGTGGTCAAGACAATTTCCAACCTCTTCTTAACTGACTTGAATACATCAGACTCTAGACAGTAATGACCTCAAGTTTAATGGAAATAAGGTTATTGTTATTTGGGTCCCCTGACATTGGCAGTGTACTTGGAGCTCTAACCACACCAAAATCCTGTAGCAGTGTTTTTGTACTACTGTTGGAGTGTTTTAACTTAAATTGGAAAAAAATCAGAGGCAGATATATCTGGTTGTTATTTTTTCTTTTTATCAGCTGAGAACAAAAAGTGAAATTGTCCTATCCACAAAAGATTGTGAGAAGGTGATCCATGTTTTTATACCTTTGCACCATTAAACAGCACTATACTCAGGAATAAGCCACACATCACTCACCACTGATCCAAAGTGCAGTAACTAGACTTTTAAAGACTATTTGACACATTACACTTGTTTTATTTTTAGGTTCAGGATTAAGGTTTTCTTGTCATTGTGTTATTTAGTCTCTTATTCTTTCTTGTTTATTGCTTTTATTTGTTTAGTGTTTTCAATCTCTATTTCTCCAAGTTCCAATTCTTGGGTTCTTGGTTTTCATTTGTCAATTGATTATCCCCGACTGAAATTACTCTGGAACAACTTATTTTGTTTTTTCATGTGCTATAAATAAATGTGACGTGACTATAAAAGCTTAATTTGTTTCAATTGGATTGTGTATATTCATTGCCACATGGTGTTTACTGTGTGTGTGTGTGTGTGTGTGTGTGTGTATGTGTGTATCCTCTGCCTCTAGACCTCTCCAGGGTGGGCACAGGCGGGGACACTGCTGACCCCTGAGAGTGCAGGCTTGCTCAGATCTCCTGGCCCAGCAGACTCCCTTTTGATATGGAAAGACCCATGGCACAGTCCCTCAGATGAACTTAGTTCCACTAAACACTACTCAAAAATAGCTCAGTTTCTGAATTGCATCAATTTCAGCCAACAAATTGAAACCCTTTAGAAAAGCCATAGAGAAATCCCTCTTTGTTTACCCTACATGGCCCAGCATAAATTCACAAATAAGCAGGCAGCAGAATTTATATCCCGGGCCACTTTAATTGCTTGCGCAAATTAAATCAGAGACGCCCACATTCGTTTCAATTGCTCCCGCTATTCTCTCTGGGATTCTCTGTCCTTGTAGGAGGTGCTTTAGACCTACTCAACTGACTCACCCTCCTTTACAGCCCAGCCAGTAGCAGCAGCAGTGCCCCTGCCAAAAATCAATGGACTTTTGTGGTGGATAAAGACGGTGTTTTGTATCTGCTCGGCACTACATACACACACACACACACACACACACACACACACACACACACACACACAAAGACTCAGCCCTCTGAAGCCCTGCAGATGGAGAGGAAGGGTTGTCACTCAGCATCAAGCTCTGGAGAGAGTACGGCAGAATAGGAAGCATAGGAATTGGGGTTGGTATGCGTACAGTATGTGCATGTGCATCTGTGTGTGTGTGAGTGTGTGTGTGTGGGGGTGATTTTTTTTCTCTTCTCTCACCAGATCTGTGCTGATTAGCAACGCCTCGCACTGCCTAGGTGCACGTGAGCAGGCAGGCGCTAATGTGCTCGGAGGCGCTGAGGACGGCAGATGATCGGCGAGGTTCTGAGACGCGGGACCTGCTGTGGGGCCACGGAGGGGTGTGGCTGCGGGAAAGAAGGTGGCAGAACGCAAGAGTGGCTAAGAGACAGAGAGAGAGAGGTAACCATGGTAACATGCTGTGGGAGACATGTAAGGCACTGACTCTTTGCCTCTGACCCCTCTAAACAGCCTCTCTCCATGCAGCATGTTCCACACACAGCGAGATGGAATCAAGTGTTGTACAGAGGCTCCCCTGCCACCCTCACTTCCTGCTCCTCTCCTAGACATCACTTCCTGTGAGAGTGGTGTGGGGCTTTTACAGAGGAGCTCTCCTGAAGTAACACCCCGCAACTACAGCATTAGAAATACAACAGATGAGACATTTTATTTTCGCCACAATTACCATTTGGAAGTTCAAACACTTGCAGTCATCAAAATGTACATTATTTCACACGTCTTGGTTGACTGACAACAGTTAATGTGTTGCAACACACCTCTGTATAATGCTTAAGTTCATTTTCACAGGTGTACAGGCTACAGGCTTTTGTTTCACCTAGCTTACATTATCATTTGGGTGACAATATTTCTATTTTCACAAAAGAGACTAGAAGTCCTCCTAAAAAGAAAACAAACAAATAATAATAATAATAATAATAATAAAACAATTTATTTAAACCTATGCTATGTGAGTATTTTGGACATTAAAATAGGGCATGCCTTGTCAACTCGATGCCCATAACATAAAATACCTAGAGTTGTGTAGGCATTTCCAATCTGATCATCTCTGGTGAGACTCCAGGACACTGTTACGGTGCGAGTGTGGCGCTAGATGTTGATTTACAGAGTAGCAGACTGGCTTGATAAATGCTTCAGCTGCCACTCTGGGCTGTGGGCGCGTCGGCGCCGGCCCTTTGAGACCTGGCAGATGTGAGTACAGAGCATGTGGCTGACGCAGACCGGACCGCCGCCAAACCGCCGGCCGCCAGGGAGCAACTCAGCTGTGACATCACTTGCCTCATCCAGAACACACACACTCCAGGGTGAGAACCACGACGCCATGTAAGGACACACACCTCCCAACATTCCAATGTGTGTGTGTGTGAGTGTGTGTGTGTGTGTGTGTGTGTGTGAGTGTGTGAATGTGTGTGTGTGTGTGTGTGTGTGTGTGTGTGTGACCAGTCTTCAGGGGTGAGGGGGGTCAACTCAGTTTGGACTAAGGGAGCAAAATGCATTTCATTGTATTGTAGGCTTACTGTACATATGACAATAAACCGAACTTGAACTTGAACTTGGGGAGATGAGCTGGCATTCTAAATGGGATTTGAGGAGCAGACACGTAAACACACCTCCAGCTCCCCCCCCCCCGGTGAGTTCTGCACTCCAGTTCTCCAGTGAATGAATTGGACGTTTTTCTATCGCCTCTGTTGACTGCTGTGTAATGCAATAAACCGTGACCATTCCCCCAGCATCTGTGATGCTTACCAGAGCACATTCAGACCATGTGCAAAGCACACAATGCTGGTGAGGCTTTGGAAAGCTCAGGGAAACAGCTCTGGTTAAACAGACAGAAATTAGAGAATGCAAGACTTTGGGGTTCCTGTCTCTTTCCACCGACAGCTTACTATTCTCTAGCAAGACTATTACCTCCCTTAAATATAATTGTATGCTATCAGTTAACTCATCATTAAATAGCGTTCAATGTCAGGGCCCAGCTGTCAATGTGACAGTGGGTAGAAACAGCGAACAACAGGAGTGTGAAAACAAAACAACAGGAAGGCGTGAGCTGAGAGGAGAGAGGGAAGAAACGGAGGAGAGATCGAACAGCAAGTCATCGTGAAGTAAACCAAACGAGTTGCTAATGGTCTCAGTCTGCCTCCACACCTCCTGCTGTGCGAGACCTTTGGTGAATATTGAAGGATGCTAATGTCAGCCTGCCTTCAAAAAGTCATTCTCCTTTTTTATTGACCCATGCAAGGAAAAGCAATTTTTTTTTGCCAGCCCGGGAAGAGCAAGCAGTAATGAAGCAGGAACGACAAATTAGGAGTGAAATTGAATAAATAGATTACATAAAGCAAAGGGGAGGGGGGGGAGTCGAGGGAAAAATTACTCACTAGAACTCAGCCTCCATCATTTCGCTGAGGACATTACAGAACAATCGTAATGGTAAGGTTTCGAACATTGGGTTTGCAATGACGAACAAACTCTTTTTCTTTTTTGAAAATGAGGTGGCGGTAGTTCAATATCAAACACAGATGACAAAGCAGCCCTTTGTTATATTACAAATTCAATATTGCCTAGCAACTAGCCGGCAGAGGTGGCCTTGAGAGGGGAGGTGAGCGGCGCTATTGTTAATGTTTCCACTGTTGCGAGGTGATCCCCAAAGGTGAGAGAGGAGACGGCGCCATGTGAAGCTCTGATGAAGCACGGAGACAGCGCAGGGGAAAAAGCTCCCTCATACAGGATTCTGTCAGGGCTTCACTAATTACAGAGAAATCATTTACGCCCGGCAAAGCCAAACATCTGCTCCCGAGAACATCCCCCCGCCCACACACACACACACACACACACACACCGCATCCCCTCCTCACTCAGATGCTCCTGCTCTCACCTGGAAGTCATCGCAGTCTGTGTCCCAGTTTGAAAGTGTGTGTGTGTGTGTATGTGTGTGTGTGTGTGTGTGTCTGATGAAAATCTTTATCTAAAAGAATCTCTGTCAGTTTGCTCCTCCATACACATATACACATGGGCCTATGCAGTGACCCCCTCAGTTTATTTCTTCATAAAAAAAAGTAACCAGAAAAAGTTTCATGTAAATCAATTAAAATGTAGAGTTAGTTCAAAGAGGTTGAAATTTCTTATAAATGGCCAAATCATTTTTACCATTAAACTGTGGCTAGCTGTTGACTCTTCTATCAAGTCTCAATGACTAGTTTTGTTGCATTCTTGATCAAAGCTATCAATAAAAACAAAAAATGAAGCCAGGTCATTTCTGAATGTTGGCTGGTTATAATAGTACTTATGTTTAATCTTTCACTGAAAATTTCTTAACGTTTGTCTCATATCATACAGCAAAACTGTTAAGCTTTCTCAAGAAAGAAGAAGCATACTGCTGAAGTTGAGCACATTGGACAGTATTGCACACTGACTCAGACAACTGTTCACCAAGTGTTCAGTGGTCATTCCTGTGTGAGATGCCATCAAATAGAAAAAAATATGGATTTGATAACCACTCAGGATAATATTACAGGAACAAAGCTGCCTTCTAAACAGTAGGTCCTTAGCTACTTCCTCCATTGTCATTTGCAGCAGAAGGAGACAGTTAGGTTAGCTGCTACTAGAACAGTGGAGGAATTCTGGGATAGGGATATAATTCCTCTGTGCCACAAGCAAGATATTAATAAAGGAGGCTGAAAAACTGTTTACAGAATGTACGAGATGAAAATGGTTCCATTCAAGAAGCTTCTTTCAGTGCTCTCACATTATCTAAAGACAAAACTAGCTTCAGGGGAAGATATGAGATACGATATTCAGGGCAATTGTTTTGAGCATTTGTGCCAGTCATTATGTAATTCTAGATGACTGTATTACTGCAAAAGTTATCATGTTTGGTTGGTGGCTGTCCATGGTCCTGAAATGGCTAAATGGGATTGTGTTAGCTGTCCCCACTGACGCCCCCTATGGTTGAAGAATAAGATGACAGGGAAGGAGGCAGGATGCTGGAGCATGTGTTGTGGCAGGACATGTGTATCGCAGTTAACCATTTCTTAAGGCAGACATTGGGTGACTATTACGTCAATAAATATAAACAAATGGTAAATACACTTACATATTTGATTTTTGTTGCTTTGTTTAATTAGTTGTTGGCACTGGTTGTGTCCTTATGTGCAGCTGACGACTCCTTAGTGGAGGGAGAGCTAATCATTTAATTACTTTGAACCTGCACTGGGCAACGGCCACACGGTGAATGTGTGGAGTCTGTGTGAGGTATTGATAGAGTCGCTGCCACAGGAATTGCTCTGTTATATGGATGAATAAGTACACCGATGTGCCACTCTGGGAAGGGCCCTGTTCTAATGTCTGATCAGGCCTGAGGGAGGTGGGCTCGCCTGGCCTTTGTTTTTTTTGCTTCTTTTGTTTCAAGCCAGCTATCACCTGTAGCCAATTTGGAAGAAGTGACTCACACGTCACTGCATTTACATAAACCCCACAGGGATACTAGGAGAAGGAAGCACCAGCAAGGGGGAAAAGGGAAAAGGACACCTATAGCAAAAAGACCAAGTAAATAAAACCGAACTGAACAAAACACCATCCTTTGGCCAGAGAGAAGGTAAAGCCCATCTCTCTGGAGGTCATCCAGGCACCAGACCCATTTGAGTTAGGTTCTGTTTGTTTGTTTTTGTTTTGCCAGTCATCTTTATTTATTTTTATATAAGGTTAGAATTCATAATGTGCAGTTCAACAGGTGCCTACTATATTACAATAAAAGACACAATATGTTTAAGAAAGCAGCTCTTCAGAAAGCAACACAATGGTTTTAAGTCTACTGTATGGCATTAAATATAACATTGCACTACATTCTCAAAATAAACTTGCTTTGCTCTTTCTACACATTTTTGTAACTTATGTTGTCAGAGGCAGCCAAGATTCCTGGTCAAAGACAAAATGACAATGGGAGCTCAGTTAAATCTTGTGCCTTTAGGAATAGTGGCATGCCAAATGTCCTTGTCCTTAGTCCAACAGACCATTTTTGCTTCCAAGTTCTTTTTGACCAACAGGTTGAACAATGCACCAGTGTGTGGTTGTTGATGGCCAATGGTGATAATTAAAAGGTATTCCAAATAACCAACCCAACTGGACCAATCACATGGTAGACCTACTTTTGAGCAGATGTCATTAGGCATAGCGGTGCAAATTGCACTCATAACTTGTAGATGCCCCAACTTGGCATCCTCCACTGTGATAATGGCATCTGTTTTCACTACTACAGACACACCACTGTTTCCTCATGGTGGCACATGGAGCCTGATGCACATGTGGTTAGCATTGCTCCTGATCTTGTCTAATGCTATATGCCTATATGCAACCCCCAAGATTTACATATGAGCCTGGGTATGCAGACAGCCAGATTGATACAAAAAGGCCAGTAGTAAAAGGATGACATAGAAAATCAGTGCACCAGAGCTTGGCTAGGCTAGTCTACAAAAATATCAAACAAATGGGCTATATCAGCTTGAAAATGTTATTTGTCAAATGGTATGCTGTGATGTTTATGTACTTTACATAGACAAAATAAATACATAATACAGCATCAGGAATTTAAACAGACTGAATGGATTTTGCGGCTGAACCAAAGGTGAATCGTAATCATGTTGGCCACCTGGCACTCCCTCAATCCCCCACAGAAGGCTGACGTGGATTAAGTAGGATGATTTATTCAGTCGTAGGGGTGGAAACCGTTACAACACTACAGCAGTCAGACGAAATACAGTCATCATACTGTGACAATTAAGTCAGTTAAATAGCCCTGTTATTACCTACTGGGCAATTAAATGTATGACCAACACATATCAATGCAGAGTATTAAATTAAAAGATGAGAGGGTGTGTGAATGAACACAACTATTAGTTCTAAATGAATGTAATGAGGGTCAGAGGGGCTGCCTCTCTCTGAACCAGATGGAAACGATGGCCATGCAGAAACGCCACACTGGCTTGCTCTTACTATCCAGTACACACCTCACTTTACATCCCAAATCAACCATCTGAAGGTTTTGCTGGCAAATGATCATGTGGATGCCAAGGATGAGGCCAAGATGATTTATCTGATATACAGTATCTGTCTCTAGGATTCTGCTTGGGAGACGTGTCTGGTCACGGTCCAGGTTGGGCAACTTCCTGCTTTGGACTGGGATGAATGAATGGCTTAGGGGTGTGGAACTGTCTGTGATAGCTCCTCTGAGCTGCCCAGAAGTGTTCCTTGGCAGGGATGTTTTGCAATACACTTTGTTTGTTTAACCGAGCAACTGGTGCTGGACCACAAACACTCATTGGCAGCTTTATTTAGAGGTCAGTTTGATTTGGAATAGGCCCAGTAACATAAATATTTATTTCTCAGTAAATGTATCAGTCGTAAAAAACAAATCCATGTTAAGCTACTGAGGCAAGCAGTGAATTTGCCTGTGAGGATTAAATAACTGTCTTTGTGATCTAAGTTTACAGGCGGGATTATCCAGCTCAAAAGTTACTGAAATGCTGAAATGAGTGAATCCAGTGGCATGTGCAGATGGACACACTCTAATGTAAGCAAACAGCCACACTGCTGAGAATGAGTGCACATGGGCCCCTGCTGGGAAATGTAGTTACAGCAAATGCAAAATGCAAATACATAACAATGTCAAAAGCAATAAAAGCCCCATTATCATAATCCATGTGACTGTCTGCAGTTACTGAAGCAGCTACTGTTATTTTAGTGGAACGTTGTTGATTTTTTAACATTGGGTAATCGTAGATTTAAAGGTGTTTTAAAACAACATCTTTGTTGTTGTTTTAATACAGCATCTTTGTTATTGTTTTAAAACAACATCTTTGAGGTGTTCTTCTTGGTCTTTTCCCCCACCATGACGAGACAGTGGGGCACATCTCCCAGATACACTAGTTTGCTGCAGGATCACCTACTGTGCTCATTGGTGGTTGGTTTTAATATTAGACTTGCAGTGGAGACTTGCCATTTCACAGAGGAAAAATGGATGCTGCGTGAATACATTCATGTGCAGTTCAAATGTAACATCAGAAAAGGCTACAAGATGACTATTTCTGAGAATTAAACAAATCATGTTCCTTGAAATCCCAGTGACAAGCACTGTTTATCGCCTTTAACCATGTCATCATTCAAGATCACAGACTTTACTTGGAGTGGAAAATATCTTATTCCAATTCATTCTTGCTCATTCCCTTCCTTTATTCCTCAATTATACAATGGCACATCTACATTGATGTTGTGGAGAACAGGGGCGCAGGAGATATTTTGAAAGTGAGGGGGACCAAATTGTGAACACAAACCCATAGTGAGATGAGATTTCCAGATATCGGATCGCCACCTCTGGCCTACTTTCGACCATAAACTTGCCAGAATATTAAGATAATACCATTGATTGATTTCAAAATATTTTTTGATAAAAATGGTCAAAACTGTGAGATGAGCACAACGCCAGATTTGCCCTCAGACCAGCTTCTTGCTATGTGCAATTCTACGTTTATTTATTTATTTTAGATTTATTTCACACTATTTGGGCTAATGATAGAATACTCTAAAAGCAAAATGGTATGTTGATATTTTATGAAGCCATGAATTAATCATCATGCCTATGATCCAAACATAGACTACATGATCAAATAGCCTAGTTAGGCTTATACTTAAATTGTCTGGTATAAACCAAATCCACTCTCCACTATGTGTTTGCAGTTAATATTTATGCAACGTTAGAACATGTTGGCTTAACAAGTTACCAGTCCAGAACACACAGAAAATTGCAACAGAAAGTTGACTTTATAATCAACTACTATTTGTACCAACAGCAACAACAACAAAGCATTTATAAAATAAAAAAAAAATACTGTTACTGTAGTAACTGTACCACATTATCCCAAGCTTTAAAGAGCTCCCCACGTCTGTGACAGGCAGACGTGACACCGCTAAATTCTCAGCTTGTTTATACCCCACACTGAACGCGTAAGAATGCTATAGGCCCATCACTCTGGGGTGTGGTAGCCTGCTCTCTGGGATGTATGCTCGAAGGTAACTGACGGATCCAATTTGTGTCTTGAAATTATGTTTGAAATAAATGTCTTAGAACAAAAACTTTGGGTATAGACTTATATTTTATATTTAGGCTAGTAGTGAAAACGAGTTGATCAGTGGGCTAGTTAAGTGTGCTTGCAAAGCAGCACACTTATCGTTCTTTTTAAGTTTTATTATTATTTTTCCCGTCTCCCTAATTTTTTGTCAGCTCTAGCGCCTAGGCCCTTTGAGACAGAGACACCGTTCCAACTTTAAAACGTCCGGTCAGTACCGGTGTAAGTTGCTCGCGAAGATGACGTCAGGTGGGCGTGTCGTCCATCCGCCATATTTGATTGAACAAAACTAAATTTTCACAGGTCACAAATTTGGTCCGAACGCCACGAAACTTGACGTACATTATCCTTGGACCAAGCCTCACAAAAGTTACCAGAAGGATTTTTGATTTTTCAAAAGCGTTTGCCCGTCACAGCCAAACGAAATCGGGCGGGAAGCTCGAAACAGGAAGTAGATCCATATCTCAGGAACACTGTCACATATCGATACCAAATTTTGTATTTGAACTCGGGACTCCAATGTGAGGGTGCATAAGCTAAAAAAAAGAAAACATTCCATAAGTTTCCAGCATTTGGCAAAGCACCCACCCGTATTTGGTAACTATTACCCTCCACATTTGCAGTTGCACTGGATACATCTATCACAATCCCTTCCAAATATGCACAATGTCTCCAGGCAACCTTGCCCAATCATGAAATCCTTGCTCTGCCATGGGATAGTATGGACTTTCAAACTAAAATTGTAAGGAGAACATTAGCTATTTATTGCTGACGTAGTACAGTTATTTTCACATTGACGGTATTCAAATTCAATTTTTCATTATTGTTAAATATCATGATGGGAGAGTATTATTAAAAATGTTACAAGGATGCAAATGCATATGTTTACGGGCATTTAGGTTTTACTGTGTTGTTTTGTTATGAAGACATGCAAGGCATTCTGGGCCGTAATGAACAGTGGTCGGCAGCACTCCATAGCCTACGTATTAATATGAATAGGTGTTTCTGTAAACCTAGGGACAATAAACAGCTATCTCTGTTACAAAAACGAGCTGGTAATCGCTCATTGAAGAGGGAACTATGATAAAAAGATTGTTTTCCTAAAAGCATGGAGTTGACGAAAGAATAAGCAAGCAATGTCACGTTAATGTTAAATAGCCTACATCTGAACGCTAGGTGGCAACGTTGTATTACATTTCACTAGTGTACTTGAAATACGGTGTGAGCTTCACAAGTAAGGAAGGTGCAAATATTATGTAATTTATCATGGGGAATTATTGGAAATGTTATTTCTTGTTTATTCTAATTGCAATTCCACATCTCAGATCCATTCGTAATCACACGTACACTTTTAATACCTTGAAAAGACTCTCATTTCGTTTATTTGATGTTGCCTAGCAACGCAGCCTTCAGAGCAAAGATTCCCGAACAGAGCTTCAGAGAGACACGTTTTGAGTTCGTGGCCAAGAACCTAAAATATCGGTTTCCATGCGTATGTGCTGGATGGTGTGCGTCCTTTATGAAAGTAAGTGTTTTATAGAGTTACAGACATAATGAGTCATGTTGTAGTGGTCCACATAAATGTGCCCCTTCTGTTACTAGAATGCTAAGCGGAGATTTAACATCATTCATTTCCTGTGTGGCTAGAAGCTAGCTAGCTACGTCATAGGGAGGAGATGTTAACGTTATGGGATTTATGTTGCTTAGCGTAATGCCATGGTCATTTGATATGAGATGCTTGTACTCGTAACTTCGTCACTCGTAACTTTAGGACTCCTATTTTTTTTTACTAAGAGTAATTCAGGAAGCATTTTAGCCCTAAAAGTAGCGCCTGAGTCTGTGACAGCTTAAGCTAGGACTCCTAATAAGACCGATTCACAAACAATGTTTTGTGGTGGCATTTCACGTCGCTATGTTTTGAAATGCACTAACAATCACGAGGGAACAATTTTGCATTGTAGGCATAACTAAGGGATGCAGTAACACCACCAACAACAACCAAAACTAGCCTACTCATTGTTTACATGTACATTATATGTAACGTTTCATTGTGAATCAAATTAAAAGATTCTCCTCTTTGCAAACGTTGGCATAGGCATATGGTGACAGATTAATTTAATAATGTTGCTGCGTGAATCACGGTAAGCGCGAATGAAGTGGCCACTTCTTAATGGGACTCACTGTATGGAAGTAGGCTAAGTAAAATAGAGATGTTTAAAATAAGATAAAGTTAGGATATGCCCGCTTGACAACGGCAGAGATAACTGGCCTTTGGCCATAGCAACCATCCATTTAGAACGACTGGCCAAGGATCTTAGCTGTGATTCATGTAGCTACAGTATGCATGCAATGTGATGCAAAGTATAGAAAGGTGATGAAATATACAGAGACAGGTCAAGAAATATAGTGCAATGTTGATTTACAGAAGGTGGTTTAGAGTAATATGAATTAAATATAAATATGTGCAGTGTATTAGCAGTTATCTCATACAATAAGTAGAATAATGTATGTAGATGTAGCAGTAACATTATAATAGTAGAAATAATAAAAAAGATATATGCAGTGTATTAACAGAATATAATAAAACAGAATAAATATGGATATTCAATATGACAAATATATAACAGATATGTACATAACATACAGCTATGTGCAGTGTGGAAACAGTGTCATTGTAGTGCAGAAACAACATTATAAGAGTAGTAAGAATAAGTCTATGTGCAGGATGAATAGTATAAAGATCAGTAGAATAACTATGTACATTTGTAAATAAATACAAAACTATGGGTGAGAGGGATAAATTAATTTTATTTAATCGTAAAAGTAAATTGCATTCAATTAAATTGCAATTAAAAATCTTTCCAGTAGGCTTTAATGTCACGCAAAAAGTACAACCAAAGCTGAGCTTGATCAACTAGAACGTCTAAAGAACCAGAACTTGAGTGTAGTTTTTTGCTGGGTCCCAGGCCATGTTGGTCTGAGGGGAAATGAGAAAGCGGACAGTGCTGCTAAGCAAGCCCTCAATGAAGAAGTCACAGAATGTCAAATCCCTGCCCCAGACCTTAAACCTATACTGAACTCTTACATCTCAGATAAGTGGCAATCTGAATGGGATTAATGTACCAACAACAAGCAAGGAATGTGAATTTTGGCACATTTTCATGATCCACTGGGTCGTTATGGGCCACACAAAATACGGTGTTGCTAAAATTACTCCTGTTGTGGCTATTAGAGACATGCGTTCATGAGTATCCAGCTACATTCAATGAGTTAAGTAAAATACATTCACACACACGAAAAAAACATCACTAATGTTGTGGACATTCCTTTATTCTGAGATACATCAATAGGCTCTCAAAACAATCCCAAACAGACATAAGGTCTTTATAGAGCAAATCCATATAGATTATTTGTCAAATAAACCAGTAAAACAGAATTAGGGGATGGAATATATAACATTCACACTCATAGCTCATATTTTTTAAATAAACCAGTGAAAAAGTATCCCGACAAACAAGCAGCATTTTAATGCCTTAGTCATATTTCATAATTTAACATTTTTCTCTAGGTTACCTGATAGCCCAGTTTGAGAGGTGCAAGACGCGTGACATTATTTGTTTTTGCAGCCAATCACTGCTGTTGTTTTATTTTATTGATTTGATTTTAGTCATAGAAGCTAAATTCGAAGGCAGGCCACAGGTAAAATCCAACAAACCGCATTCACCCCGCAAGGCAATAGTTGAATAGAGCTTTTGAGGTATTGCCACTGCTCCAACACTGAAAGGCACTGTTAGAATGCTTGGATCAAGCCAGGTTCAGCATAGCGTATGTCACTGTCTGCTTATGTTGGTGACCGGACCAGGGCAAGCACACCGCCGGACCAGGGCAAGCACACCGCCGGAAATGCAGTATAGTTGAGTTTGTTATCAATAAACATAACAGCTAATGTCATGTTGAGCATGAGACTAGGCTACCATAAATCCTCAAATTATGCCCGATTGATTCTATTTATAGCCGGACAAATAATGACAGGTTCCCATAGCCTATACAAGACGGGGTAACAATTGCCTATACCAACAATTGCCATCAGTCCACCAGCACTAGAAGACATTGTTTCGATTTAAGTCAATGAAATAACACCTCTTCTTAATATTTTATTATATTGTTGGTTGGATTATAGCCTACGGTTGGTAAAGAAAAGTCGTTTTCCTACTGTAGCACCCCTCTACTCTACTTAATAAAAAATGTACTTTAAAGTAAAAGGAGGTGCTTCTATGGGTTACTGTTAAGTTTAGGCCAGTTCTAGGTTCGGCATTAAGGGGGGAGTAAATTGACAAGGACACCAGTATGTAAAATGTTATAAATAAATAATGCAGGTTTATTAAATGCAAGAATATCTTTTCTCTATGAGAAAAGAAGAGGGAATATTAGTAAATAGAAAATAAATAGTAAATAAATACAAAACCCTATAAAATAATAAAAGAGCTCTTAAAAATGCAAAGTATCAAATCAATAGGATATATACAATTAAGGATATATATTCAATATCAAAGTCGTAAGATATCATTAAATTCCAATTGAACTACAATTCCAGTTCAATTAAGTCCTATTAACTTAGCTAGGCACAAACTTCTGACGTTGGCGTCGCTGGTAATGAGAGAGAAGAGGTGCTGTTCTCACTCACACACACACACAGGCTACTACTGTGCGCGCTCCTCTAAACATTCTAATATTAACGTCTCCTATCTCTTAGGAGTTCGTTACTACCAACGATCATATATTTAAAATCATGTAATTCAATATATTCATTAACAACTTCTCTTTTACTCAAAAAACATACTTAAAGACAATATTATTACAATAGCAGCACTTAAAAGAACAATAAAGTAAAAGCATCTCCGATTGGTTTTAATTAGTTAGCTCAGTTTTCTAGCATGCTAATCATCCTATTGACTTGAATGCACTATCAGCTAACGGGTGCTAATCACTTTCCAGCAGAATGCTAGCGAGAAGTATTTTAACTCACGGAGTTCGAGGTTCAAACAACACAGGTCTTCAACAATCGTAGTAAAAAATAGATATAAGGAAAGGTAAAATGATTCAATATGAGAGACAGATTTAGAAAAAGTTAGATTAGAGTTAGATAAAGAGTATTATTTTTCTTAAGAGGATTATCAGTAACGTCTAATCAATTTCATTCAAGTAGAGTCTCGAGAGTGAAAAAACAAACCCGTCACCTAGGAGATGACTATACCACAATAAAAGTATTTTAGAATACCTGCACTTTCAAGCAGACCAAAAAAGAAATACATATCATCATGTAAACTCAGCTTCTTGTTCTGGCTACTTCTTCATATTTATTCTATTTATTCATATTTATATATTAAAATATTTATTGAACTCAAACTGTTCTAAAACTTGGTTATGGTCTTAGTAACCAAACTTTAAGGTGGGTTACACCACCATGGGTCTCCAACACACGTTCTCAAGCTCACTCTCTTGCCGCCCCTTTCGAGGTAATTGCCAGACTGAAGCCTAGGCTACTACATTTAAACACAATTGTTGCGCGACTTCTACGAATTTAATAAAAAGTAAATTGCGCGAATTTAATAAAAAGTAATAAATCATGCATAATTAAACAATAACTTAATTTAGGCTACTTGGCTACGCAAAAAGGTTTCTATTAGGCTACAGCACAACCCCCTATTCAATGAATGGCTGCCTTGTCTACTTAATAAACAGCGGCACTTGTTTCACTTCAATGTCACAATCCCGACTTTTTCAACTGCATGAAACATAACAGTGAACCATCAAATATCTCCCAGATTTCAGTGCCCATCAGTCTTAACATTTAGCAATATAATCAAACAGTCCAAAAGTAAATTAAATCCCAAACCAAACCGAAAATGTTATGCTTTTGATAGCCTACCGGTATGCCGCTCCAAACGAAACGCATGTCTAAATGCAGGTTAGAAATTAAAAAAGCCTGCTTCAAATAGCCTACCAGCTTGCCTCAAATAAAGATGCTGTGCTTTGCAAAAGACCCCAGCAAGTAGCCTGGATTATTTTATGATGGTTGTTAGTAGACAAACTGGCTTCAGATATCCAACAGAGTGAATGAGATTGTGCCGTCTTACACTGTAGATGGCTGTGGTTTAGTGATGTGATGCTGTTAATGGGGAGTTTTACATAGTTAGCGCAAAGCATATAGGTTATTATTTATTTAGCTTACCTATAAGGCTTTTTTCCCTTATCAAAAGTGAGGGGGACGACGGCTGTCTCTACAGCACTGCGGAGGACATATCCCCCACGTCCCCCGTGCTTCCTGTGCCCTTGGACCATCTCAATTGTTATTCATGATAGAAATATCATTCAAAAACAATTTCAAAGTTTGAACAGTCATTTTATCACATCACAACCTCAATAATATACGAGGCATCAAGTATAATCTGGTAAGATTCCAATATGGCCACTATGTGTAAGAAAATAAGACAATTATTCTATATTTTGGTTAATTAAAGTAACTACCTACATCATCAATAAATTCTTATTCTACCTTCTTCTCTTTCTGAGCAAACCTTAACTTTTACTATACACTGCTCAAAAAAATTATACATTTTAAAAAATAAAACACATCAGATCTCAATGGGGAAAAAACATAATGCTGGATATCTACATTACATTACATTTGGCTGACGCATTTTTAGCCAAAGCGACTTACAACCTGGTAAACAGTTTAACGCTTTTAAAACAATTCTCTCAACAATTCTATAACAATTTAAAACCATTCAAAAAGGTAGAGTACAATAGGGAAAAGTGCATCAGTGAGTGCTGTTTTTTCTACAGTCAAGTCAGGTGGTAAGTGCTAGAATTAGCTAGTTAGATAGATAGATAGATAGATAGATAGATACTTTATTGATCCCCAAGGGGAAATTCAAGAGTAATAGTTAGAATAGTTGTAAGTAGTGCTACGATAGGAGATATTCTCTGAAGAGCTGGGTTTTTGAAGATGGGGAGGGATGTCCCTGCTCTAGTAGGAACTGGTAGCGCATTCTACCAACGAGGAACAACAGATGAAAAATTGGATTGACCTGAGCGTACCGGTGGCAGAGCTAGACGATGTTTGTCTGAAGATCGCAATGGTCGGGGGGTAGCATATATGCCTGTATGAGGGCATTCGAGTAGGTGGGAGCAGTAGGTTTAGCTGGGAGGACCAGCAGTTTGGTTTTTGAGAGGTTTAGCTGGAGGTGGTGTGCCTTCATCCATGTAGATATGTCTGAGAGGCAATCCGAGATCCGGCTGAGACCAAGGGGTCATCAGGTGGAAAGAACAGTTAAAAGTTGTGTGTCATCTGCATAGGAGTGGTATGAGAAGCTGTGTGAATGGATAATCTGTCCCAAAGAAGTGGTGTGGATACCAAAGAGAAGGGAGCCCAGTACTGAGCACTGGGGGACCCCTGTGGTGGGATGGTGACAGCTGTCCAAGCCATGATACGCTAAATGAGCATCCTGTAAGGTTTCAAACTGATATGGACTGGGTAATGTTAGGAACAAAAGGATGCCACTTCGTTATTTGGGAATGAAAATGATCAATCCACAGAGGACTGAATTCAAAGACCCCCCGAAAATCTAAGATGACACGGCAAGCTAGTCCATTTTGCTTGAATTTTAGCGCAGCAACTCATGATGGTACTCTGAGGTTTTCATCCTGATGCCTAAGAGCAGTGAGGGTGCAGTTGTCTTGCCCGTAGAGGTGTGTGCGTCCTTTCAAGGATATCCCTCCCCAGACCATCCCTGGCCCACCACCAAACCAGTCCTGCTAAATGATGTTGCAGGCAGCCTTACATTCTCCAAGACATCTTCAGACGTCACATGTGCTCAGGGTGAACCTGATCTCATTTGTAAAAAGCACAGGGCGTCAATGGCGAATCTGCCAATTTTGTATTCTGTGGCAAATGCCAATTAAGCTGCACGGTGCTGGGCAGTGAGCATAGGTCCTTCCAGAGGCTATCGGGCCCTCAGGCCACCTTCATGAAGTCTGACAGTGTGGTCAGAGACATTCACACCTGCGGCCTGGAGGAGGTCATTTTGTAGGGCTCTGACAGGGCTCTTACTGTTTGTTGTTGCACAAAGGAGCAGATACTGGTCCTGCTGCTGGGTTAAGGACCCTCTACCATCCTGCCCAGCTCTCCTAGAGCAACTGTCTCCTGGAATCTCCTACATGCTCTTGAGACTGTGCTGGGAGACACAGCAATCTTTCTGGCAATGGAACGTTTTGGTGTGCCATTTTGGAGGAGTTGGACTACCTGTGCAACGTTTGTAGGCTCCAGGTACTGGCTTATGCTACCAGTAGTGACACTGACCCGAGCCAAATGTGAAACTAGTAAAAAATCAGTCAAGAAGGATAAAGATGGAAAATGTATCGTTTGCCACCACCTCTAAAACTATTCCTGTTTTTATAGACCTATCTCCCTTCTTCCTTTCTTGTCAAAGTTTTTGGAGAAAGTGGTTTTCAAGCAAGTCTTGGACCACACAGGTGAACAACCTGCTAGACCCTATGCAGTCTGTTTTCAAGAGTCATACTGCAGTACGTGTCGGGGACAACACCTCAAGCACTCTGACCCTGAGCACGGGGGCTCAGCCCCCTGCTCTTCACACTGCTAACACATGACTGTACAACCACTCACAGCTCCAACCATCTGGTGAAGTTTGCGGACGACACAACACTGGTGGGCCTCATCACTAAAGGCGATGAGGCTCACTACAGAAAGAAGAAGTAGACCTGCTGGCTAAATGGTGCAAAGACAACAACCTCCTGCTAAATGTCAGCAAGACCAAGGAGATTGTTGTCAACTTTCAGAGAGGCCACAAACAACTGCCACCACTGTCCATCGTGAGGAGATGCTGTGGGAGAGAGTGAGCAGCACAACATTTCTGGGGGTGCACATCAGTGGCGACCTCTCCTGGACCACCAACACAGCATCACTGGCGAAGAAAGCCCAGCAGCGCCTCTACTTCTTGCGCAAATTGAAGAAGGCAAGTGCCACGCCTCCTGTCATGACTACATTCTACAGAGGGACCATCGAGAGCATCGTCTCCAGCAGCATCACAGTGTGGGGGCGGAAGCTGCACAGATCAGAACAGGAAGACCCTCCAGCACACTGTTAACACAGCTAAGAGGATCATTGGAGCACCACTCCCTCCCTGCAGGACATTTACACCACCCGCCTCACCCGCCAAAGCACTAATGATTGTCAAGGATACAACCCACCCTGCACACCGAACTGTTCAGCCTCCTGCCCTCTGAAAGCGGTACAGGAGCCTCCTCCCGCACCACCAGACTGGCAAGTAGCTTCATCCACCAAGCAATCAGGATGCTGAACACTCTACCCACTCTCCCATCACTGACAGCCCCCCCCACCCACCAGCCAGCCAGGAACTTAGGAAACTAGGATCCTGTCTACCCTAACCTGAAAAAAATTGATTTTTTCAAACGATCACTATAAGCCTTAAAAGAAACTTTAGCATATGCTAATTGGCCCCACCCACCTCAATTGAATTAGGCTAACAGTAGGATGTGTTGGACTGGGTTATGTACTAATTTATCTAACTCTTACTGGGTGTATATACTAATTTATCTAACTCTAGGATAGAAGACAAAATAGCTAATTTCCCAAAAGGCATCATATGTTTCTTTGAGAGACTAGACGCTAGCATCCATGGGTTTTAGCCTCTAGGGGACATGTCTGCCATTTTAAATATGCATGATTGTCTCATTATGTATGTCATAATGCTGAATGATGGCTATAGACACATCATAAAAGCAGCATAGCATTATAAAAGTAGAAAAAAGGGCATATTTTGGTGGCCATATTTGAAGTCAAGATGGGGGCCACTAGGGGGCGCTATGTATTGGGGTCCATTTCAATTTTTGATCACTAGGAGTAGTAGTATATACCTGTACCAAGTTTCGTGCTTTCTGCAAAAACTGAACGATTCAGGTAAAAATCTGGCCTTAGCCGCTGTACTATAGCGTCATGAATAAAGCTTTTTACTCTGCCGTACGGTCGGCTTGCCTGTGCGATACTTTTTGCCTCTTTGTGGATTAATATTTTTACCACAATGTTTTGGTATCATCTTCAAAATTCATTGTGATGGTATCATAGTCATTTGAAAGGCACCCAACAACATGCGTAATTCCCTAGTCTAGGCACCCATTTACATACTCATTTGGCTTTTATCCAAAAAACACCTTACATACGTCAATTACGACAAGGGTCTTCCAAAATCAACTTGGTGTTAAGTGCCTTACTCAAAGGCATAACGGTGGCAACTGGGAATTGAACCCACAACTGGGTAGTGGCTACTGCATGCTAGCCACTACTCTACCACCATCCCACCACTACGCTAATACACTACATCCAAACACATCTGTAATTCCCTCTAGCCACCCTGGTTATACACTACGTGGTTGGAAGGACCATGCCTGCGAAAATATAACTGCCACAGCGTATTACCAACTTGTCACGCCCCTGCTAGCTAGTGAGCTTTTTTTCTGGTGCCAACTGGGTTGTCATTAAAACTGCAGTTGGCAAGTCTGACAGATTGAGGGGACATTTTGAATGTTGCCCACCCCCCACTACCACCAAGCACCCTCTCCTCGAGTTTGTGCTCGTCAGTGCGCAGTGATTGACAGTCAGATCTCACACAGCCCTGCTCTTATTGGACCAGAAGAACCGGTAGCTGTGGATTTTTGCAAAACAAATAACAGGCTCTAGGTGGAGGTAGAAGTGCGGGTTTTTTTCTAAAACCGGCTGATTTATGTTGTTCTGTCGGAGCATAGTGTTGGTTTGAGTGAATATGATCAACAAAATCTTGCCAACTGCAGCTTTAAATTGAATGCAAGAGTTTTGAATCCGTTTTTGGTAGTTGTCTCATAGTTGTAGATAAATAAAAACTCCTTACTGCTGCTTATAACTGGCTGATAATACATGTAGGCTTAAACTTGGCATATTGGCATATACCAGTTGATTTGTACTCTAAAATCACTTCATCATCAAAATGGACACTACTGCAGTTGCCTGAACAGCAGGTGGGCCTTGGGACTGACTTACCTCCAATAACCTTTCAATTTGTGTGCTTTTTGTTTCCCAAGACACATTTAGGAGCGAAACCTCAGCTGGATAATCACAACTAACACAAGAGAGTTCAGGAAGCAGTCGTTTTTATCAGCACTTCTTGGCCTCTGCCAAATAAATCACATTTCCGAAACGACCACATAAATACCTTACACTGGCACTTTTTCAAATTGCCTGCAGAAAGTATTATGGTCCAAACCTAGCACCTGTAATTTTTAACTGCCACCCACTTCTTCTATTAGAGGAAAACATGGCCAATATATCCAGTTATAACTAAACTTCTAAAGCTAAGAGGGGACTCTCTCATCTGGAGAGGAGGTTTAAAGGGCCGCCTTTGACCAGTAGGCAGTAAGAGAGAGGACACTTTGAGAAATTCAGTTGTGTTCCTCTTTTATTTTCAACACGGAAAAAAAAATCCTCCAGGCACCTTGCCCACAGACGAGGCGGGGGAGTCAGCTCTGGAGTGGGTCGTTTTGGAGCAGCCGGTGGGCTGGTGGGAGGAGGTCAGGCCCGATAATTTGACAGCGAGCAAAAGGGGGAGACTGTTGGCTTCCCCTGCGAAAAGGGCTTTAGATGTTACCATTCAGCGAGGCCTGCAGGCATATGCTGACAGAGTGGAGTAGGACCACACAGGTGAAATATGTCTGTTGATGAATGAGGGCTCGGTGCTCTCGCCTGGGTTTTTAGGACACCTCCTCAGCTGATGTGTTGGATAAACCTACAGTCCAATGTCTGGCAGCACTCTCTCTCTCCCTCACACATACACACACACACACACACACATTCACACACTCGCAGGAGGGATGAGCACACCTTGCCTTCATCTCTATGGCTCTGGAGCTGTTACTATGGCAACAGCCTCCTAGTATCTGCCAAAGCTGGCTTCCGCAAGTGTCACTCTTTCTCTTTCCTTCTCTCCCTCTTTTCTCTCTCATGCCATTTCTCCCTCTCTCTCTCTCCCTCTTTTCTCTCTCATGCCATTTCTCCCTCTTTTCTCTCTCATGCCATTTCTCTCCCTCTTTTCTCTCTCATGCCATTTCTCTCTCTCTCTCTCTCCCTCTTTTCTCTCTCATGCCATTTCTCTCCCTCTTTTCTCTCTCATGCCATTTCTCTCTCTCTCTCTCTCATCCCTTTGTCTGCTCCCTCCCACTCTTGTCCGCCCATTCCTCTTTGTCAGTGTCTTGACTCCTACAAACATGAAATCAGGATGCCGTGAGTGACTAGCCGAGAGAGACTCACGAGGCGCACATGAAAGGAGTTGGCCGTGACCGAACGTCCTCCTCCGACTGCGGCGGGCAGGCAGGCGGGCGGGCAAACGGGCGGCTGTGTGGTAGAGAGTAGACGATGAAGCCTTGACAGGCTCTGCAGGTTGGGCTGCCGCTGCCCTGAGAAGATCAGCCACGACTCCCCAGGATGCCGCCTGCTGTACCCACCACCACCCCAACACATTGGCATATTTTCAGAGGAGCCATGAAGACATCAAATGCCAGATAAATGTCAAAATGCTATGAAATATTTACACATTCAATCATTCATTTGACAATGAATAAGAGGCTGCAGGGTCTCGTGCTGTGACTCTGCTATGTAATGCCATCATTATATTTTCATGATTACTTTTAACTGGTAAATATGCAAGCAGAGGTTCATATTGACAAGAGTGCTAAGGGTAAGATTGTGAGATTGTCATGGTAATGGGAAAAGCAGGCATCACAACCACGGTCTACACAAATTGAATGTTATTTTCTCTACACCTGCACTTTGTTTCTCAGTTCTCTGGCCATAGTGGAGAGCGTATGCAGCCACATTTCTTGAGTTAATCTTTATGGGTTTCTTTAATTACTCTTTAAATCCCACAGACAGCCAATACCACTGCGTTTTATTCCACTGCATGATTCCTATTGCAGCCCATTTAAAGTATGAATGTTGCAGAAGGGTGTTGTATTCTCACAGATGCTAGTTATCGCTACAGCAAACCACAACATCAAATGCATTTTCCACTTTGCTATTTCACACACGGACTGACACTGTTCGTTCACACATTTGAAATAGCTTCCACTGCTCAGTGGTGGTTACGATCACTGTCACTCCTCATAACACACTGGATAAAAACGGAATAAATATAAGGTTTTTTTAAGCGGAATAGTGATAAGGGGTTTAAGCACTAATCAAATACAGCATGGTTTGATGCAAGGACCATCATTCTCTGTGGCGTGTGTTCCTAAAAGGTTTTACTGAGCTCATTCAGTCACTGGGCTTTTTTAAAACAGCATTCATTTGAAGAAAGATATTTGCATGCAGCTTTAATGAATATTAACACAAGATAACGTGAAGGGCCTCTCAGCAGGAGTCGTGTCACTTTTAGTAAACCGAAACCTAATACAACAATTCAATCACCTCATATCCACTCCATAAGAAATGCTCACACAGCAACACAGAAGCATGCCCACAAACCACGTCAGCTGTTTACAAGTGCCGTTGGTTAGCATCAGAGAGCGGTGCGTGGGCCATATGCCTGCTGCTGTTGCAAGGAAGGTGACGGAGGCCTTGACACCTTGTGTGAGGTCATCCTCTCTCCCCGCTCGGCTCTCTCTCCAGCTCCCTCATTAGAGTGGCCACACAGCCAGAGCCGTCACACACACACACACACACATTCACACACTTGTGTGAGCCGTCCAGCGGAGCCGCACAAGCCCAAACATGCAGCGTGCAATTAGCTTCTTATTTTTAGAGTCCACTCTTTTGTCTCAGGGACGAGTGTGGATGAGTGGAAATGTGGCTTTTCAACTTTTTGAGCTACCAACCGATGGGCAACAAAAGAGCAACACGTTTTTCATCTTTATAATTGCCAGAGGCTTTGTTTTTCCCTTTTTCTCTCTCTCTCCCTCTCTCTCTCTTTCTCTCTCCTCTCTCTCTCTCTCTCTCTCTCTCTCTCTCTCTCTCTCTCTCTCTTTCCCTCCCTTCCTCTCTCTGTCTCTTTCCACTTTGTTCTAAATATAGCCAGTCATCATTACCTGCTGTCCTGAGGGGTGGGGTGTGTGCCCTACGGCAGGTCACCAGGGGATGGACGGTGTAGCCATCACTGCCCGTCATGTGCGGATGGAAGCCGTGACTGTCCAGCGCTCCACAGTCCGCCATATGACAGGTGGAGGGACACGGGCCACTCTAACAAGCTCTCATTACAGCGTCCGGCCTCTCTCTCTCCGCCCTGCCCTGTCTGCACGCGGAGAGGCTCCAGCGGCTGGATCAGGAAGCCCCAACCCTTCTTCCCTCCCTGCCGGCCCACCCTCCAGCCCCCACCCTCCTGCCTCAGGCTCCTCCACACCCTGAGCTTAGCCCAGGGACCTTGCCTTTGAACTTGTGAGAGATTATACGGTGGCTTCAGGCGGCTTTACTTTTCAAGATCATAGCTCTTGGAAGTTCGGGCCAAATCAGGAAATGAGATCGTGCCGGACCACATTTCCCACAATGCCGAGCATCAAAAGTGGAGGGGGGGGATCGAGTCAGAGTTCAACGCGGCCCCACTCTACTGGTGCTGGATGAAAGTGGGGGGCTTCAAAGGAGCCAAAGCACAGCAGGCTGAGCGGACTTCTGGAGGAGGTGGGGAAACGAGTAGGAAAAAAGAGAATAAGACCGTCACCATGGCAACAAGCCAAAGATGATGACATTTTGAAATTGAAACACGAAACTGAGAAGACAAACAACCAACATGATTATCTAGATGGTGAGTATGGCTAAGGGAAAACCAGGAGATGGCTCTGATATGAGACCTGCTGTGGAGACTGTGGTGTGTAGTATAGGGAGGAGGCTCTCACTTTCAGCTGTGCTACTGATATTCTCCTCCATCTTTGCCTTTTAGAGGACCTTGAGAAGGAGGCAGCCTCCTGGGGCTTCATTCAATCAGAGGGAAGCGCTCGCTGGCATCCTCTTGGAATGTCAGTGGGAATCACCAGCTGCTTCCAGATGGAGTGAAAGCAGGATCAGAAACATCCAATCCCAGCCCTCTACTCCATCCCAACAGGCTGCCATCTCAGTCATACATTTGTCTTCTCTCATCACAAGCACATTCAGTGACAGTTGTACTTCATGAAATAATCACACCATTCTGAGAGCAACAATGACCAGCCAGCCAGTGATGCACACATAGTCTCTGTACTCATCTTACTGAAATGCCATCGAATTAGCATTGGCACAACTACAAAGCATGCCATTTTTGGCTTGAATCATGAATCCATAAAGTATTCTAAACACTAATCTTCTGCAAAAATGTACAGATTTTTTTTAAAACGGCCTCATGAATAATTCCATAACCATAAATCTTTTGACTTGTATACAGTCCAGTTGAAAACCGCATAATATGCATTCTTATTTTCAATACTTTTCAGAACTGACAACCAACCAGATATTTCTCTCCTCATTTGAACAATGACAGCAGCAGCTAATAATTCAGAATAATAATATCAGTCCAGGGACGGCAGATGTAAAATGGTCTTTTGGTTAATTAAAAGCACATTAACACTATTTACACATTGTTCAATTGTCTCAATACTAGAAATATTGCAAACATGAATCATTAGGGTTTTGATACATTAAAAATACAAAATGTACGCAGTGTCATAATAACTACAGAACATGAATATGTAACCATAGGAACGATCTAAAGAATCCATCATTGTGACTACCGGTTCTGTCTTTCAGGGAGATTGACAGGTGTGGATAAGAGGATAGAACTGTTGGGTGGAGTGGGTCCCCACCCCCCAATGTTTGGGCAGAGTGAGTCGAAGCAAATAGGAGAATTTTTTGGGGGAAATGCCAGGGCTTGAAGATGCAGGGTGAGCGAGCCCATCAAGAGTTTCACTGCTTGGTCGGGGAGCAGCACTTGAAGAAGGATGGGTGATTACGCCATGACATCTTGAGCTAGCGGTCTGATTGATGCCCTGTCATACTGAAATGTGTGTGTTTGTTTGTTTGTTTGACAGTTCCTCTGTGAGTGTGTATATGTGTTTTGTGTGAGGGAGTCTTCTAGAATGGGATGTCATGTCAGACACACCAATCACCGGGTGCCACACCCTTCCATGATGTGGGTGTAGAATGTCAGTTCTGTCAATCCAGCCTCAGTGGAATGGATCCGCAGATTTACAAGGACCACCCCACATGCCTCATTCTCAGTCAGCTCAATCTCAGTTCTGCTGTCAGGCCAATCAAACCATGACAGAGGAATCACAATGCTGATATTGATGGAAGACCTTCAACCAATTACAATATAGACTGAATAGCTTTAATCAATATCAACATTGATAGAATAACATTAATCTATGAACATTTCAATAGAAATGTAATGAACTACGTCCATGACTGTGAAGTGCTGGGTGCTGGAGGCATTTGTCGCTGACATATCATTGATGTGGAGACCCAACTCACCCTTGCAGGTGACTCCAAAATAAATGTAAATGTCAAGCCTTTGCCAGGGAATTTACGAGTGTTATTTGTGGTGGCTTATTTTTCACCACGACTCTAGGAAAGGACATGCATCAGCATGTTCCTTGAGGGGACACATTTCAATTGATGTTTTCTTGTTATCCTGCAGAGAGACGTATGTGAGAGGACGCAGAGTTGAAAACCAAGAGGACATTCACCTGGAGGCTTTCACAACAAAAAAGCTCTTAGAATTCCTGTAAAAAAACTAATACATTTTTGTGTAGTACTACAATTGCCATGTAATATCCAGAGAGGCATCCCAACACAATAATGTACAAACTGGTATCTGCATCCGAACACAGCAGCACACCTAGATAAAAACACAGCAGCACACCTAGATAAAAACACAGCAGACATAATGCAATGCAGTGGGAAGGGGAAAGGGAACTGAAGCCTGCACTTAAGTTCTCTTAAAAACTATAAGTAGCACTTAAGTTCTCTTAAAAACTATACATAGCACTTAAGTTCTCTTAAAAACTATATGTAGCACTTAAGTTCTCTTAAAAACTATACGTGTGCCTTGTAAAATGCCAAGGCTGACCGTGTGGCCAAGAGTTAATGTGTAATATGTGTGTAGAATATCTAACAGTATTTCATGATTACCTAAGGGCCTTATCCACTGGTGGGTAAAATGAGTGCAGCGAGAAAGGCTACGGTGAAATGGAAGGCTACGATTGCTCCCGAGGTTCGTTTTTTTCCCCCAGATTCCGCCCTTCGTTACTCAGGAAAGGACATGGACTCCCAAAGGAACGTTCCTCCTCAAGATGTTATTTTTGCTCTATCTTCAAGGCTCGCACTTAAAGTTTATGAGGGATTGAGAATGGATGATTAGCATTTAAAGGACCTGACGCTTTTCCTTTTTTAAAAGACGGAGCTGTCACCTTCCCCTCCATCAGATCGTCAGTGTCGGCCCTCACTACTCTGCTCCACTCCGCTCAGACGCTTCAAACGTCCTCTGGTTTGAGTCGGAGCCAGGGCCGTCCTGCGGCCATCGTCGGTCGCACCCTCTGATGTAAGAGAGAAATGTTGAAAAGCGAAAGGGGCTTCAGATATGGAGGTCGGGGCAGGCCATGTGGTAACGCATCCCTGGTTGTCCTCTGGAACAGAAGGAGCAGCAGTGCAAGGCTCCCGTGCTGGCTCTGGGAGCTCCGGGACTGCATGTAAACCCTGGAACGGGAGGAGAGCAGAACACAGACAGTTCTGCCTGAAGCCCCCCCTCTCTCTCCTCCTCTGATCATTTAAGTCACACAGAGGAAGCCAAATTGAGCTGCAGCAATGAGAGTCCCAGCATGTTTCTTTGGCATCACGAAAAGCAAACTTAGCACAAACCCACAAAGAACTTTGGTCGAATTGTTGTCTTCTTCTCTGCTTCCTCTGTAAATGTGATCTCTCAGCAACTGAGGGAGCCACTCATGGCCACCTCACCAGAGCAGGGGGAGTTTCTTTATTTCTTTAACTTAGCACTGCTTAATTCCTGATTATACAGCGTGGTTGTGTCTCCAGATCAGCGACAGCTGTAATTCTTACATGGGCCTTGGAGGGGATCAGCCCATAACAGAACTCATTAGTTAGAGTGGCCTTGCTTTAATAAAAGGTTAATTAGGAATTTTGTTATGGCCTCATGGGAGGGGAGGCGGAACAACACTGGACGAGACTTCCTCTGACTCTCAAACAAATGACACAACTTAGCGACGACAACTGCTGTGTGTGTATGGCATCATGAAGGAGAAGGAGGAGGAAAAGGAGGCCCCATGTCACACATAGCCCTGTTTGGCCCCCCCTGGTCTCACCTCCTTATGGCGTTAGCCTGCTGGGTGCTCCTCCCTGATGAACTGCTATCATTAGCCAGAGAAGGCCCCCCCCCAGCCAGGTGCGCCTCGGTCCCCACTCTACTCCATTCAGCAGATTCACCACTCATTCAGCAGGTTGTGTGGGTGGCAAAGCCCAGGGGAGGCAAACCTTTAACCACAGCCAGTTACTACAGATCATCAACTGGGCTCCTCGTGCATTGTGGTGTAAGCACAGGGGTGGAGCTAGATAGCCCTGAGACCTAGAGAACTAAGCAGTGGAGAAACATAGAAGAACAAAATTAGAAATCTTTCCTGGTGTGCAGAAAGAAGTTATTCATCACCCATTACTGACTCCTGCTGCACATGACCAAAAAGTCCCTGCTGTCTCTCCCTTTTTAGAGGAAACTGTTCATTGGTAAGTCAGCTGTAAAAAGCCGCCCCCACCCTCTCTGCCCTTTTTTCAAGCACTCCTATCAACCCTTCACTCTGACATTCCATTTGTGGCTTCCCTTGGCAGAAGCTTTTGGCTCGGAAGGATGAGGCGAGTTCTTCCACAGCCAAACACCTGGGGCAGAGCCCCACCTCCCCTTGCAGCAGAACCCAGGGTACTCGCTCTGGAACACTGAGGGGCAGCTGGGAGAGTAGGCTGGGTTGAGCACTTTGGAATGAACTGCATTTTCACGCAATTCATCCATAATGCAATTTCCCACATTCAATATTTGCTTCAATTTTGACTGGAGGCTAAAGACAGCAGGAAACACCATCATGCTGTACAAATGCCCCCACTGGCACCACATCTGATTGCTTTGTTTGGAAAAAGTATAAACACAGGTGCCAAGAACAGAGGGAAAAATGTGACACATCCATAGTTTATGGCAATCAAATGTCACGAAAAGCTCTAATTACATCCGTCGGAGGCCACACAAACCCATCAGGCGGAAGCAGAAGCTTTCGTGTGCTGCTACTAGTCAGTGGGCATGATAACCCACAGCTGCCTCCTTTTATAGTTTTCTGTGTCAGGGTTACTGTAGAGGAAGAGCAAGTGATACACATTCAAGTGCTGCTGCAAAGAAACAGCCTTGTAATGGGTGAGAGCCAATCGCATGCTCCCCCAGAGGGCCTCAGTTCATGTAGCGAGATAGTCTCCTCTCAAGGCCATGTGACACTTGCTGCCGTTGGCCCTGAGCCCAGGTTGCCAAGCCACAAACATGGTCTGCGCTGAAGTAAGAAACGCTCAAGGACTCATGCCGTGGCCTTGTTTGTGGGACTGGTGCAATGTGAAGAGAGCTGCTCTACATGGAGCAAGGGATGGGGGTGCTGTCTGTGGTGCTGATTTGTGTTGTGTCTTCATAATCCACAGCATCCAGTCCCTGGTCCTTAAAGTACACAAAATAAGCACTCTCTTCTCCTGAAAACATTTTTGGGATCGGTCAAAATGACCATTTGGTTCATTCATAATGACGAGTGACATGATTTCACACTGTCTGAATATTCAACCAAGCTATGGTAGCCTACCTGAAAATGTGAAAATGGCAAATGTGCCCCAATTTTGTGCAGAGAAAAGCCTTTGAAAGCATGAAAGTACAAAATAAATTTACCCTACAAGTGATGCAGGTGATAAATTGGTTTATAGTGATTTAATAGGTGAATTATATTTGAGTGACCAGGTTAGGCTACAATTTAATCTGCATAGACATTATCACACAATGTAACCAGAGCATTAAGCTTTTTTTAACTTGGCTATTCTTATTGCAGTTGCTTGCTAATGTGAACATCTTGGCAGGGCCTAAAATCTGGGCTCGCTCTACAGTCCTTGTGATATGAAAGATTATCACCATGGAGAACAAAGTCTCATTTATCTGATGAGAAGGAACAATTTCCTGGATATATTTTTAGGAATTCCATCCATCACCCCTGACGCTGTCGAGTCCACTTGGCTTCCCCCCAGTCTCGTTCTTCCTGTTTCCCCATGACAGAGTGCTACCATCACTGGGTCGCTTGGCAACCACAGTTTTAATGATCCAATCCCAAGGAGAGCTTTGAGCAATAACCACAGACAAGCATCAGCGAGTGTGGCACACGCTCCACATGAGAGCAAACCCCTCTGTCACTGTGATGAGGCTCTGACAGTGGGATGAAATCTGTCTCACACACACACATACACGCACACACACACATGTACACACATACACACACCAAGCATTCAGTCATAAAGAGCCACTTTTTAAACACTGAACTAAGAATGTCTTTCTCTGCAGGGTCTGTCTCCACCGACACACACAGGGCATACAGCATACATACTTCAACTTAAACACAACCAAGCACACCACTTGTTAATCTACTTTCTAATGCACATCCACAGTTCATGGCAGCATTAGTTAAAAAAGACCAACCATGCATTGAAATGAGGAAAGCTAAGCCTTCTAAGACGTCAGGACTTAGAAGGACCGGATATTAATGTTCAAAAACTCACATCTGATTCTGTTTCTGACTCTGCAAGGACACTGCCTTCATTGTGGACCCTCTGCACCACCACAACAGATGCCCCTACATCTCCATCGACTCTGTCAGTTCAAAGCTCACAGCTCCCACGAATCTCCCATTTCCTCAGCTAAAGAAAACAGCAGCTTTTTGTGTGTGTGTGTGTGTGTGTGTGTGTGTGTTTGAAAGCACCTCTTGTTATTCAACAAAGGGAGGGCATTTGAGGGAGGATACATCTTGCATCGTGCTGCATTAATGATGTGGTCGCACTCAGTCCTGATTTGGCACCCGGTGAGATGTATTATAAATGGCCCATCTGCCAAGGCAAGGAGCCGCGCCATCAGAAGCTCCAGGTGAACTTCAAAACACTTCACATCCTCCTGAGGCATCCCAAAATCACCATACACAACAGGCGGACCAGGGAGAAAAGAACACAGACAGAGAACAGAAGGGCTTAGTAAACATCTCAGACCAGCTCAGGAGGTGTATGAAAATACGTGCTGCTGTCAAAACAACTAGGAATGACTTGACACGCCAAATAAATCATTCAAGTACTGCGATCTGTCAGCAGCCGTGCATGGAAGATGGCTGCCTTGCCCCGTGATTCGGTGAGTGTAAGAAACAAGAACAAGGGCAGAGGACAGATATATGTAGGTGATGAGGGAGGGTGAGGCTGGAACAGGAGAGGTGGGCGAGAGACAGCCATGTCCACCGTCTGCTAAGAGCCTCTCTGGCCATTCTGATGCCCTGATTGCCAATCAGAAAAGCGTAGCTGCGGGCCGGGGGCGCGCCGGAAACACAAGGGCACCTTAATGGCCGTGATTGCCGCGAGCAGCGGCTCCCCTGGGCCCTGTGGGGTGGGAGTGGGGGTGCTGCTGATTGGCTGGGGATCGGTCCCACTGGGGCGGTGGGGGGATGACTCCGTGTCTACAAACAGGGCTCCTCACTCCCCGCTGCAGCCGTGTGAAATGGCTGCCGTCCTCGGCAGCCCCACCGCCACCACCTCCCACCTCGCCTGGCAGGGCTTGGGTGCTTTCTCCCCCTGCTGGTGACAGGTGGACTTACAGCATGATCCCCCATTTCCACAGATATTATTGGCCCATTTTTCAGATTAAAACATGACTGTCCACAGATTCTCTACTTTTAAATGCAGGGAAATGTATATATATACTATATACTGTACTGTATGTATATATTTACTATATAAAATATAGTACATTTATTTTATCACTACCGTTAGTTATTCTGTCAGCAAGTGGTCAAACAGGATTTGTTCATGACACAACGAAACAGTTCATGACGATCTTGACGAGAACAGGACCTACCGGTAGTTCTGGACTTAAATATCCACAGATGACATTTAGACATTCAGAGGAGACTCTGTGGACAGGATGGGTGAAACTAAAAACTATTCAGCCTAGCATGCACAACAGCCTGTCATGTCACAACATCAGGCGATTGACTCCAGTTTGCAATTCTAATTCCGGGTGAGTCACTGCCTTCATGACCTTGACACTGGGGAGAGCAGAGGATAACAGGCATGGGAGACAGGGAGAAAGAGAGGAGAGGAAAGAGGAGGTGAGGGAGAGAGAAATAGAAAAGCTATAGAAGCTCACACTGGTTTAGCATACAATGTCTCCCTTACAGTATATTGACAGAACCCCAGCTGAAGTTAGCACAGATCCAAAATGACTTGAAAAACCACAGCTTCTCTCAGGGGACACTTTATAAGTGGTGCAATGAAAACAGCAGCACAACAGCTGTACAAATTCACTGTGTGAAAAATATCTACGCTAAACTCATTTCTAACCATTAATTGTAAACAAAAACAATAATAAGTTATTCTGCTTTTTGAAAAAAAAAAATGACTTTATTTAACATATTTACAATGTGCATCTATGTGTGTGTTGAACTCTCACAAGGGCACTGACAGAATGCAGAGTGAGTTGCAGTGTTTCTGGAAGACGTCTCTGAACTGCACGTAGTCGTGGAGGAGATGGGGCAGGGGAAGCCTCTGGACGTAGGAGCGGTCCGCCAGGCACTGGAAGCCCACACTCTCCAGCAGCTGCAGCCGGCACAGGTGGGCTAGCGAAGGGATCCCCTCTACAAGAGAGCACGATGACACAAGGTCAGTACCCTCTACTTAAACACTCAAGCTGGGGAACAAAGCACTAGCAGCAGCCAGGGTCTGGTTTCCGTTGAGAGGTTTATCTTTCCCAGGGACTACAAGTGCAGCTAAACCATCTGCCCGAGCGGTGCAGAATATAGTGTTCAAAACACATTTTAAAACATATTTTAAACTCTCCCATCGCATGTCTATTGTTATTGTTGGTTGAAATGCAGTATAAACTGTTCCATGAAGTATGAAGCCAAGGGCTCTGCTAGTTTAACACAGAAAACTTTCTTGAGCGCTCTGTAAAGCAAAGTTCTCTTCAAATGTGTTCAAGCAAAGCAGCTGTGCTGTGATGTGTGATCCAAGAGAGTTGTAAAGTGAAGGGTTGCATTTGGATGGAGATCTTCAGAACAGCCTCTCTGACTTCAGCGCACAGTGCTGGAATAGCATCTCTGTGACTGGCATTCATATTACATTTGGCTGTAACTGCACTAACTACAAGTGAAGCAGAGGACATTAAGACACCACTGAGGAGAAATAACTCACTAACACCAACAAAACAAATCACAGCTCCAGAAACACTACTGTCCATGTGAGACAGTTCACGTTAATGTGAAAAGTTGTCAAGCAGTCACAGAATAGAAGAAACACATACACACACAGAGGCCAAACATGTTGTGTCTATCCTAGCTGCTTAATGCTAACCATCTGATGAAGCTCAACTGGCACACCTCATTAAGAACATGTACGTAGTGTTAGATAAACACCCATTAGAGACAAATGTCCTTTCCTAATAAGGAGAAAAAGAGGTCTCTCTGCGTCATGGCAATGGCATGACAATGGCTGCAGATACCCAGCACATCTTGTGGGCACAGCGTCTCAGCCCACACTGTTCGTTTAATAGTAAATTCTGCCTCATGCATTTTAATTTTGCGTTTCTTGAATGTGTAATGGAGGAAGTGAGTAACCACCACCCGCTGTGCCCAGGCCCACTACTGAACCATCTGATGGGGCCGTGATTATTCTGAGCACGCGCCCACCCAGATGGGAGACAATCAGTTCACTTCACACACTTCCTTTCACCAGCAAAGTGCATCAGGTGGCGTCTGGTTCCTGCATTGTGATCAGGTGTATGTGTGTGTGTGTGTGTGTGTCTGTGTGTCTGTGTGTACGTTTGGGGGGGGTAACCCCTTCGTTTGCTCTCCCAAATGCTCGTCTCCTGGAGCTGACACAGCTCATCCCGACCCCACAGTGTTCTTTCATCTCCAAATGCTATCTGTGGGCTCAGAAAGACAAAAAAAACTCACACCATTTCTGGACTGCCGGTTTCACTTAGCAACATTCATGAGTTCAGCTGGGTGGACGCTGACACACGCACACACGCACACGCACACACACTTTAACTTTTTCAGCTGCTCATGACAAAGTTGATGTTTGTTACTCTGGCTCCATGGCTGTCAGGGCTCTACAAAACATGCTTACAGGATGTTACATCATCAGGCTAGATTAGCAGGGCTGCTGGACACTGGCTACTGATGCAAGAGGAAGTCAATGAATGAATGTGCCAGGGGGTAACGACCCAAGGAGGCATACAAATTCTACCTTGTAGAAAACTTGGCCAACTCCCCTTCTATTGAGGAATTACATCATGAACATGTTGACAGTGTGACTGAAGTAACACAGTGCGTGTTCTTCATTTGAATTAACGCAGGAAATGCTGTGTGTCCGTGTGTGTCCGTGTGAGTATGTGTGCCTGTAGGTGTGTTTGTGTAAAGGTGTGTGTGTATGTGTACCTATGTGTGTGGGCGCCGGTGTTTGTGAGTCTCCTATTTACCTAGAGATTTCAAAGTGGTCACTGAGGAATCTGCCTGGCGGCGACACAGGAAGTTCTGGATCTCCAGAGGCAGACACCTCCAGTTGAAGAACTCCAGGAAGAACGTCAGCACTTCTTCAGCAGCCTCTTCAAAGCTGGAACAAACATCACAAAGAGTAGACAGACAAGACTGTGACTGCTGGGACTGGGACACAAAAGCCCTCCTTAGGCTGCTCATGAGGCTCCTTTTACACATTGTTGAGTTTCTGAAACCCGGTGAAAGCCTTGCACACGTCTCAGTAGGAGCACACAAGTGCTTCAGCTGAATGGGGGTGAGCTCCCTGGCTCAGCCTTGGCACGGGCAGGCTGGCACAGACAGCAGGTGAGGGATGTGCTTTCAGCGCGGCACTGGCGCTGCCCTTACTTACAGCCGGGGTTGCAGGAAGAGCACGGGCTCTATTCCGGCTTGGAGCAGCAGGGGGAGCCAGCAGTACGCGCTGTCCACTTCGGCCAGCGCCAGCTGAGCGAGGGCCTCACGCTCGGCCCGCGCAGTGGGGATCCCGCGGCAGGACAGCACCAGCTGCAGCAGCTCCTGGCAGCGCAGGGCGAGCGAGTACGCCTGCTGACCGATACGCGCTCCCGCCTCCACCAGGAGCCGCACAATCTCCACTCCCTCATCATTCAGTCTGTACGAACTAAGGAGGAAAAGATTAAGAGAGAAATACTGTTCATCTTTTCACTGAAGTCTGCAGTAAACAGCTGATAAAGATTACTTATTAACTATTGTTCCCTTGCAATACATTGCTTTGATATCTATCTATCTATCTATCTATCTATCTATCTATCTATCTATCTATCTATATATATATCAAAGCAATTTATTGCTGTAAATAGATAGATAGATAGATAGATAGATAGATATAACCATGAGTGGCTAAAACCAATAAGCCATGTGGTAGGTGTATGTGTCTGTGTTCAGGTACCTCTCCATAGCCAGTTCCAGGGGGCATGTGTACCCAAAGCAGGGCTGCGCGTCTGCGTTGTAGCCGGCATGGAGGAGGGGCACCAGGCTGGCTGCTCTCTCACTGAGCACTGCCTGGTACAGGGGGCTCACCTTCCCCTCGCTGCACTCGCAGTCCCTATCGGTCACCTCCAGGAGGCGCTCCAGGACCCTGCTCTCCAGGAAAGCACACCATCAGCTCCACAGTACAGCAGGTATTAAACTACACGGAAGCAATCTGTTAACAACCAATCAGAGACTGATATTTTTAGGGGAGCCAGGAAATACGCTGGTAGTTGTTTTGTTATGTTGTTAGTCTAAGTTCTCTGTGGAACTAGAGTCTAAAGACTGAGACTGGGCTTCTCAACATTAACAATCCTGGAAATGCTCCACCGTTCCCAATCAGCTGTATACAGAGCATGTCCCTTATTATTGCACGGCTCTTCATAATGCTGAAGAATGCTCCATTCACTTGAATGGGCCTTCCCAACGTTCGGTGGTCTGCTAATTCTCAATAACAGACCGTTGCTAAGTATAACAGACCGCTGTCAAGGAAAATGGGTTTTGTGCTTCTATTTCACATCTTTCATATCACTCCGCTGCCGCGTCGGGGTCTGGTTCGCCCTGTCGGGACTTATTTTCCCAATGACCGGCGTTCTATACATTATCCCTTACTTAAAGCTCTCCTCCCACAGTCATCTGTGTCTAGCAAATTCATCCACGAGCAGATTCATCTCGTCTTCAATGACCAGCAGTGGTCAGGCCCACAGCTGTGTGTGTACTGTGGGACTGACCTGACGTGTGAAAACTGGGCAGCAGCATGGATGGGCAGCTGCCACTGGTCGCGGTTGCAGTAGAGGTTGGGGTTGGCACCATGGGTCAGGAGCGCCTCCACGCATGGCAGGTGGCCCTCCTGGGCCGCGATGAGCAGCGGAGTGGCCAGGTCTGTAGCCTGGCAGTTCACATTGGCACCTGAATGGACACAATCACACAGGCATCAGAACAGACAGCCTGGTCATGGAGCAGCACGGGTTCCTTAGCCAAATACATTAAAAGGCACGAGAGATGTCCAAAAGAACAACTCCTATTTAATCAAAGCTTTGATACTGTATATCCAGCATTTCTAGCAGTACCCCAAGGGAACACTGAAGCTGTTGGTCTCAATCTGTGGTTAATATTCACAAAGGTATCAAATTGCCTATTTAGATATGAATTACAGTGCCTTTCAAAGTTTGAATTAGACTGTACAAAGACTGTACTATAATAAATGATCTTGTCTGTGTGTGCAATTTACAGAAGTAATAGGCCAATTCTGAACCAAGCTTATCATTAACTTGGTGTATTTTTTATGTCATAAAAAATGTACTGTCTATTATTTATATCCTGTGAATGGATTCACCACATCACATTCATATAGCACTTTTCTAGACACCCAAAGTGCTTTACAATGCAAGGCGACCTCACTACAACCACCATCAATCTGTAGCCCCCACATAGGGTGAAAAGCTTGCATTCTACAGTCTTCACTTGTGAAAACACAAGCACATCACTAAGGCCAGATAAGACATGAATGAGGAGAGAAAGTGATCAGTGGATGGTGTGGTAGAGACCAAAGAGAGCACCTGCTCCAGCGAGGATTTCCACACAGGGGCTGTGTCCATACTGAGCAGCCAGGAACAGAGGTGTGATGCTATAGTCATCTACTGCCTCCAGGCACGACACACCAGCCAGCATCTGCACAATGTCTGCATGGCCCTGAGGCAGCACAAAAAGAGAAATGTAAGGGAACATGCCGAGCAGAGAGTAATGCCTTTCATCTTTGCAGCTTTCATAGTGGGGTTCAATGTGATTTGTTCTGTCCCAAGAGGCATGAGGTAGTAGGCAGTAGTGCTCTCAGATAACATACCAATGTTGGGATTGTTCCTATTCAAATACACAATTTAAAACTACAAATCCCACAATCCCTCATGTAACCCATTTAAGAGGAACACATAAAATAGGCTCAGATAATTTAGGAATGGACCAGGAATCAATGACTGAATTTAAACACCAAGGTAAGAAGAACATAAAATGTATTCTCAATCATTTACATTCATAATACTCAATAACCCAAAACAAAGTTGGTTCTTTGTTATATATCAGTGTAGGTGTGTTCTGGTAATTTCCAGTTATTAATGAGCTATTAACCAACAGTCCCAAAAGAACAGGGCGCACCCATAAAAGTTATGGTTTCGCAATTGCAACAAAGTTCTAATGAAAAAAATAAAAATAGAATAGTCCAGATGAAGAATCCAAACGTTGTTTCAATCACGTGTACCCGATAGTATCCGGTGGGAGAAAAAAAAAAAAAAAAAAGAAGGTTCAATCAATTGCGTGGTTAACGATCAGTCCTACCACACTTGAAATCAGAAGATGCACACTGAAGGGTTTCCTCAGAGGCGATTCAGTCTTGAGTGGCTCGCCATCCTCCGCGCAGGGAAGAGTTCCAGTGTCATAAAAACCCAGCCTAGACTTCAATAATCAGAACATAGCCCGAAGTCTTCTATAACAAGAGAATCCACACCTCAGAAGTTCACTTCTTTAGGACTAGTAGCAACTACTGCTATGAAGCTATTTCTTTACTTGGAATCTGTGCTAGTAATGATTGTTTCCTTCAGGTAATCCCTCCTGGGAAAATGTTACTCTCAGGGTGGGCGCGGCCTTTCCTATTTTCTGACCTTTCTTTGCTGACTGTTGTTAGGTAGTATAGAGGAAAATGGTTTGCATTAATGAAGGCAGTGAGAAAACTATAGGATATAATGAAATTCCTATAAGGTGTGTCCACCTGGGTTACACTCACATCTAACAGAACCCACAGAAAAGTCTGAAATCCACAATGTTGTGGGGGCCAGGTTAGGCTGAGAAGCATGTGTGTGCCAACAGAGCTGGAGGTGAGTTTATTCATAGGATGCTTATCTATAAGACGTAAGATATGGCAACACTTTATTTTACGGGGTTCTTGTTCCAGTGTATCTACATAATGAAGTACAGTGTAAGAACCTATGTAACAATATGTAATATCACATACGTATTGTAATGATATGAACAAGTAATTATTTAGTTATTACTAGTTCAGCTGTATAGCTATGAGTTTAATAGAGCATGCGCAGTAGGCTGCTTGAAGTAGAGCTGAGTAGAGTGCGTCATGAAGTGTTCATCAATCGTAATAGTGAAACCTAGTAGATAAAGACCATTCTCTTTCAAGTAAGTTACAAGTGTGTTTATTCGAGGACCCACACATTCATAAC
>NC_063205.1:5325975-5413475 GCF_017589495.1 Alosa alosa
CGAACATGATGTAAGACTGAAGAATGTTCAATGGAAGCAACAAGAAAGGTGAATTTGAAACTGAATAAAGAGAAATTCCAGCTTGGGGTAAGAGAACTGACATTCGTGGGAGATATCCTTAGCAGTGAGGGCATCAGGCCAGATCCCAGAAAAGTGTCTGCCATTGAAAATATACCAAGGCCACAATACAAGAAGGACATACAGAGATTTAATGGGATGATCAACTACATGGGGAAGTTTATACCCAACCTCTCTGAACGGATGGCACCACTGAGACAACTAACAGAAAAGAAAACAGAATGGGAGTGGAATCATGAACATGAAAAAGCATGGACGGACCTAAAGACAGAGCTTACAAGGGAACCAGTGCTGAAGTTTTATGACCCAACAAAACCCATCAAGATTTCATCTGATGCATCACAGAGTGGGCTTGGAGCTGTACTTTTACAGAAGTATGATGACTGGCAACCGATCGCATACGCATCACGCTCAATGACAGACGCGGAGACACGTTATGCTCAGATCGAAAAAGAACTGTTAAGCATAACATATGCCTGTGAACGATTTCACCAGTTTGTGTCAGGACAGGAAATTAGTGTTGAAACCGACCACAAGCCATTGATTGCATTGTTTCAAAAGCCACTAAATGACTGCCCACTGAGAATTCAGAGAATGATGATCCGACTGCAACGCTACTCCTTGACCGTGATGTATACGCCAGGTAAGCTGATATACACAGCGGACACGTTGTCAAGAGCAATTGATCCGAAGGAGCAGGCGGACACCAAAATAAATGAAGACGTGGATGCTTATGTGGACATGATCACAAGTGCGCTGCCGGTGGCGGATGTGAAGATGGAGCTCATAAAAACAGAGACAAGCAAAGATGAAACTTTGAAAAGACTGAGTAAAATCATTATAGATGGATGGCCGAACACTAAACAAGGTTGTCACCTGAAATCACAGAGTACTGGAACTGCAGGGCAGAGCTGTCGGTAGTGAATATCACATACAGTGAATATTAATATTACATACAGTAGACTAGGCTAAATCAGAGCCTAGCCTACCTTTGTTTTTATCAACCTGGGGCCAGAGATGATGGCCTTTGGCGAACAGTTTAGGCCTACTCAAAATGAGTAAAACCAAATTTGGCGAAATCTCACCAAAGCTGCTATGTGAGCCACCAGTTATAGCTTGACGAGCCGCATGTGGGGCGCGAGCCCGCAATGAGTAACACGGATCTAGCCTAACGTTAATAAAGTTAATCGATTAGCTATGTCGACGCATGCCAGGCCAAAAAAATTAATGATTTAAACATGTAACTTTCTCAATATCAATAGTTTGATACAAGTTTAATGAGTTAAATATAGTTCACAGTTGACAGAAAAGTTCCATCAACAGCATTATTCACAGAAAGGTTCCATAAACATTTAAGTGAGATCAGTGCCATTCAGACATCTGAGGGGTATTCCAAGTAGGCCTATGTGGTTTAGTGACAAACTTGGGTAAACTGACTCAGAATAAGTTGTAAACCTCCCAGTAGAAAAGCTGTATGATACAGGAAACATGGTTGTGTGTATTTTAATATTCATAGTGGGCTTAACAGTAATAGAATATTCTGATATATGATATATGGCATTTACGTTCAGTTGTGAAGACCAATACCCTATTTTCAATGACAAAACAGCTTTGGCGTGTGTAACAGCTTAGAATGGCTTACAATGCATCCAGCAACATATTTGGGGACATGAGCACTACTATGGCTCCAGGCATCCTAAAGTGCTGGGAGGAGAATGCACTGAAGTTCTTGAATTGTCAAGGACCAGTTGGGGCAGTTTCATGTCTCTGTTGCTGAGATAGTTTCGATCGTCAAAAGTTCAGAATTGCCAAGAATCTTGTAGGGGCTGTTTGGGGCATATCTCTGTTCCTGAGATAGTTTCGATCGTCAAAAGGTCAGAATTGCTAAGAATCTTGTAGGGGCTGTTTTTAAAGAGTAGAGATTGTCTGTGCTGTGGGGGTGAGACAATTTACTCATGTTTTGCATGATATTGCCGCACCCAAAGTTGTTATAAATCCATAGTAGCACATATATTATCATCTAATGTTGTGATAGACCTTTGTATGAACGTGTGTTCTATAGATATAACCTATTGAACTTCCATTTGCTATTTATGGCCTGTAGGCCTCATTGACCTGAGCTAATGCAAGTCAGAAAGGGGAATATTCTATTGGGGAAAGGTTCCAGTGGGGGCTGGCATAGAGGCAAAGAGGGGGAGTGAGGGTGTTTTAATGTACAGAAGCACACATACAGTCCATCTAATCAATAAGTATGTGTCTGGATTAAATTTTATACACTGACCATTTTCTCACCCATTCATTTCTAATGGCCGGTCATATTTGAGACCGGGAATACACATGGGTGTTAAATAAAACACTCAAATTGTCATGAAAATTATCAAAAATTCTTTTGTGTGTTCAGATGCCCTGTATTAAGTCATGGTGCCTCATGGTAGTCAGAATAAGGTAACAATATTTTTGAGAGAAAAGAATTGTCAATCGGTCACATTTGACCGCAAACACAACAGTTTCATTCCAGTTTCTTCCAGTAGCAGCAACTGGAATCCATGCATTTCCACTGAATTATTTTTGGAATCTGATCCCTTATTATACCTGTTCATTCTTACTCGTTGCTCGACTTATCGTGACTAAATTCAAGATGGCTGCAAACGCTAAACTTCATGAAGATACGGTCTGTATAAATCGTCTTGTAAGTAAACTACCAGTGCTTTTTCAAAGTTCTCAATGTCTCGTTTTAAATGTCAGGGCCCTCGGAAGTCTACCAATGAAGTGTGGAGATACATTGAGCCTCGTAAATGGGTGTAAAACAGTGATTTATTTGCATGGCTAGCCCGATGCGAAGAAGCACCACTATTGAAAAAGCTGTTGGTAGCATCGGCTAACTAGCGTCAGATTTTGGAGTGCAGGGGACAAGCCGAGATGGGCTATGAGACATACGTTCACACTCGGTATCATGTTTCAATACACTTTAGGTCAATATCACACCGGAATTCTCCTTTAAGTGCTGCTGGGAAAATGCCTGAGCTGAGAATGGTTCACAATTTGCATAAGGTCAAATGCCAAACAGCTGAAAACACTTTTAAAGAAGTTTGTAGGCAGAGCGTCAAGACAGCAGGTACTGTAGATGAACTAAGTTGCAGCACAGGTTTTTCAAGGGTTTGGCCATCGTAGCAGTAACCTCAGTACCAAGTAGTCTCACTGACAGAGGCATTCTGCAAAATTGGCGTAATGGAGAGTCTTCACCACTCAATAGAAAGCTATGAGTGAGTCTTGAATGTCCTATACGGCATCTGGTATAGACTATTTAATCGTGTCTGGGTTGAAAAGAAAAAAATAGTCTCTTCCTTACAGTAGGATGGATTTCATGTAGCTTATTGTTGGTGCATTGGTCCCATTCAGATTGCCACTTATCTGTGATGTAAGAGTTCAATATAGGTTTAAGGTCTGAGGCAGGGATTTGACATTCTGTGAGTTCTTCGTTAAGGGCTTGCTTAGCAGCACTGTCCGCTTTCTCATTTCCTCTCAGACCAACATGGCCTGGGACCCAGCAAAAAGTAAACTTTAAAGTCCACATCAGACGTGCGACCATGAAGTTCATAGTAATGGGAGAGTTAATAGTCAAGTTAGGATATATTCATGGTCAAACTGTGTAGGCAATGGTAGAACTATAACAAATTTAAGTTGAGCTGTAAATTTAATTGTTTTACTGTGAAATTTTACAGTTCATTTTTTTCCTGGGTTTAGTTGGAATGTGATCATTGCAGCCTCAGTAGACACTAGAGAAGCAGAAAGACACCAACATAACATGAGGGATAGATGTATTTCTTCACAAAAAAATATCAAATAATAATGGATTGAAAAGAGGTACTAAAAAACCAGACATGATCGAATAGAGACCAGAAAATGGATATCCACAGTCCCTTTCTATCAACACTAGTGATTGTTATAGATAAGGATTAGGCTTTAAAACAGATTGTCAACATTTATGTTGTTTGGTCTTTTTTTGGCTGCATACATGAAGGCCAAGGTGGGCAATGTGTTTTCCCTTGTTTGAGGTAGTACTGACATTTCTTCAAGGATGGCAGGTCTGAAAATATCTTCTCCATCATTAAGTTATTCAATTAGGCTAAACATGGCCTTAACTCAAAACAGCTGCTAGGCCTACTGTTAGGACTATGTCATTTTAAAATGTAAAAGTGTCAAATGCAGCCATATTTAAATTCTGCTTACTGCACGTTTATTATAATATAATATGATAATATTCAATATTCATTATTGCAGGTCTACCCATGTCCATGTAATGGAAATAGTTAAAATGTAAAAAAAAATCAAATCTTCTGCGGGAGGCGGGGGCTTTCGGAAATATGTCACCTTTTTCAGCCCTTCTGAGTTTGCAGGTATGTCAGTGGAGAGCAATTCACCTCAACACAGTTATGAGGTGTTTTTGGCGGATGGTTTTCAAAATGGAGAGCTGCATACTTCAGTTACATTCACACCAAGAACGATAACTATAACCGTAACGTTAATGATAAAAGTGTTCACACTGAACAACGATAGCCAAAGTCTCTCCTTGTGTTAATGAATGTGACGCCTAAAATTCGATGGGTTCTTCTGATTGGCTATTAGCTTTTTATTGTTCTCAAAATCGCTCTGAAAGTGATCCCCAATGTTATCGTTCTTCATGTCGTTATCGTTATAGTTTATGTGTGAACGTCGTCATTCATATTAATGAGAACGATATTTGTTTATAGTTATCGTTATCATTCTTGGTGTGAATAGGCCTTTAATTGTAGAGAGAATGCATACAGCCAAAATTTGAAAGTTTGTGAACCCCTTGGAATTATTTGGTTTTCTGCATAAATTGGTCACAAAATGTGATCTGATCTTCATTTAGTGTCACAGAAATAAATTGTGAGAATTATTTCAGATTTTCATGGTCAGTTTTTTGCATGTATAAAGGCTATTATCATAGCACACACACGCTTTGAAGTACGATAAATGAATTGAAGATATATTGCTTTTGCAATAAATGAGCAACTTTGTTTAATTTAATGTAGGGCTGAAAGCGTGGCAACATTGGCACCACCGTCTCTTCTACCCCAGAGGGTTTCCCCCTAAAGACCGTTAGGGATGTGGAAGTCATGGAAGGAAAACTGGCAAATCCAAACTTCATGTCCAAACTGGTATGTATGTTAAGTCTAGGGTGGTGCAACTCAATTTTATTGGGCAGTGAACTTGATCTGAAACTTCCTCAGTGTGCTCACATCCATGCTTCTGGCAGTTCTGTTGATGTTCATATTGGGTGGTTTACTCCAGTGAGCAATATAGATAACTTTGATTGTATTGTCTTTGTTCCCTTTCAGGTTGCAGCTGTGACTGACATAGGGGGGACAACTGTTGACGAGGCCACAAGAAGGATGATGACCTTCCTCCTAGACCATGGCCTATCCAGGCAGTACAACTTTGTGGGCCAAAACGGGAAGAGAGAGTTCAAGGCCTTACAACTGTATGAAGTAATATATGGTAGGTGTGCATGTGGATAATGTTTTAAGTTATACTGATAGATTTTCTCATCTGTTGTTCCTCGTTGGTGGAACACACTGCCAGTTCCTACAAGGGCAGGGACATTCTTTTCCACTTTCAAAAAACTCCTGAAGACCCAGCTCTTTAGAGAACATCTACTCTCATAGCAACACTTACAACAAGTCTTACTGATCCTAGCACTCACCAGCCGTTTTAAACTGACAAGTAACTGTTAAAAACAGCACTCACCGACGCACTTATTCTTACTGTACTCTAATGTTTTTTTTAAACTGTCCTAAAATTGTGAGAATTGTTCTAAAACTTACTGTTTACCATGTTGTTAGTCGCTTTGGTTAAAAAGCGTCAGCCAAATGTAATGTAATGTAATGTAATGTAATGATAGGGCTGGGAAGATAACCGCATTACTGCAACACCGCGGTCACGTGACGCCTGCAAAAGAAAAAATGTGAAACGTTTGGGGGATTCGACTTCATGTAGCCTTCTGCAGAGGTCTTAAGCTGACTGCATAACGTGATCATTTCTGAACTTCTGATACGTTTACAACCTGACGCAGCCATTAAAATGTGCGGTAGCCTACTGTTGTAACAGTTGTAAACGCCATGAATGTAACAGTTCTAAAATCGCGATAGCCTTGTTGATAAACTGCTTTCATGTCTGAAGTATTTAGTCTAGTGATCTTTGAAGTTCCTGCGGCTGTCTAAAGCTTAACTGGCTGTTTTTATTTATTTATTTTTATTATTTTTATTTTTAGTCTAGTATCAGTACATAGTGTGTCCCAGCCCTATGTACTGATACTAAAAAGATGTCACAATATCCTAATGTTATAAACAGGTCCATTTTTGTTGTCCTGGCTGGGCAGTGTGTTTGCACGTAAACGTGATCTTCAGAGGCTAGCCGGGAGGAGCTACAACAGAGGGCAGCTCATCCCGGACAGACAGGCTACAGTCTGCCTGACGTGACTCGCGGGAGATATTTTTACATAAATAAAAAAGAATTTTGTTTGCAATAAACACAGCAGAACTTTCATTCTTACTCATTAAAATGAGCATGATGACTGACGAAATAAATGTATAAATAAACGTATCGGTATCCGTTTTTAACGTGTAAGATACGGCTACATCGATATGTGAAGCCCCGTATCGGAATAAAACTGAAATGAACCGGTCGTTATATCGATTTACTTGTTACGAATCGGTTCACAATCTTTTCTGCTCGCTCAGACTCTCATTTACGTTGCAAGCATCATCCCACTTCCTGTTTTGAAACTACACGTGGCACGGATTTGTGGGTAATGCAGTTCGTTTTGGGCTACATTCATTGCCCAAAGTTGTCAAAGGACTTCATTACCCATACATCTACTGCAACTTAAGCACGTGACTCGGTCGTTTTTTTGACAGTTTTTACTCTTTTGTTTTTCAAAATCCAGCGCGAAATTAAACACTTACCAGAGGGTTAAAGCGGAGCTATCAAGGATCTTTGCACTTACTATAGCATTCCTAAACGGCAACGATAGTCTGTAGAGTAGCCTTACGTTTGATGAAGGGATTTCCTTAATGTTTGGCCCTTGCTGCTAAAACGATGCACACATTATTATTATTTTGTTCATATTCACTCAGACTTGGAACAAAATAGGCCCAGTTCATTGATATGTAGGCCTATTTTATTCTTGTAGGCTATATGAGAAAAGGCCAAGATTGTCTTAAGCACAGTTTTATTTTATTTCGGTATTGTCTTACCTCAACAATAGGCTACAGCTCCTTGAAAACAATCAGATATAACTCTATAAAAAAATTGTATTTGGCTGCTGTGTTTGACTGCAATGTAGACTATTCTTTTTTTTTCATTTCAATACAGCATACAAACCTCAGTTTAGATAATCATATTCACAAATTAGTTTTTGCCTAATTGACATGACCATGATAATTGATAATATAAAATTAATGTGCACCTTAAGCAAATGATAAAAAATCTTTCAGAATGCTTTTCATTCTTCAATCGCATCGAATCGTAATGAATCGTTTTTTATGAACATGTATCTTTTCTTGTATCGAATCGTGCCCAAGTATCTAGATGTGAATCATATCGTCTTTTACATGAGAGATTCACACCCCTAGAAAGGTGTATAACAGAAATGTCTTAAGTCACCAAAATCCTAAATAAACATTCCTAACTTTATGATGACCCATAACATATGATGCCAGTCATCTCGATAGAGCTCTGCTAACTCAATGTATCGCAATGGATGTACTGCTCAATCGGAAGTTCGGAGACAATGTGGGCAAAGCTAGCGCCCCCCATGTTTGCGTGCGGAATAAGGTGAATATGAGAGAGGGTTAAAGCGGAGCTAGTAATCAAGGATCTTTGGCTATATCTACTGACAAGTGATGTTTTACGATTCTCGCGAGATGTCTTCGGGTCAACTAAGTTGCACAGCTGGTTCTCTCGTTAGCGACTCGCTACGGCTATGCTGTATGGCTATGCTAGATGAACCCCTATTACAAGTTTGTTTACCAAATTGGCTTTGTAAAGGTTATATCAAGGTGAAAAACCTTGCATAATGGACCTTTAAGAGTTTTTGTGCTAAGTGTAACAGAAAGGAAAAAAAGAGAAACAAATCTTTGCTATTCCTTTAGTAAAATAACCCAGTGTTAAAACGATCTCAAGAGAAAAGGAGTGGTTTTCTGTGAATAATGAATATAACACAGTTGAGTTGACAGTGATCATTTCTCAAAGTTATTCTAGACACTTTTAAAGTAATGAGCCTCAGGAAAGACACTTCTCTTTTACGGCAAGAAATGATTTGAAAAGAAGTGATGTGGGCCCCAGTTTGTCTTGTCTTGTTAGACTATGGTTGACTGTTATTTCCAAATGTAAAGATCAGGGAGCTGTGGAGTGTGTATGTACGTATCTAGACGTGTATGACAGCTGCTGACACAGCTATCTGGCTGATGAAAGCTCACCCTGTATGCAGCCTGGTGTAAGCAGGACCAGCCGGACACGGAGCGCTGGCCGTTCACCTCAGCTCCATGTCGGATCAGCACCTTCACTACCTCCTGGTGACCCCCGTCCACCGCTAGAGAAATAGAAAAACACCCTTCAAAACCAAAGCAACTCATAGCATGGACGTTAAAGGTATATGGACTTACCAGCAAAGAGAGGACAGGACATGTCATGGGTTTTCAGGTTGATATCAGCAGAGACTTTAAGGAGCAGTTTGACTGAGCGAACATGACCATTTTTGGCAGCAAAATAAATGGGGGTTTCGGAGTTGTGTGTCAGCGAGTTGACATAGTCACTGGAGTCCATAGTTTCTGTTGGTGAGAAGACAAATTCAGTATGGGTCTTCTGACACAATTACATGAGTACAACAGTACATAAGAGGTGAACACAAAAGCCACATGTAAGCTATCTGCACCCTGTAGTTGGCCCCATCCCTAGAGGACATTCAGCTCAATACACTGACGAGCCAAAACAACATTCACGGAGAATGATGAAGCAGATAACCTTGATTATATTGTAATAGTGGCACTTGTCTGAGATATATTAGACAGGAACCGCCCCTTCTCATAGTCAACATGCCATATGCATGACAAACTGGTACTGATAGATGTTAAGGTTCTGAGGGATGTTGACAAGGTCCTAATTGTTATGACCACACAAGAGGATCAGAGCATCTCCAAAGCTGTAAGGCTAGCGGGGTGATCCTGGACAGCAGTGGTGAGAATCTACCAACAGTGGTCCAGGGACACAAATGAGCAGATGAGCACCCACAGCTCGTTGGTGTGCGAGAGGAGTGAATGGTATCCTGCTTGCTCCAGAGGACTGTCACAACACACAGCACTATCGTCACAACAAACACACAACAAACGTCACAACAAACACACTATCGTCACAACGCAGACACAGGCCTATTCGCATTGCTTCAAGCAATGGATGAGAAGCAAATGCCATTAAAGCAATAGGATATAGCCACCTGGTCTGCTCAGTCCCGTTTTCTTTTACATTATGTGGACAGACAGGTAAGTGTGCACTGTGTGCCGTTTACTAGAGGAGGTGATGGAACCAGGGTGCACTGTGGGAAACCCCAGGTCCAGAATTCATGTGGATGTCATGTGCCACCAAACTAAAAATCTCAACTGACCAGACAGGCACACCCCTGAATGCCAACAGTGTTCCCCAACCTGCATTGGTGTCTTTCACTAGAGTAGCCCATTCTATTCGATAGTGGAAGAGTTTGAGGCACAGCCCAGCCTCCAAATTGGCTAGATGGCCAGATCTGACAGAACCTGCAGGGTGCACTGAAGCAAAACCATGGTGGCGCTTCTGTGCAGCTTACAGGACTTAAAGGATCTGCTACTAATGTACTTGCTTACTAAAGTCTATGTGACGAAGACCACCACAGGGCACCCACCCTCAGAGGTCCGGTTCAGCTAATGCTTTAGCAGCACATATTTGTTTGGAAGCCCATATAAACAGTAAAGGGTCAAGGCTTGTTTTAACTCATCTGGGTAGGCTAGGCCTAAAGAGTGGAACCCCTCAAGCTAAGATAAAGAATTGACAGAACCCTCGAATGTTGAAAACTGTTTGCTTTATGTTGAGCACCGAACCATGGCATTTCCAATTTTCCACTGTGACATGTAATTTGAAATGGCATAGATAGTGTAGGCACTGGAAACAAACTTACTAGGTGTCGCGAGAAGACGCAGACATTCCGTTGATCCAGAGGCAGCAGCTTCGTGCAGCGCGTTCCATCCTCTGTTGTCCTTCACATCGGCGCTGTAGCCCCTCTTCAGCAACCGCTGAACCCGTCTAGCATCCCCTGCTCTAGCGGCAAGAGCTACAGCAGAGCAAGTGTCTTGATAACATTCTGTGAAGTCCATTCCAAGCTTCAGTTCAGTCAGAGGTAGAGAAACTGGACCCTTCGATTTAATGAACTTGCTGCTGCCGTAAGACCTACATTGAGTAGCTGCATGGGGCTACTAATAGGCAACTTCTGATCTAAACAATATTTGCTTTGCTCTTTAAGTGAAATAAATTATGGAGCCTGTTTCAGTCAGGACAGTTGCTAGCTGGGTAGCTAGCTAACTTTGTCAGCTGAGCACACCCTAGAATTACCCTGTAACAGGGTAAATAAGACTGGCGCTTTGCCACAATATAGAGTTGTGTTATATTTGGGTATAAACGTTTAGTCTGCCAGTTATTCTCTCAGTGGAAAATTCCTTTCTTTCATGTTAGCACAAACAGTCAGCAACGCATTGCTATCCCAACAACGAGGATGTTGATGTTCCCTTCACCCCAAGGGATGTGTTGTGATAGGTTGCTGGCGACTGCGAGTTTGGTTCTCTCATTGGTCATTTCCATGTGGCAAGCACCTAGTGATTGGATCAACGGTTCTGGATAGGCGGGACTGCGGAGGGGTATCAAATGCGTTAAAGCCAATCCACCGCGCATGTGTAGTGTGTCAGTGTACAGAATAGATGTCAGACATAACGTTAGCCGTCTTGTAACTGTCTTTTATATGCAAATATTGGTAATGTCAGGTTATTGTCATTGTATGAAATGTCAGTAATAAAATACATGTATAATTGATTCCAGCTGACGTAGGGTTAATGTACAGCTAACCAGTAGTTAAACGCGAGTAGCCTGTAAACTTACCTCGAAATGTGGGTATTCGGATACGGGTCTTTGATTTGGAAAGTTGACTTTCCCTTTGAAGAGAAACGAATTGGTTTTATCAGAGGATTTAGTCGTAGGTTTTGGCAAGGGAGCACTGACCATCGAGGTGTCCCAGGGAAGGTAAGGACTGATTGTAATCTATGAAAACATGAATGGCATCTTAGCCACCAGGCTGAAGTAACGTGTCTTGTCGCCTTTCAGCCAGGCCGGGTTGTGACACTAATAGAAGATACTGAGGTGAGTCCAGACAAACTCGACGACACACAAGAAATGCTGTGCCATTATGAACGTTGGCATTTTCCCTCAGCGTATCCTGTGCGTAATAGTGTGTCTTTCCTTTTCATATCACTCAGGGCTGTGTCTGGGGTGTTGCTTACAAACTTCCCTCAGGCCGAGAACGGGAGGTGAAGGAGTACCTAGACTACCGGGAAAAGGGTGGATATCGGGTGATCAACGTGACGTTCCATCCCAAAGAGCAAGACAAGGAGCCAATGCACGACACCCTACTGTACATCGGCTCCTGTGACAACCCAGACTACCTGGGGCCGGCCCCACTCGAAATGATCGCGAGGCAGATCATGACCTCCGTGGGACCCAGCGGTCGTAATACAGAATACCTGTTCGAGTTGGCCGACGCTCTGCGACAACTTGTACCAGAGGATCCGGACGAGCACTTGTTCTCCCTGGAGCGACGTGTTCGAGAGTTGTTGGAGGAGACCGTCAACTAACTTGCCGTGAAGTCAAGCCGTCTTATTACACGAACCCTCAGGGCACAAAAGTGACAAATGGCCACTGGCTGTGGATTCTACAGCCGCCGACGCCACTTAGGTTTTACTTAGGGATACGGTCGAATTCAGTGATTTTAAGTTATATTTCAACCATACATGTCTGGTGATATCAGGGACACCTAACCCTAAACATATCAGCAACAAACGTCACACATCTGATTGGTTCAAATGCAAATAGTGGCTTTTGATTAGGCCTTTTGCAACTGGTGGCTTTTGATTAGGTCAATTCCAAGAACACGATAGGCTACTATCTTCTATTACATTTGTGTGTAAAGAAACAACCAGATGTTTGAGGTGAATGTCAATATACTTCATGAAACTCCTAGGGGAGAATGTGGATACATCTACCAAAATGTGATAAAGTACACATTTGCTAGTAATCCTGTGAGTTTCAAAATTCTACAAGAACCCTGAATTCAAAATGGTTAATCTAAAAAAAAAAAAAGCTCAACACATTATTAACAGTAGCCCATTTGACCAATCTTCAGTTTGGAAACAAACATCCTATGATGTACCAATACTACAGTGCTGGCCAAAAGTATTGGCACCCATGCTAAAGTTGACTGAAAAGAGGAATATAAAATCATCTTTTGGAAATTGATCTTAATGCCTTAAGTGAAAAATGAGGAAATATCTAACCTTTAAGAACACCAATTTTCTTAGTGAATGAATAATGTATCATAAATAAATAAATGCTCTTCCTTAAAATACAGGGGTCATAAGTATTGGCACCCCTATGTTAAATTCCCATAGAGACAGGCAGATTTTTTATTTTTAAAGGCCAGTTATTTCATGGATCCAGAATACTGTGCATCCTGATAAAGTTACCTTGGCCTTTGGAATTAAAATAGCCCCACATCATCACATACCCTTCACCATACCTAGAGATTGGCATGGGTGTTATTTCAGTTAGCCTATTAGCTGGTTTGATTTGCATTGAGCATCAAACCAGCTAATAGGCTAATTGAAATAACACCCATGCCAATCTCTAGGTATGGTGAAGGGTATGTGATGATGTGGGGCTATTTTAATTCCAAAGGCCAAGGTAACTTTAAAGTTATTATTATGAGCATGACTTCAGAAACTAGGTTATCAGTAAAAACAGCGCTGTTTACAAGGCAATGGCTCAGCTGATAAAGCCACCTGTTACCGTCTCAGGAGGACGGTATTGATGGCAAAATAAGTTTCAAATTCTGCCCCAATGAATTAGGCTTGATGATTTCTAGGAAAATTTTATACATTCTAAAAGGTAACAAGAGTAGCCAGGTCTCAAAATATTGCCCAAGAATATCTGCAAATATAATTTTGTGCTATTGACTACTTGTCAGTTCAGAGTAAACCTAAAATGTCCAACTTCAAAGACTAAACATCAGTGTGCAATGCATCCCAATAGTTCTGTAGACATGTTTCAATGTTTCATATCATGGATATGTCCAGTGTAATTGTCTGTAATGCATATGATGTGTATTTGTGACTGTTTTACCAACCATAAACATGTAAAAGTTCTCATCTGTAGGGTGAGGCACACTTCTACTCAGGTCATTTTACCGTCTAAAAACGCTAATGTCCAGACTGAACAAAAGCCATCCCATTTTCCTCAACAATGCTGCTTTTATGCTTTTACAAAAGTTGTGCTTTTCATTGAATTGGCTCACATGCAGACTGTACCTCAATACCATGCCTCATGTGTGACTGCATTCATTGTTCCACGGTTGTATCCCCTAAAGTCCAATTTCACTTTGAAAACTGTCTCCAGTGTGCTTATTTGTCTGAACAAGATGCCCAAACATTCACTTCCAGCTTTTAGAACCCAAGTATGAAATGAAGGTATGACATGAAATATTTCTTAAAAGGAAAAGTCAAACTGTATGTTTGGTATAAACGATTCATTGACTTTATTCTCTGCAGTTTAAAACAAGCAGACAACATCTAAAAAAAAAAGACAAAAATAAATGACTGCAGTTTTGGCACTAAGCTACACAGTGGTTCTGTGAAGAGGTTCTGCAATGCAGAACATGACTATCAGCTCTTCCACTGGCTGGAACACCAGAGGCTAATCCAAAGGACAGGAAAAATGCCTATGGGACACTTCCAACGGTGTGTGTGTGTGTGTATGTATGTGTGACAGAACAGCTAGCTCAGCACAGCGTTCATTCTTGACTTGACTACATTTCAAGCATGCACACACACATATAACATCATGCACATGCACATCATCCACAAACACACACACACACACACACACTGTACACACAAACATGGCTGACTGACCAGAACAGTGCCTAGTTTGAAATCATAAAATAAATCTTGGCAACACTTTACTTACGCAAAGTATTAACAAAGCATTAAACACACTTATACATGTGTATGAAGTATTCTTAATGCATCATGACTGAAGAATGTCTATAGATATATATCTATAAATAGACATGACTGCACTCAAAAAGGCTTGAGATGTAGTATAAGTCCTACATTACTTTTACTTGTACATGTGGCTCCATCAAGAGCAAATTGTGAATAAACATTTGACATAAGGCAAAGATGTTATCAGTGCCACTATCAAGAGGTAAAAGAAGCTATATTTTGCATTCTGATACTTATACTACAACAATGTAAGACTTTGTGGATGCAGTCAATATAGTCAAAGATTTGTGTCAATTATTATGACTACTTTATAACACTTTATGAATGTATTTCAATGCTTTATGGACACCAGCTTCAAATAAAGTGTTACCAAATCTAAAAAAACTTCATGGATGTATGTAATATGTTTATGCATAGTTAAATGCATGTACGGTCCACAGTACATACATACAAATACATACACATAACACAAAACACTCACAAAACTCTAAGACATGTGAACCATCTGAGGTTCAACACCTTAAATACAATACCACTGGTGACTGTCTCTTGACATCTGCAAGCAGCCACTCATGTTCACACATACACACTTACACTTACACACATACACATGCAGCCACACACACTCTGCCAGTCCAACATTTGCCCCTGCAATAACCTGCTTATGATGGAACCTGAGCTCCAATTCTCCCACTAGTAACTGGGTGAATACCCACCCATAGCCAGCCAATCCCAAAGCTCGTGACAGCATCTGTTTGACAGGCCATGCTGAGCAGTACACTAGGGACTGGGCCTACTTCTCTGCCTGAGTGACAGATATTCGGCAAAGGAGAGGAAGAGACCCTGGAGGGAGGAGGGAGATCAAATCCAAAGGGTTTTTTTTTTTTTTTTTTCCTTTTCGCTCACAGTCACACTCTGGAAATCAAAAAAACCTAACTGTACATTAATATTACAGACTGCAGGCTGTTCACTGCCGGCACTGGTCAACCTTAAATATTAAGTATAGTAAAAAATGCCAAAACAAAAAGAAATGTGGACTATAAATATACATACATTACAGTACGTACAGGGTGTGACACCCCCCCTCCTCCTTACCCCCCACTGGCCCATCGCTGCTGGGTCTGGCTGGTGTCAGAGAGTCTGGCGTCAGAGGGTCTTCTGTAGTGTGGGCAGAGCTGAGGACTGGCCTCCCATACAGAGGAGCGTTGCCACAGGAGGATGATGGTCTCCCATCACCCCCTCCCTGCCCCGAACGTCTTCTGCATAATAGCTTTAATTACCATTTTATATAAAATAAAAATTTCATTTTGTAAATAAAAATAGAACACTACAACTTGCAGCATTAGAGAGCCTGGTATGCACTGCCCCTGGGGAAGAGAAGAGACATGAGCAGCACTGGGACAGTCTGTGTTGGACTCGCGTGGGCTTCAGCTCGGCTGTTGCTCGGCTGGGGAGCGTGTTGGCGGGTGGCTTCACCTGTCTAGGCATAATAACAGGGAGACACCAGCAGGTCAGTGAGCACCCCTAACTGGTCATCGGTGAACTGTTGTTTATGTTCCAGCCAGTTGTCATGGTGAGTGCGGCGAAAGTTGGACAGCGTCTTCTTCACGGTCATCTAGAGGGAGAATAAGAGAAAAATGGTTTTGATATTGGAATCATTTACTGGAAACATTACACTTGTGCCCCTCAACTGCTGGTGTACCAATTCACTTATGTGTACAAATACATAAATGTTTGAATTCTAGGCTCATTCCCATCAATACAGGTATTTTCAAGGGAAGCATTCAATACATAGATACTTTATTGATCCCCAAGGGGAAATTGAACATCAAAAGCATACAGAACATTATGCTAAGAACCAGAACCTTGTTGAAGCTACAAGTAAAGTGAAATATTTTCTTCCCTTGTTTCTTCCAGACATGGGATTAAAAAACATCTTCCCAGTGTGGGACAGAGCTCTCTGCCACCTCAGCGTGCTCTGTGTAGGTAATGTGCAGTCTGCCACCTCAGTGTGCTCTGTATAGGTAATAAGTATAAGTAAGTATATACTGGTATACTCTTTTGATCCCGTGAGGGAAATTTGGTCTCTGCATTTATCCCAAATCATGAATTAGTGAAACACACTCAGCACACAGCGAGGTGAAGCACACACTAATCAGATAGATAGATAGATAGATAGATAGATACTTTATTGATCCCCAGGGGAAATTCAAGAAATCCCTAAGCAATCCCTAAGCAGTGAGCTGCCTACAACAGCGGCGCTCGGGGAGCAGTGAGGGGTTAGGTGCCTTGCTCAAGGGCACTTTAGCCGTTCCTACTGGTCGGGGTTTGAACCGGCAACCCTCCGATTACAAGTCCGAAGTCCTAACCAGTAGGCCACCTCAGTGTGCTCTGTATAAGTAATGTGCAGGTTTGATTAAGGTGTGTGGGACTATTTTTGCAATTGAATTGTAACTAAGGCCTGAGGAAATCTGTAGCTCCAAAGGTTCACCATGACGATGCCAATGGAGACAATAGAATAGACCCATTAGTCCCACTCAGCCAGAAGCACATGACATCTCTGGAGAAAATTGGATTAATCTGTTTTGACGTGGGAGATTAGATTAAATTGAAATGTCTAAACAGGTCCAACATCTCTAACTGCAGTATTCCATCACACTCAAGTGCTCCATTACAAATCAACAGTTTGCATGCACACTTACAAAAGCTAAATGGACATTTTACATAAACTGGAGGGAACAGGGAGAGGTCTGGCAGAAGAGCTTTGGCTAGTTAATGTGTGAAGGCATATACAAACAACAACCACAGACGGATAGCCAATTGCTAGTGGTGCCTCAGCTTTGACAATAGCCATTAAAATGCTAATTTCCCAGACCTAGTGTTGGACAACAGATATTGGTAGTGGGGTTGGAAAGATGCAACATATACAATGAATATACAATACATTACATTACATTATATATATATATATATACAATACATTACATTACATTATATATATATATATATATATATATATATATATATACACACAATACATTACATTACATTATATATATATATATATATATATACACAATACATTACATTACATTATATATATATATATATATACACAATACATTACATTACATTACATTATATATATATATATATACATTACATTACATTACATATATATATATATATATATATATATATATATATATATATATACACACAATACATTACATTACATTATATATATATATATATATACACAATACATTATATATATATATATATATATATATACACATACAATATTATATATATATATATATACACAATACATTACATTATATATATATATATATATATATACACAATACATTACATTACATTATATATATATATATATATATATATATACACACAATACATTACATTACATTATATATATATATATATATATACACAGTACATTACATTACATTATATATATATATATACAATGGATATACAATACATTACATTACATTATATATATATATATATACAATGTGTGAAAGCATATTGCTGGTGGTGTTTAACCATAGAAATTAAAATGGTAATATTTGGGACAATGTTGGATAACTGATATAGCTGGGAAGGTGAAATACAAAATATACAGGATGTAATGATACAAAAGCACCAATATTATTAACTCAATAGTCTCCCTGTACTGAAACACACTGAATACACCATTAAGGCCTAATACATTAGTTAGTGGATATGGCCTGTTTCCTCCCCTGGATGTGTTGCGTCTACAGATCTGCATGTATATGTGTGCCGGTCACCTCAATAGGTTGTGTGTCATTGAGATGGGCACTGAGGTCCATGAGAAGCTGGGGCATCCAGGTGGGCACGTCGTAAGGGCTGGAGAGGACACAGGCGCTTAGACCCAACACCCCTGCATGGCGCCGCACCAGATCTGCAGACACACACACACACACACACACACACACACACAAAAGGGATGTGTGTAAGACAAGTGACATTCCCTGCACAATAAATTCAACTGCACACCAAACCCTATAAAGAAAAACCTAACTTAAAGCAATATTCATTAGAGATGTGTGTGCGTGTGTGCAGGATGTGTGTGTGTGTGCGTGTGTGTGCGTGTGTGCAGGATGTGTGTGTGCAGGATGTGTGTGTGTGTGTGCAGGATGTTGTGTGCAGGATGTGTGTGTGTGTGTGTGGATGTGTGTGTGCAGGATGTGTGTGTGTGCGTGTGTGCAGGATGTGTGTGTGTGTGTGTGTGTGTGTGTGTGTGTGTGCAGGATGTGTGTGTGTGTGCAGTGTGTGTGTGTGCATGGATGTGTGTGTGTGTGCAGGATGTGTGTGTGTGCAGGATGTGATGTGTGTGTGCAGGATGTGTGTGTGTGCAGGATGTGTGTGTGTGCAGGATGTGTGTGTGCAGGATGCAGGATGTGTGTGTGTGCAGGATGTGTGGCTCCGCACCGACTGAGGGGATGGTGTCCACCACAGAGCCCCGCTCCCTCTTCCTCTTCTTGGGCAGGCGCGTCTTACACAGGGCCTCAAAGTGGCTCTGCATGCTGCCGTCCATGCAGAGGAAGCCACACTGCAGGAAGCCACTCAGGGTGGTGGCGGCCATCTCTCGCACCTGACGAGGTAGAGGTGGACAACAGTGAGGTGGTGGGGGGGAGGCAGAGAGAAATGCTCATGATGATTGGCAGAAGCGCTGTTCCCATGGCAGCTAGGTGATTTTTAATATCTCGACTTTTTTAACTGCTATTTAATTATTGACTTACTGTCACTGTAATCTGTTGTTGTGGTCATTTTATATTGTTAGATTCTTTGGTTTACCCTCCCTCATGGGGCAGATGGTCCCAATTACAGCCAAAGGACAGATCAACAACAACAACAATGGACAGAGTGTCTCGTCTTGAAGGACAGGAAACAGGCGCCTACACAGAACAGGGCCTTGACCCGGGCAACTGTTTATCTGTTCACCTCTTTAATCTGGATTGGGCACCATGACCCGTTAACTAGTAAATCTGTAGCTCACTGTTTACCTTGTACATCGTTTGGTGCCAGGCTGTGGCTACAGGCATGGTCTTAATTAATGAGACCAACCATTGTTTATGGTTACACATAGTTTAGGTACAAGTGAGATATATCTGAATCTTAAATACCATGAGTCAAATGTAATCATTCTTATTTTGTCATACAACCTCTCTCAAGAGTCATACACCCCCTTTCCTAGAGTATTGGTTTCTTCCAAAAATTGCAGGACTATATGTTAGTTAGTAACAGCAAGTGGAGCAGTCTCTATGGCTGAGACAGCACGCATACATGTACAGAGAACAGTGTTGCTCACCAAGGCAGGAGGAACTAACAGTGCTGATGCGGTTAGTAGAACACCAATCCCTTTTTCAAACTTGTGAAAATGAGAGGCAAATAAACTCTTAGGCTAGTTCCAAGCTAGTTCCAATTAGCCATCCCTCAATCAGGTTGTTTAGCCTTCTGGCTATAGCTACTTATGATAGCGCTCACAGCTTTTAAATAGGATGCTGTGCTGTGTGAATCCTCCTGCACAATCCACCATTACACTGGATGTTAAAAAACTTTTAAAACGTTTTTTTTTTATTCTCCCGAGACGCTAGCTCATTACCTCAGATCAGTGAAGAACTACCAGAGAAATCGTTGGGGAGAAAACTCAAACAAGTTAATGTTAGACTTAGACTAGCTGTGTTACAGTTTCTCGTTGCAAAATTACAATCTCCATGCGCTTTTGTAGGCTACACGCAGTTCCAAAAACACGGTTTACAGCTCTTGAGTCACGTACTAGGTCATTTTTTTATAACGATAATTTAGATAGGCCTAGGCTACACTTATGGGGTGGGTGCTATTGTGTTTTCTAAAGAATCTCCCGTCTTGGTTTTGTACAGAAATTAATATTAAGTGACACATACGTAAAAGGGAGAAAAAAGGTCACCTGGACTTTAATTTAATATTGTTGTAATGGTAGGATAACTACACAGTTTACACAATAATTACACTGTGTTATAAATATTGTATATTAATACATTTATTGTCTGTCAATTACCCAAAATTGTGGCTCTGTTTCTCATTGAACAGTAGCCTATTTAATGCATTCTAATCCATTGTCAATCACTTCCGGGAACTTTTTGAAGTTTACATGAACCACGTGACCTTAACGAATTTTGAACACCCATTGTCGCAACTCTACCTTTATATGGCTCTGGTCAACATGTGTCATAGCAGCATACATAATCTATATGTATAAGTAAATGTAAAGAGGGATTCCTGATCTACTTGAGCTGATTTAGTGAACTTTCAAAATACTCCCCCTAAAGTCTTTGAATATGTCAAAGATAATTGCGTGAGTAATAGTATGTATACCCCTCAACCCCCAACCGCTTAGTGCCCACACACAATATTAGGGTAGGGTAGGATAGGGTAGGGTAAGATAGAATAGGGGAGGGGAGGGGAGGGGAGGGTAGGGTAAGATAGGATAGGGGTAGGGTAGGTTAGGGTAGGATAGGGGAGGGAGGGAGGGGTAACATAGGATAGGGTAGGGTAGGATAGGGGAGGGGAGGGTAGGGTAGGGTAAGATAGGATAGGGTAGGGTAGGAGACCCAACATGCATAAAGGGAAAGACGGTAACAAGTTTAGAGTGTGCATTTGTCTGTATGATGTGTATGCGTGTTTATACCTCCAGCTGCTCATCCTCCAGCAGCCTAATGACCAGACCTCGGACATCCCTGACGGACTCCTGGTCATCCAGCAGGGTGAAAAGGTTGTAGAAAACCATGATCTGCAGGTAGGTCAGCACCGAGAAGCGGGCGTGCCATGAGCTACTGCCTGCAATCTAAACACACACACACACACACACGTCAGAGCGGAATTGGCATGAGTTCACTACCACTCAAACAATTCAGCAATACGACTATTTCAATTCTCAATCCTGCATGACCTTCTCCAGAATGTTTTATCTTCATCTTAGCTCACCAAAGAAGCTTTGTCTGCCTTTCAAACTCGTAATTGCACGATTGTCAGATTATCTGTTTTTGATACTCCATTCTGTGATGTGTCTGTGCTGACAGTACAATAGTTTTAGTGAATGTTACGGAAGATAAGTAATGTGAAAAATGGAGAATGCTTATCAGACGCACACACAGAACAGAATCTCTGCCGTATGATTGCCTGGCGTCTTTGATAGAATAAAGGTGCTCTGGCAGAATAAATCCGAGCGTCACGTGGTAGTGATTAATTCAGGAGATGGGTACGATACAGTGTTGTCCCTGCATAGAATATGGTTAACACTTTTAGTATTGACCAGCAGGTGGCGACATTATACCATTGTATTTGTCAGAGTTTGTTTCTTCAACACACTATTTAGAGGCTTACTGTCAAACAGTTAATGTCAGCACTTTCCCCTCATTGTATAAATATTTTATTTGAAAAGATGAGTAGATACTAAGATACTAAACCAAATACGGTCAACTCTCATGTGACCACCCAGTTACCTCAGTTACCTGTGACGCTGAACAACTTCTGCTGAAGTATTCGTGGTATTTTGCGGCACATAGATAGATAGATAGATACTTTATTGATCCCCAAGGTGAAATTCAAGGTCTCAGTAGCAGACATCACACACAACATGCACTTACAGCAGAAAGGGTAAATATAAACACATAACAAAACTCCACTGTATAGAGACAGTAGAAGATAAGAAAAACTAAATACTAAATATTTAGTACTTTAAAACTAAACACTAAATATTTAATACTTCAGCTTTGTACTATTTCTCTTATGGACTGTTCAAATCCCACACCTTCAGCATTCATTAAAGCAAGCAAGGAACATGTGCCCTTCACACCGTAGAGCACTACAAAGATTATGGTCCTGAGACTATAAACAATGTTCAGATTTGTTTTTTATTTGACTTGTCTCAGTCAACAAAAGCAGACCAACACCTTCTGTCTCTTCAAACGAGTGCATTGACGTCCACACTAATTCAATTTCTCAATAAATAGCTCTCTATTTAAATGAGATTAGCACCCCTGCGACTGGCCCAGAAAGGAACATTTATAGCTGCATTAACGCCAGGAGAGATTTGGCGTCAGCTCTGAAGCAGTTCCACCAGCCAAGTACCCACAGAAGGGGAATCACCTCAGCTCTTATTCAGCAATAAAGTGCAATAGCTTCCCTTCCCCAGACTTTTCCTTCTACTCGGACTTGGGTCCATAAACTGGTGTCTAGCTCACCTCCTTCAGTGCAGACAGCACCAGGGGGATCTGCTCAGGGTAGAGCAGGCCCTGGGACATCAGGGACAGGCAGGTCTTGGCGTCCCTCTTCAGCTCATCGTAGCTGTCGTCATTCTCCACAGGAGCAATCTGACAACAGAAAACGTGGGAGAGAAGAGTCAGAACACACACCATGAAATCCATCAGCAAGTCCCACATACACACACACAGAGGAGGGATTAACAGCGAGGAGCTCCTCCACAGAGGAGAGTTGTACCTTTAAGAGTAGAGGTAGGAGCTGCAGCTGCTGAGGCACTGGAGTGGAGAAGGTGCGTCCAGCACTGGCCATCAGCCACTTCAACACTGCAAAACACAACAACACATATCAGTGTTGTTACCCAGCGCTCAGTGACCATTATGCATCTCAGAGATACCCTATGATCTCAAACACCCTATGATCTCAAATAAAAAACAGTGTCTTGGGTACGTAACATCCAGGCCAAAACCCCAGATTCCCTAAAAAAAAACAAATTACTAGGTATTCTGCATCAAGCCTACATTGTGTGTGTGTGTGTGTGTGTGTGTGTCCTGACCGGTCTTGAAGAGCTTGATGGCCTGCGTCCTCTCGTCCTGCTCGCCCACTCCGTTCTCCTCCACCACGTGGTTCTGGATCTCCTCCTCTCCCTCCAGCAGGGGCTTGAGGCGCAGCATCACGCGCTCCGTGAAGTCCTGCAGGTGCGGCGACGTGGTGCGCCGAATCGACGGCAGCGTCACGTCGATCATGAAGATGTACGTCAGCACACTGCCACACACACACACACACACACCCATTAGACACATCATCATCATCATCGTTCCTAACTCCTCGTGGTGCCATGGCTTGTGGTGTGCGTGTCTCACCTGCCGATGCGTTCCCGTACGTTCTTGTACACCTGTGTGAGCTTGGGCTCCAGGTACTCCAGCAGCCGGTGTAGAAGCTCCGGGACTCTCCACTCCTGCTGAGCGAGACCTCCCTGCAGCACGTACAGATGACTGGACAACCGAGGCAAGAGACGAGGGGGGGGTCAGCAAATCTCATTTATCAATCAGACTGACCACAACAGTATTTCACCATAGATTCCATTACAGACGAGCAGAGACACTCCTCACCAGGCATCGACGAAGGACCCTCCCTCTCCACTGAGGGGGGACTCCATCAGCATCTCAAGCAGCCAGTGGAGCTTCCGGGGGTCGCGGCTCTCCTGCACAACACACACGTCCGTATCAGATCATGCACACGCATGATAAAACACCAGGAGCAGAACCACACCCGTCCATATCATATGCTACTCCACCTCTCATATGCACACACACACAGATACACACACACACACACAGATAGGGCCTACGGGGGGTACAGACACACAGACACACACACACACACACACACACACAGATAGGGCCTACGGGGGGTACAGACACACAGATACACACACACACACACACACAGATAGGGCCTACGGGGGGTACAGACACACAGATACACACACACACACAGATAGGGCCTACGGGGGGTACACACACAGATACACACACACACACACACACAGATAGGGCCTACGGGGGGTACAGACACACAGATACACACACACACACACACAGATAGGGCCTACGGGGGGTACAGACACACAGATACACACACACACACACACACACACACAGATAGGGCCTACGGGGGGTACAGACACACAGATACACACACACACACACACACACACACACACACACACAGGGGCCTCAGGGGGGTACAGTACTCACGCAGGCAGTGGCGACGCAGGTGCCCCAGTCGGTGTAGGTTTCAACTGTGATGCGGGACAGGGCGGTGCGCATGAGTGGCATCAGGAACTGCCACAGGGCCTCCACCTGGAACACACACACACACACCCCACCCCCACGTCAGCTACGCCGCCTTCACCACACCACACACATGCAAGCCATATATATGTGTGTGTGTGTGTGTGTGTGTGTGTGTGTGTGTAGAGAATGTAAACAGCGAGTGAGCAAATGCGTCAATTTGTGTGTGTGTGTGTGTGGTGTGTGTGTAGAGAATGTAAACAGCGAGTGAGCAAATGAGTCAATTTGTGTGTGTGTGTGTGGGATGTGTGTGTGTGTGTGTGTGTGTGTGTGTGTGTGTGTGGGTGTGTGGGGGTGTGTGTGTGTGGGGTGTGTGTGTGTGTGTGTGTGTGTGTGTGTGTGTGTGTGTGTGTGTGTGTGGTGTGTGTTGTGTGTGGGGTGTGTGTGTGTGGGATGTGTGTGTGTGTGGGTGTGGGATGTGTGTGTGTGTGTGTGTGTTGTAAAGGAGGAAATGAGTGATGGGGTTGATGCGTGATGCAGTACCTTTTGGTATTTCCAGTGCTTGCTGCCCCGCACTAGGCCAGCGATGATCTCGGCCACACAGCGCTGGGTGCTCTCATGCGAGTCGCTGGCCAGCCGCTCCATATGCGGCTTCAGCACGGGCAAGAAGGCATCGCTGTAGTTACGGAACAGACCCTGCAGACCAGAGGAGGGGACAGGACAGGACAGGACAGGTGAGGTGAGGTGAGCACTGCATTAAACCAGATGACCAGAGTCTGGGCTTGAGTGGACTTGAGTGAAAATCCAAACTCATTCACAAAGTGAAAAGAGTCTGGTGACTCATGATTGGGATTCGATTCCAACACTTGCATCGCTACGGGCACTAACTTTGAAATCATTGGTCCAGCCTTATTAATCACATTGATCAGAGATTCCTAGCCCACTTCGGCTAAACTTTACAAACTGACAATAAACAGCATCAACAGCCAGGAAACAATGAATGTGGGTCTACCTTTCCTGACATTGTTCCTGTGTGAGGGAAGCGGTTATGAACTATGGTCTCCCTGAAAGAAGACCTACTGTAGGAGGGCAGGGCCAGGCTGGGACTTGAGTGGTTACAAAAGGGAAATACTGAAGGACATACAGCTATGGAGGTGTGTGTGTGTGTATGTGTATGTGTGTGTGTGTGTGTGTATATGTATGTATGTATGTGTGTGTGTGTGTGTGTGGTGGAGATTTAAATGTCTGAGTAGCTGTGCCGTAATGTGAGCACAAACACACATACGCACCTTGAAGAGGCAGAATCGGCGTGGGTTGAACTTGTCTTTGCCTTTGCGGTCCTCCAAGGAGAGAAACTGGATCAGCTGGTCCACAAACTCCGGGTCGGAGAAGTGATCATAGATGATGCGTTCTCTCTGAACACACCAACACACACACAGACATGGAGACAGAGCACAGATGTTTGGGTCAAGTGAAGTTGTAGACACTAACATTCTATGGGAGTCTGGATGTGTGCAATGTGAGGTTGGCACTGCACAGAAAATGAGAAATGACCATCAACAGGCCTGCGTGCACTCTACCTCATTCATGTCACCTAGCGTTGGGTCCTCTGGCTGTTCTGGTGCGGGGGCATAGACGATCAGTTTCCTATAAACGACAGAAAAAAGTGTTAACGCCATTCAAGAGGGCACCAGGGGTGAATGAGCGAGTGAGAGGCCCGGGCCGGGCAGCACTCACTTGGGCCAGGTGTAGTAGCCCCAGTGTGTCTTCTCCACGAAGGTGGTGGCGTTCCACTCCTCCTCGGAGCGCGGCAGCAGGCTGTGCTGGTACTGCAGCCACAGGTTCCCTGGCCTGTCTCCACCCACCAGGCCCTCTGATTCCTCCACACCACCTACACACACACGCGCACACACACACACACACACACACGCACGCGCACACACACGCACGCACACACACACACACGTGTGAATACATCTATGCATACATGGATATCCAAAGACAGCAAACTCCTCTTAGCATGATTTGTGTAGACCGTCATCTTGAATAAATGTGTTTGTTTTAAGAGGCTTCAGGTGCACAAGTCCATGTCTCTGTGTGCACTGAGATGTGCTAGGAATACTTACTGACTTTACTCGGAATGACGTCCACTTTTTTGCGTGGTCTCTTGAGTTGCTTCAGTACACCACCAAACGCAGATATTGCCACCTAGCGCAGAGAAGAGAACAGGGGAGCCTTCACTGTAATGCTGTTGTACAAAGACACCGACCGCTTTTACTCAGTGGTAGGTCAACGCTTAGTTCCCATCATTGCTTAGAGTCCAAGCAATAATGAGAACAAAGCATGAACAAATGTTCTGTTTAAACAAGGCCCTAATGCTTTTCGCGCACACGCGCACGCACACACACCTTGCGCACTACGAGGGCGTCGTGGTTGAGGCACTCAGTAAAGAACAGGACAGCGCGGGCCGGGAGGGGGTAGTCATCTCTCAGCAGCAGCGACAGGAAGCCGATAGCCATGTGCTCAAACTTCCACGGCCTGTGGACACAACCAGCCAATACCTCAGATACACAACCAACCAATATCTCACACACACAACCTACCAACACCTCACACACATAACCCACCAACAGCTCACACACACAACCCACCAACATCTCAGACACACAACCCACCAACATCTCACCATGTCATAGCACACAGACACACACACACACAACTACTCACCATCACATAGCACACAGACACACACACACACAACTACTCACCATCACATAGCACACAGACACACACACACACACAAATACTCACCATCACATAGCACACAGACACACACACACAACTACTCACCATCACATAGCACACAGACACACACACACAACTACTCACCATCACATAGCACACAGACACACACACAACTACTCACCATCACATAGCACACAGACACACACACACACACAACTACTCACCATCACATAGCACACAGACACACACACACACACAACTACTCACCATCACATAGCACACAGACACACACACACACAACTACTCACCATCACATAGCACACAGACACACACACACACACAACTACTCACCATCACATAGCACACAGACACACACACACACACAACTACTCACCATCACATAGCACACAGACACACACACACACACAAACTACTCACCATCACATAGCACACAGACACACACACACACACACAACTACTCACCATCACATAGCACACAGACACACACACACACACACACACACACACAACTACTCACCATCACATAGCACAGTGATTCTTTGTGTATTCTATTCTGTATTCAGTCTGAAATGATTATTAGGTGAAACAAAGGAAAGTAATATTGGCCTTTTCTGCCTTTTTCTTATTTACACGCAGTCAAGAGAAGAGAGAAATGTTTTCTTATTTACACGCAGTCAAGAGAAGAGAGAGAAATGTTTTCTTATTTACACGCGTCAAGAGAAGAGAGAGAAATGTTTTCTTATTTACACGCGAGTCAAGAGAAGAGATTTGTTTTATCTTTCAACGAGATCTGGTTCAGCCTATGGCTACTGGTCCGCTGATAGAAACAATGTAACTATCTGCTCCACTATGCAAACTCAACTTGTTCCCCGCTATTTGAAGTAAAACAAAACAAAAGACAAAAAAGGTAGCCTACTAGCCAAAATGGACAGGTGGCTGCTTAAAAAATGTAACAAAAGCTCGAAGTGCCATCTACCAGTCGTCTACTCCTCCGCGATCCTCAGATGGGACAAGTCTACAGGCCGGTGAGAATAAAAAAGAACAAACGGTTACGGGTTTTTATCAGAAAGAATTTCTGAAATATGCATCACTTGCCGAAGTTAAAGATGACCTCGACCACCCACAATGTGTGATCTCTTGGCATGTTCTTGCCAATGAGAGCTTAAAACCTGTCAAAATGAAACGACATCTCAAAATACAGATGTCGGCTCAGCACCGTGGAGGAAAATCTCTGTGTCGCCGATGCAGCATTCCTCCTAGAATTAACTTGCTATGTTCACGAAGCATGCCAACCCTTCCCATTAAAATTGTTAAAGATAGTAAACCAGAAAAGGAAATAAAAAATATATTGTTATTGTTATCGCCATAAATATAATTAATGTAACGTTGTAGGCCTAATGCTGCATGTGTATGTGCGTGCTTGTGTGTGTGCGCTCTTTATAAGCTCTGATCTGATATGGCGGCAGCCTACACTTGTTTAATCGTGATTGTTTGGTTTTCTCGGTTCTTGTTCATATGGAGTAAATAAAACAAATGACTTTGCTTTCTAGTTTTCGCTTGATTTAGTTGTTAACGTTTGAGGGGGGTATTTGAGTAAGGACTTAGAATGGGTTTGGGGAAAGTGGGGTCGCCAGACCTCGCCATACTTTTTTGTGGGGTCGCCAGACAAAAAGTTCAAGAACCACTGACATAGCACACAGACACACACACACTGGACAATGTTCACACAAACATAGGACAGGTGTACTCACAGGTCACGCTCATCAAGACATTCAAGCAGGTCCTTCACAAGGGCTTCATATTTCCTGCAGAAGACAGGCAAGCACTCCTTAGACTATTAAACTGAGTTTGTGTGTGTGTGTTTAGGAGGGTCATGAACCCAGTGTGTGTGTGTTGCTGTAATGTGTGTGTGTGTGTGTGTGTGTGTGTGCTGTCTGTCCCGGCTCTACTCACGCCACGGCGTCGGCGTTCCTGCTCTGCTGCATGAGCAGCCCCTGCTCCAGCTCCATGTCAGTGGGCGTGGCCAGACTGGGGGCAGGGCCCTGGGATTCTGTCAGCTTCCGACCAATCAGCACCAGGCTGTCGGGCACCTGCAGTGGGGTCAGAATTCAGCACAGAATCAGCTATGGCCCCAGTGATCCCTCATTGGGATCTCTCATAGGAACCAGAAATCAGCACAGCTATCAGCTATGGCCCCAGTGATCTCATATAGGGACCAGAAATCAGCACAGGATCAGCTAAGGCCCCAGTGATCTCATATAGGGACCAGAAATCAGCACAGGATCAGCTATGGCCCCAGTGATCTCTCATAGGGACCAGAAATCAGCACAGGATCAGCTATGGCCCCAGTGATCTCTCATTGGGATCTCTGATAGGGACATGACAGCATGCACGTTTGCATGAGTTCCAATCTAATATCAAGGATGCTAATTAAGTTTCCTGTGCTTATATAAGCGGACATGCATCATGCATACTTTCGTAAACTAGAATCGCTTTGCACGCCAGTATAAATCAACCTTTTGTGAACCAGAGCATTTAGAAAGAGGAAGTGAGTTTGAACATTAGTGAGTAACCTACACTGAAGTCGATGCCAATGGTCTCATATTGGCGCTGCACTTTGTCGGCGAGGTCATCAAAGAGGCGCACGATGGAGGGCTTCTCCAGGGACATGGCCTGGCTCAGGCCTGTGCGCACGATCGCCGGCCACGACAGCACGATGCAGTCCCAGTCATGCAGGTTGGCCAGACATACTCCATGGTGGTTCCCCAGCAGGCAGTAGAGTGCCCCCTGCACACGACACGCGCACACACACACGCACACACTATTACCAAGGTACAAAGGAGGCATCAAGCCAAGAGTGTATTTGTGCTGCTAAAGTGATGTTGCAGTAAAAGCGTTAGCACAGTTCCTGGCGGCTTCTCGTCCACACAGCCGGGGTTGTGCTGTAGTGGTGCGGCTGGAGGGCAGAGGGAGAGGGAGGGGGCGAGTGGACGGAGCTGACCTTGAACTGCTGCTGGGTGATGTCAGAGCGGTGGGGCTGCAGCAGCTCCAGCACGCGGGGGGCGATGTCTCTGCAGCAGAAGTTGTACGTGGCCAGCGACGCAAAGAACACACTCTGGGCCTTGCTCCGCACCTGCACGCACACACACACACACACACACTCTCTTTTAGGAACACTCAGACCTAGATAGTCAAGACAGAATCATAAACTGCTCATGGTTTCTCATAGCACAATATTACAATTAGATGGAATGTTTTGTTATAAGAACACCCCAGTGGAGTGTAGTGGCTCTCTCTGTGTGTGTGTGTGTGTGTGCGTTACCTGGCTGTACGTGCTTGTGGACAGACAGAGCAGGTCCATCAGAAGGTCCTTGTGGATGGTCTTGTATTCACTTCCCTCAACAAGCAGCTTCCGCATCTGAGTAGAGGACAGTTACAAACACGTAAGTAAGTACACGACAACACACACAGAGACCTAAGTGCACATGCAGACAGCTGGCTCCTGGCTGCTCACCTCATGCTGGAGCAGAACTCTGTCGATGAGCAGGGCTCGGATATGCTTCTTCCTCCCATGGAGCTGAACACCCAAACACAGCACAAGGAAATGTTGACAAGATGTCTCAGTAGTGCCTGTGCTCCCTCACTCTCTCACGCACGCACGCACGCACGCACGCACGCACGCACGCACGCACACACGCACACACGCACACACACACGCACACAAGCATGGCAGCGAACTCAACTCACTCTGTTCTCCATGGACTTCTTCACCAGAGTGAAGCTCTTCCAACGGGAGTCAAACTCGTGCTTCTGGGAGCCTTTGAAGTGCATCAAGTCACTGATGATCTGAGAGGCAAAATGAGATGTCAGTTCTGCAGCACAATGTCATCATCAGTTTACCCGTCTTAAACACACACACACACAGACACAGACACAGAGACACACACTCACCTTGATGATTGCAAAAAGAGACTTGGTGTCATCCTCAGATTGCTCCAAGATGTGACCTGTTGGCATTAATGTGTGAAGATGAAGAATGTCAGAGTGCATGTGTGACTCAGTAGAGAGTAAGTAAGTATAAGTATATATACTCTTTTGATCCCGTGAGGGAAATTTGGTCTCTGCATTTAACCCAATCTGTAAATTAGTGAAACACCGCACACAGTGACGTGAAGCACACACTAATCCCGGCGCAGTGAGCTGTCTGTAACCACAGCGGCGCTCGGGGAGAGGTGAGGGGTTAGGTGCCTTGCTCAAGGGTACTTCAGCCGTGCCTACTGGTTGGGGTTCGAACTGGCAACCCTCCGGTTACAGGTTCCGAAGTGCTAACCAGTAGGCCACGGCTGCCTCTTGTAAAGTGAGGGCAGCATACTCACGTAACAAGAGTCTCATGACTTTACAAATGGCCTCTCTGTAGTTCTCCCTGGTGGTGTCTGTTCAGAAAGAAATTTGTGGACATTTGTGTGTGTTAAAAAGTATACCGGTACATAATTAAGGTGGGGAGAAATAAGGGGTGATCTGGGGCTTGATGTGACAGTGATTGGGGACGAGGGCCAGAGCTCACCATATTCCACCCCGATGTAAAGGCCCGTCTCCTCCAGACTGACCAGACTGGGCACCCTGCAGGGAAAGGAGGATGGTTATCTGTGATGGAGGGTGTGTGTGTGTGTGTGTGTGTGTTTGCATTCATATTAGTCATAGATCAAGATCTACAGGTCTGCGAGTATAGCTGTGTACAAGTACACTTCCTCTGTGTTTGTAATTGGTACAAATGCCTAAGCTTATGGGAAGGTTACCCCAACGGGTTAAATGTGTTTCGGTGTTTGTACTCACGTGTGTACTCAAATGTGTGTACTCACGTCTGAGGAACAGGGGGGCCGTCCAGTGAAGGCAGCATGCTCCCAGCTCCCAGCAGACAGTTCTGAACAATGGAGAGACTTTGGAGGACTTCATCACTGGAGGCAAAGAGTGGGGAAAATCAATGCCTTCTTTATTTTTACATACCTGGGCAGTGCCCGGAAATATGAGTGTGGGTCTGTGAAACCAGCAGTGTGGTCTCCGCAGAATTGTGTGTGTGTGTGTGTGTGTGTGTGTTTGCTTGAGACTGACCGGCTCATGTCCAGCTCTCCCTGTGCGTATTTCTGCAGGCGCTGCAGCTCTGGCTGGAGGAAGAGGTCCAGCACGTAGAAGACGAAGGCCGTCTCCTCAGCACTGGGCACGTGCCACTGGATCTGCAGGTCCCGCAGGTCACCTGCCCGCCCCCAGTCCTGCCAACACCACAGAGGCCAGGCACAGGGTTACACACAACAGAGTATTTTACAAAAGAGAAATATAAACATCAGGTCGCATTTTGGTGTCATGACGATAAACATTCAAAAACGTGTTGAATACACATTGTTCTGCGGTGTGACAAACTAAGAACACATATTGATTCTTGGTTCACAGGACCTTTGCTAAGGTGAACCACCCATAAATGGATATGTGAAGGAGAGGCAGAGGGCTGGAGGAGGAAGCCCACCTTGATGGGCAGGTACTCGCTGAGCGGGCGATGGAAGCCGCCGGGCACGCTGCAGTAGTCGGTGGGGTAGATGAGTGCCGTGGAGCGCAGCAGGTGGTGCAGCAGGTTGCAGGCCAGGCTGTAGCCCTGTTTGCTGCGCAGGTGCAGCGCCATCTGCAGGATCCGCACCAGCTGCGGCCCATACGCCAACAGCTTCTCGCCGTCCACACGCGTCACCTGAGGGACAAGGACAAGACACACGCGTCACCTGAGGGACAAGGACAAGACACACGCGTCACCTGAGGGACAAGGACAAGGACAACACACACGCGTCACCTGAAGGACAAGGACAACACACACGCGTCACCTGAGGGACAAAGACAAGGACAAAACCAGCACACGCGTCACCTGAGGGACAAGGACAAGACCAGCTGAGGCCACTTTCATCACTAATTAAGAGAGTAGCAGCATTCCTTCCACACGAGGATGTGGCTTTGTTTATACATGGACATTGATTGGGGAGTATGTAGCACAGAAGCCAGTGTCCATCATGTGGAATGAAAACATCCAGGCTTGTGGAAGTGTGGTAGTAGGGGAGATGAGGCGTGCTGCTGACCTCTGGGACTGGGGGGGGTAACTCACCTCAGAGAGCAGTTGCAGATTCCACAGCAGCTCTTTGTCCAGCTCCTCCTCCTTCAGCACGTCCTCATCTGTGAAACAGAGGCACAGGCCGTCACACACACACACACACAGCACCACACACAGATACACACACACACTCAATTGGCGCACAATGGCATGGTGCTATTGGGGTACGTACTGGCAGTGAGGTGGGTGATTGCATTGCAGCAGTGTGGCACGAAGAGCTTGAGCGCCTCAGCAGGGTGACACTGAGAGAGAGAGAGAGAGGGAGAGAGAGAGAGAGGATGAGGACCAAAGAGAGAGAGAGAGAGAGAGGGAGTATAGCACATCAGGGTGAAGGAGGAGATGTGTTGAGCAGTACTGTGGGTGTACTGTGGGTGTGTGAGCAGTACTGTGGGTGTGTGTGTGTGTGTGTGTGTGAGCAGTACTGTGGGTGTACTGTGGGTGTGTGAGCAGTACTGTGGGTGTACTGTGGGTGTGTGTGTGCAGTACTGTGGGCGTGGGTGTGTGTGTGTGGGTGTGTTGAGCAGTACTGTGGGTGTGTGTGTGGGTGTGTGAGCAGTACTGTGGGTGTACTGTGGGTGTATGTGTGTGTGGGTATGTGTGTGTGTGGGTGTGTTGAGCAGTACTGTGGGTGTGTGTGTGTGGGTGTGTTGAGCAGTACTGTGGGTGTGTGTGTGTGGGTGGGTGTGTTGAGCAGTACTGTGGGTGTACTGTGGGTGTGTTGAGCAGTACTGTGGGTGTGTGTGTGTGTGTATGTATGTGTGTATGTATGTGTGTATGTATGTGTGTATGTATGTGTGTGTGGGTGTGTGTGTGTGTATGGGTGTGGGTGCTGGTACCTTGGAGGCGGCTCTGCACATGTCTGCCACCATCCTACCAGACACACGTGTCTCAAAGATGTTAGCGGTGGCAAAGTTAAACACCTTCTCCAGAGCCACCTATTACACACACACACACACACAGTTAGTCTAGGTAGTAGAACAGTGGAGATGGTTCACTGAACATCAACATGTATTCTATAGTATGCATATCTGAGCATCCATCATGTGTGACAGTACACTATGGGAGAGTAATGTATGTGTTAGGGTGGGGATGAGACCTTGAAGATGTCGACGGAGCACTGTGTGAGGATGGTGCTGAAGGTGGAGGAGAGGCCCAGCTCCACCAGACTCTCCAGGTGGGTCATCTTCTCCGTCTCGGTCTCCTCTCTCGTCTGCTCCAGTGTGCTGCTCTCAATTAGAGCAAAGCATCTGCACACACACACACACACACACACAGACACACACAGACACACAGTCCATCATTTAGTAATCAATTCAGGCTGCTTAGTTGAACACCACTTACAACCCATTTGTACATTGAACAATTGGGAAGCCAATAATTTAGTGCATGATCAATACAGTATATTCTATAATTCTAAAAGTAACAGAAAACATCTTCCTACAAAAGTAGCAAGTTCTTAAGTGGTACAAACCCACCCATGCTTTAAACCAATTGAGAGGATTTACACTTGGAAGAAAAATTTAATTTTTTTTTTAATTGAATGAAATTTCATTCATTTTTTACATCTGTTGTACATCTGCATCTACATCTGCTGTCCTATTTTTTTTTAAACAATTTTATTGGAATTACTTGATCAAATTGGGTAATCAAGCACGAATCAATTTTGTAAAAACTGAAAGAGAAATGCTGGACTAATTCTAGACATTTCATTCATGTATACTTATACGCGTAAAATAGAACTCCAAAGGTTCCTGATAAATGAGCCGAAGGAGGTTGAGCATGGCAAAACTAGATTGGACAACAAAGCTTACGAAGAGGAAAACACTATGCACATCCCTGTAGATGTCCTTAATGTTATTGTTGATTTGGACAAGTTCTTGGACAAGGAGTTGGAAAAATCAGAGAGAAATGAACAAGATGATGTGAAAGTGGTGCTCAACAGTCTCCTGTATAAAGTGGACTCGACTATGGGTGAGTAGAATACATCTGCTCACACTGGCTGTAAAAAGTAGCCTTGCATCACCAGAACTGACTTGAGCAATAAGTAGGCCATGCAAAAAGTGAGCTCACATTTAAAAACATCCAAATGGTTCAGCAGTTCATTTGAATGAAATGCTGCCGCAATTTGTTTAGCTTCAGAAGGGCGAACGAAAAGGAAGAGAAAGAGGGCGTGTTGAGGCCAGAGGCTGGAGACAGGAAGGAGGAGGCTGAGCAGGAGGCCAGAGGCTGGAGACAGGAAGGAGGAGGCTGAGCAGGAGGCCTGTTTCTGGAGTGCCACACAGAACCATAAAGGCTCCGTCCCCAAGAGGAGATTTTGGGTGGGAGGAAACAGCAACCCATACCCATACTCTTCACTGTTTTTCTTCGATTCCTCAAATATCGTAGGACCAGTAAGGACCAGATGGGAATGTACAATCCGTCTTTGCTTTTTATTTGTTTTAGAAAATGTACATAGATCCAAATTCAGTATGCTCTCGAGGTCCGCCTCTGGTTACGAAGCTCAATAATAACAAACTAAATATGCATCTTTTGCAACAAAGTATGAACATATAATATAGAGGGAATGCACCGACGGCACTCTGTAAAAAAAGGATCTCACTCCACCATTCACACGCTCCAGGGAGGTTTCCAGAGAAGTTAAATGTTTGCTCGTTTTTGCGTAGTAAAAAGTTATTTTTGAAAATGTGTGGTTTCTGTACAAAATGGGTAAGCTTACATGTTGGCAGGTCTGCCAATGAAGCACAAATTATTTGAAGATATAGACACATGCACAGACACCCCCCTACACCACACACATACCGGTCCATGAACTGCAGAACAAAGTCTTCGAACTCAGCAGAGGCGGAGCACAGCTCTCTCTCCATCTGCCAGAGAGAGTCAAAGGTTAAAGATGGCTATATGGAAGACTACAGGCAGACATCTCCATTCATCCATAATCCAGTCATGTAGAGGAATGTCACTGGGTAGTGTCCAGGTGTAGCAGACTCACCTCCGTCAGGTCATTTCTCTCGTGCAGGGCAGCAGAGCAGTCCACCAAAGGCACCAGGGTGGTGAAGGTAGCGATGAACTGGAATGTGATCTGCACAATTGAGAGGAGAAGGAGAGTTAGTGGTACATATTTAACTGTGACCAATTTGCATTCATACACATGATTGACAGGTCGTACAGGTAACCAATAATAGAGTACCGAAGCCATGACGTAGCGTTGTAAAGGGAGCAATTTCACTGGATCTAAACAAATTAATCTAACCATAGTAGTCACCACAGCGGTGCCTTTCTTCATCTATTTAAATAATTTTACATTTCCAAGACGTTAGTATATTTTTTTTACACTGTAGGAATCACATACTACGACATATTTATACCAACACGATAACATTTGTGAACAGAGTTTTATTTTAGCATGGGTTTCCTACATAAAAGAGGCCTACACGTAACTTCACAGCATGCGGTTAAAATCCTTAAATTCACAGACGTGTAGGCCTATTGGCTTTATTTTTAAGGCAAACAACGCCACTCTTAACAGCCGCCAGGCTTTGATAAGACGTGAAATATCCACTGGAATTTTGTTTTCTATTACCAGGGAATCCGTGTTATGTGGCCAAGCTGATGCCTAGCAGGTAAAACACGTTTAAATGGCTATAGCCTACATTTATAACAATGTATTAGCTAGAAATGATGCCACATGTCTACATTCAATGCTATTTAAGCCACTTCGAAAGTTTGTTTAGATCGAGTGACACTGCCATCATGGAAACAGAACGTCACACTTTGGTACTCTATTACAGAAATTATGTGAACTGACTCCTTCATAAACAGGCCTCTTTCCTTTATTCAGACTTAACAAGCCCACACTGTGCTTGTTTAAAAGGCTGTAAATTGGGAGGAGATGACAGAACAAGAGCTCAGGATTTGCTCCAACCAGACTGCAAAGTCAGTCAAAGAGACCGATATAAAAAGAAAGAGGGAAGTTAAAAAGTCCCTTCAACTGGACTAAAAGTCACTTCTGCACAAGAGCCTAGTAATGCCCAAGCTGGAAGTGGCCAGCTAGCTAGTTCAATTATTTTTAGTACCACACAATAAATTACTAATAGCTCATATTTCCTCCAAAGGACAGTTACAGTGTCAGATAATAAATTAACACCAAATGTTTTTTAGTTAAGTTGGTCGAAGGCGAGTGGCTAAATGCAGTGTCACCCACCATGCACTTGCTGAAGTCGTTGGGGTCTACCCCGGGCAGGGCACGCATGAGCAGGGGCAGTACATGTGCGGGGCCCTCTGGGTAGTGCCGTCCAGCACAGAAGAGGCTGCGTGCCATGCCGATCATGCAGCTGAGGGTGGCGGTCAGCTGGTGAGGCTCCGTCAGAGTTTCCATGGCCGGGTATGTCCTACAACGGGCAACACACACCCATTAACATACCCACTGGCACTGCACCACAGCAAAACACTCAGAGAAACACTGTGATTGGGATTAGGAACATGATCACAAGATGCCAATCAATTTATAGGGTCATTTAGATACAGTTGTTAACTATTATATGAAGTGGCTTATCCAACACAGCCTGGGAGTGTTAGACTGCTGATATGTGTGGCATGTCAGGCTTCCCATGGTGGAGCCAGCACTGGGGCTTTCCAAAGCACTAAACTCATGACACTGATGTTGCTGTTGTAACACCCAGCTCTGTTTACATCAGAGTTTCTGGAAGACCCCTGTAGAGATCATATACATAATTCATAATTCTCCCATCTGGCTCAAGATAATTAGTGCATGACCAGATTTATATAAAAAAAATCCCCTTCCCCTTTTCACTGGAAAACTCAACAGCTTGTGTAACATCAAAGTTCCACACACACACACACACACACACACACACGTGTTAATTTTGTCACCTTTTTTTTTTATTTAGTCCTAGTCTTGTATCAAGTGTCCTTATTAGTCTTAGTCATATTTAGTTATTCACATTCCATTTTTGGGACTTTTAGTTTAGTTTAGTTTTTGAGACTTTTAGTTGACTAAAAATCTCATCATTTTAGTCTAGTTTTAGTTAAAAGAGAACAAGGTATTTTAGTCAAGTTTTAGTCTTAGTATTTTTTAAAAACAAACTTATTTCTGAGTACTTCTGATTAAGTCTACCATTTCAGTAAAATAGTGTTTCACACATCTCAAATATTGGTTAAATGTCATAGTTACCTGACAAAACACAATATTAAATACAGTTGAAATACAGTGGAATCATGATGTCAATGCAACTTTGCTAAAAGGTTTGCTGATTTAAGACACATTCACAAGTGATGATTCCTCGGGAACAGCTTATTGTGTACAGTGGCATGCATTATAACCTTGTATTTGGTAAGGTCTGCTATTTATTGTACAGTTTGCCATGTGTTGAGTAAAGAGTTTGTGAGATATTTCAGCGAGAATAATGGGTTTGCAGAGCCATGTGGAGAATGTAAATATGATTAAATTCCATGTAAGTTCAACGTTCATTTTGTGATAAGTGATTTTTGTATGACGAGTACTCAACAAAACAACACAGAAGGAGCGGAGTGAATTTGACCGTCAGACTCATTTAAGGCAGGAGACGTGAGTTGTCTGCAGCCACCAGAACTAAAATGACTAAAACAGCAGAAAACACTGGTCTTGAATGACAAACTAGATACATTTCCAATGTCCACAGGGTAACATTTTAGTCCTGTCTCATCTTGTTAACGAAAACAAAGATATATTTCATCACATTTACGTTAACAAATATCTATTTTTAGCTCGTCAACGTCTCATCTTAGTCATGGAATAAAAGGTCGTTGACGAACATATTTCGTCTCATCTCGTCTGACAAAATGAAGACTAACACACACACACACACACACACTCACTTCTCCAGCACAGGTGGGATGACGAGCTCAGGCCTCATGAGGGCGAGGTTCTGCAGGGCCTGCGCGGCGTCCATGCTGCCCGTCTTGCTGAACATGGCCAGCAGCACGGGCTGCTTCATGCTCTGCACAAAGTCGTTGATATCCTGTTCGGTGAGTCGGTGCGTGGGCGGCACGTCGGCGATCCAGCACGGCTTCTTGTAGCGTTCGCGGTGAAGCCGCCGCACCACGCTGGCGGGCAGACGCTGCAGCAGCTTCATTAGCTTCATCTGGAAGAACGAACGCCCAGCGAGTGGACAGAGGAGGGTGGGTAAGACATACGTGACTTTTGAGAGCCAAGACACTCATTTGTCCTTCATGTTCAAACCCAAAACGCTCTTTATTTCAGTGTTTTTCAACCTTTTTTGTGCCACGGCACACTTTTAACACTTAAAATGTCCCACGGCACACTAACATCCTGTGTGAAGAAAAAATAAACATACTATAGCCTACAATTTCAAATAATACACAGATATTTATTATGTTATGTTGTTATTATGGCTTCTATGCCAGACCTGCTCAATAAAACAAGCGCCCTCTGTTTCATTTGTAGGTGACTATATCTAATTTAATTGTTGTTACGAACTGGATATGTGATGATTCTGTGAATACTGGATATGGGGCCCCCGTTGTACAATGCCTGCATACCACAAATAGTGCAATCATACAATCAATGAGATTGTGGCATGTGGTTATAAATTATTTGATGCAACAGTTGCTTTTCTGTACCAGTGAGTGACATTTGGGTCATTTTCTGCGGCACACCTGATGATCTCTCACGGCACACTAGTTGAAAAACACTGCTTTTTTTCTCTCACACACACACTTAATTTTTATAGAATTACATGCTCACCCATGTATAAATAGATCACTATCCACAAGGACTCATGTTAGGGAAAGGAAAAGACATTCTTAATCCTCGCAGATGTAAACAATGCCAGAAAACTATCACTTTTGAAAAGGTTCACAAAATAGGCCATTTCTGAGAAGTTCTAGGAGCATGGATGCTAGTGAGTGAGAGAGTGCCTGGGGGTTGGGGAGGTATGTGCTTTATGCAAGTGTTCGCTGTCACTGGGGCATCTGTTCTGTAAACACACACAGCTACTGTGGCCATTTGTAGAGAGTAAACAGGCAGCGGTGCGGGCAGCCTGCAGGAGGAGAGAGGGACGTTCACTTCAAAAGCAGCCAGTTATGGCCTGATGGCTTTTACAGTGTCCCCCTCTCCTCTTTAGCACAGGAGACCAGATGGCTGTTTTACTGTAAAAGGGGGTGGAGGTGTGTGTGGGGGGTGGAGGGGTGGGTGGAGCACCTACCAGCCAGCGGCCATTGTTGGAGGGGTGGTAGAAAGAGGCGATGCTGTTGAACAGCCCGTTGAGCTGCTTCTGAGCTGGGTTCCCAGGACCACCCTGTACACATGAAGAAGAGACTGTAGCACGATACATGCGCTCTGGAGAAGCCTGTCAGCTTGACATGCACAAATAGAGCACTCTATGGGCTCTGCACACACCAGCACAGCACTGCGCTGCACAAATAGAGCACTCTATGGGCTCTGCAAACACCAGCACAGCACTGCGCTGCACAAATAGAGCACTCTATGGGCTCTGCACACACCAGCACAGCACTGTGCTGCTTCTGTTAGCTCATTCTGCATTCCACAGATTCAACGCACGCCAGGCAGTTATTCCTAATACCCTGCCAAACACGTTCCATGGCAATTGCTGAGAAGGAAAAAAAGCCTCTGGTAGCATATAATATTGAGTCCACTAATTATCTAACCGAAACATCAAGAATATCTCATTTCAAATTAGAATCCATGTTATGCCAAATGTCAGGTAATACCAAAAAAATACCAATACCAGCAATGTTATAAACTAAAGAGAACAAATATCTAACAAACTCACAGAAACTTCAAAAGCTTAATGAGTAAAAAGTACTGCAGATAGGGTTAACAAAAGGGAAAGTTGGTTGCTACCTTTGCAATATATTCTGTATGAGTAAGCAAACAGACACTTGCAAAAACTGCAAAAACTATACATTTCTACAGCCCCAGGGGGTATTACAGGTACATGGTTTAGTGACAAACCTGGGTAAGTTAACTCAGAGTAAGTGGTAAACCTTCTAATAGAAGAGCTTCATTCTCACACAAAAATGGCATAGGGCTCTTGTTGTTACCACATACCCAGGTCTGTCACTAAACCACATACTTGGAATACCCCCCCAGATCTGCTTGATGACTTTAGTGGATGTTCTAACAGCCTACTTTGATGCTACATGTTCTAGCAAGAGCAATGTTACATAATACTGATTTTGGTGACATCATCTCCATAACTAAAGCATCTCTGCTGTCCATCACAGACCATACACAAGAGAAGCCCAGCCATGTGGCTCAAAATGAGGGAAGGTGGTGCTCACCAGCAGGGAGGAGATCCACAGCACTACATGGCCCACGTCATAGGAGTTGGCGAGGTAGCGTGGCACCACCATCTGACTGGTTCCCACGGGCAGATTGAAGCTTCGCAGGATCCGCGTGAAAATCTGCAGAGAGCAGTCAGCTCAGGTCAGAAAACACCGCTACGCTAATAACACCAAACCAACTCAATTCAGAACACAGACAGAACACTTACCTTAGGAATATATGGCTCCCAGTTGACATAGCCAATGTTATCATTAGCCAGACGGGCAAACAGATTGACCAGGTTCTGAAAGAGCAGAGGACAGTCTGAGGTTAAGGGCAATACGCTAAATGCTGAAGCCATCTTTGGAGTAAAACAAATACAGAATGCAAAGGGTCCAGATTTGAGATGGAGGAGCTCTGAATCAAAGGAGGGAAATGGACATGTCTAGGATGATACTCACCCCCTCCCAGCATGGCAGGTTCTGCACCGACACCCACAGACTCATCAGCTCATCAAACCACAACCTGGGGCACCAAAAACACATGCAAATGCCTTAGAAAAGTGAGCGTGGGTTTTTCTATTTATACTTTTAAAACAGAATACCGGTATATGAAATTTTCTGTGTACAAAACATTCAAAGTCTGTTTATTATGATAGAGGTAGTGTCTGATGTGCAGTGTTTGCACTCAGCCTGACCAGGCTTGAACAGGGCAGTTTAACCCTTAAAGGTGTAGGTTTTTGAACGTTCTAAGTTCCGCAACAATTGAAGGTTCTAAAATTCTATGTTGAATTCAATGAACCCAGATATTCTTTAGAACGTTCATTTCTCAACATTCCCGTCACACCAGTGTGACGGTACTCCTTTAAGGGTTAAGATCAAGGTGGGCGTGGGAGTCCTACTGCAGTGGGGACCAAGCAGCGGGCCGCTCACCTGAAGCCCTGGTCATGCTGCTCAGGGGCCATGATTGTGGGCAGGAAGAGCTCAAAGTAGCTGATGGCCTTCTGCTGAGAGACATCAAACGGACACAGCAATGGTCGCCATTCGTCCAGCATCTCCTGGGTGGAGGCCACAGGGAAGTACCTGCCAAAAGCAGCCAAAGAGAACCAGGCAGCCATTAGAGAGCAAAATAACATCATCATAAATCATCATGAAAATAATAACATCATAAACCAAACACACAGCCTGAATCACCCAAAGCCATCTCCATGCTATCAGTATGCTTGGACACAGAATATTAACCAGGGTCAGATGAAAAACTGTATTTGGTGTCAAGACCAGGCGTGTAAAATCTGTAATGTGTCAAGGTCATCACATACAGACATTTGGACAAATAACAAACTAACAGTTAGCTGTGAAATGCTTTTTCCATTTTCACTTGTGTCTGTCAAATGTTACCAAATCTCAATGGACTTTTGCTTTCAGCGATGATAAGCAAGAACCACCTGGAGGTGTTTTCTTTTTCCACAAGACGACCTACTTGCCTACACATCGCATCACACCACTCGTCAGCCTTTACTTTTCCACAACAAAAGACGGTCTTATAGTCAGGGCGGCCTAATCCTCTCACGGCCGAAGTCACCACGGCACTGTGGCCAACAATGGCCTGATTACGCTGCCAATCTGATTAGTCAGTGTGGGAACCACTTATTAGGGGGTCAAATATTTACAGTGCCTTAATACATGTGTGTCCGAGAGAATGAGCAAGAAAATACTTACAGCCGACAGCTCTTCACCAGGGTCTTCAGGACATTCTCCACCGAACTGGAAGAGAGAGAGACACAGAGAGAGAGGAGGGAGAGAGAGAGAAAAGGGTGAGGTAACAATGGCACTGTGTGTCTTTTCAGTGCATGTGCGTTGATGTGTGAGGTGAGAGAGATGCTGAGGTGGTGTCAGTGGAATGAGGGAGGCGAAAGATGCGATTAGCCCACGTGCAAAGACCCACCCACATGAAGCAGCCCTTTTACCTGCAACCAGCGGCAGGGTGGCATAGGGAGGGACGCAGCATGCCAACTCACCTACCCTGCACTCACCTCAGCTGACCTCTCACATAAGTCCATTCGCCCCATAACACCAACCCTTTATTGATGTCCCGCATCATCAACACTGACCCTGGTTTCAATAACAGCTTTGCTTTGCGTCCACAGCCCCTGGGATAACAATATGGCTTTGCTTCACAGGGAGCAGATTTGTGGCCAATGAAAGAGGGCAGCACACTCAGAGCGAGACCAAATAGTTTCAATGGCTTTGGGGGGGGGCGTCCGACAGCACACCCCCGACCATACCCCCCCCGCGCGCCCGAGGGCTTAGTGCTAGGCAGGGCAAGGTATTTGTGAATGAGCACTGTGGGAACTTCTGCCAGCAGACAGGGATCTGAGCTCCTGATTTGAATGAGTCAGCAAGCATGACATTTCATAAAGTAAATATCCCACCCCTTCCCCTCCTTATGCCATACCCTTTATCTCTCCCACATAGAGCAGATGGAGTTTTTACCCAACACCAACCTCACACTCACACACACACACACTCACACACATCTCACACACACACACACACACACACACACACACACACACACACACACACACACACACACACACACTCTCTCACACACACACACTCTCACACACACACACACTCACACACACACACTCTCACACACACACACTCTCACACACACACACTCTCACACACACACACTCTCACACACACACTCACACACACACACACACACACACACACACACACACACACACACACACACACACACTCTCACACACACACACTCTCACACACACACACACACACACACACACACACTCTCACACATCCTTAGACTATGTCTATGCTGCTCATACCAACACATGCTGCATCATGTAAACATAAGTGCCGGCTTGTCTGGAAAGGAAGGGGGGCGGGGAGGTCATTTTTAAATAGTCTGCCCGACACCAGACACCAGAGGAGAACATGGGCACTGACGCGTGACCTTTAGTTTGGAGAGGCAGAGGCTGACCCAGGCTGCCAACGTGACTGCGGGAGGACACCGCACAGGCTGCGACTGGACACACACCACAGCTCAGCGCTACATGCAGGACCAAGCCGCCTGGGTGCCCTGCCGTCTCCCTGACTGCCTGGCATCACACAGTGACCCCGCCATGAGAGCGCTGACCCTTTCCCAAAGCAGAGCGGAGAGAGAGACCAAGGGGAGAGGAGAGTGAGAGAGAGAAAGACAGACATTAGCAGAGTGATCATATCAGAGGCGTCAAAATCCCATTCCTGGCGGAGGTGTGTTGTATGTCAGGCAGTCAGCCCATTAACCAAGAGTTTGACACCTGCCCCTGATGCTTATTTCAGTTGTCTACCATTTCAATTCAAAATCAATGTTGCTTTGTCTACCTTTCTTTCTCCATTATACTCCAGGTACAAGGCAAGATTTGATTACTCAGTGCAGAAAAGATCTTTGATTAAGAAGAGAGTGTGAGGGAGTATACAACTGACCCACCAGGAATTGTGTTTGACAGACAGGGACAAGATGGAACTAACAGCAATTAAAAAGCACCATCTCTCCTGTGAGGGTGAGACTTGTTATTTGGCTAAGCTCTGTTGTACAAGACAGCCATGAAAAGGACTGACAAAAAAAAAAAAAAATCTGAAGTGATTCTGAAGTGATTTTTTTTTTATTTAATTTTTGACACATGCAATTAACACCAGAAATTGCCTATGAAGAGGTACAGCACAACATGTATTAAGAGAAGAAACCACTTGCTGCGCTTACCGCTTGCGAATAAAATTTAGCACTTTTTGTTTACCGGCTCCCCCACTGCGAGAACTGAATGTGGGAGAAGGAGAGACGCATAAGCCAACACTGTAACAGTCCACACACTGCCAATTTAACGCAAAACATTAGTCTAAAACTCAGAGGATTTCACATATGTGAGGATAAGACACCTCTGTTCACAAAGAGAACATACAGATCAGAAGGAAAAGGCATACGGTGAACTGGAAGACGAAGGCCTGCTGTTTGTTTCCACTAAGCATGCAATGTGGTGCTGACTTTATTCCATGACTCCCTCTTGGACTGCACCCGCTGTCCTACTTAAACTCTGCCTGGGTGGGACTTGTCATAAGGTGCCATGGCAATTAGGTTTAAACAGGCATTTATTGTTCCACTGACAAAAATGGGGTGGGGTGGGGGGATGTGGGGGGGGGGTGCTGAAGGCAGGCCTGTGATGTGTGTGTGTGTGTGACAGGGTGTGTGGGACAGGGTGTGTGGGACGGGGGGTTATCTAGGGTGACTGGTGGGAGGACAAGAGTGTCCAGGGTGGAGGAAGGTGAAGTGATTATAACAGGAAGACTTACCTGGGAAACCAGTTGAGACCAAGATGCTCTGTTTTGGAGTACAGAATCTTCTCATAAAGGTTATAGAGTGGTTGCCAAGGCAACTCCAGGTCATCTCTAGAAAGCAGCTCTTTCTTCCTGTACACAGAAACATCTCTCAGATCAGTGTTTAAACTGTGTGGGTATGTGTGTCTTCCAGTGTGAATGTGTGTGCGGGTGAGTCCAGCAGGAGATATGGCTTGTCCGCTTACTTCAGGAGGTTGATGAGAGGCCTGGCGAAGCTTAGCATCATGCTAACCTCCAGGTGTGGCAAGGTGACCAGCTCGTAAAGTAGTTGGATGAACAGCACATGGTCCTCTTTGCTGAACTTCCGACCATAGAGGCGCATGTAACTGAAGGGGTAAGAGAAGCACAGTCAAAACACAACAGAATAGGTAACCAGTCAAAGGTTGTGCAGCTGACATATGAATCAAAGAAATTACTTCCATAAGTTGTAAATGTGACTAAGCTTGTTTAAACTGAAACATGGCAAATGTGTTACAGGACGTCGTGGTTTGGTCAGTTGTCTAAAGCTTAAGGCAATAATGGAGGTACACAAAAATATAATATGTTGCTGGTACCAGACCAGTCGATTAAATAAATGAGATGTGCGACAGAGAGAGGGGGAGCAGTCAATGATCTATTCTAAGAGGAACTGCAGTTATGAAGCAGGCAGAATGAGTCAGTGATGAAGAATGGTGCATTTCTTTTTTTATAAAGGAAATGTACACACGGTAAGGGCACCGGGATATGCAAATGCGCAATTATTTGGAAATTGTTTGAGTGCACGTAACAGAAAAAGGGACACTTAAATGACGCACAACCTCTTTAGCACAAGTTGCAGACATATATGCATTCGATAGGCTTCATCACTAAAAAGAATGAGCTGAGACTTTCCATGCAACAAGTAGGCTTAGGCCACGCGTTTTCCTGGTTCAAACAAAATGGGAGTAGAATTAGCTTATCTAAGTTCACCCATGGCTATCAGTAGCCTTGCTCTGGACACGCAAAGTGTCAGAAAAAGAACAGGCAAGCGGGTTATCGCTCTTATTAGAGACACCTTACACCTTAATAGAGATGCATTGTACCAAATGTTACACATCTGTTCAGATTCTTGCACAATAGTCACTGACTGGTTAGTAAGCTGTTCAGGATAAAATGGGCCAACATACAACACGGCTATAGATAGGTCAACCTGACAGCAATCCAATGCTGACTTAACAACGACTTGGTGTGACGTGATGTCCCAATTATGTAGTATCATCACCATTCATTCACAATTCCCATAACGTTAGCCAGTTAACTGACTCAGCATGTTTCGTTTAGACGCATGACCTAGCGTTAAACTAACACTGACTAACGTCACATAACCTTAATGTACAAGAACGATAGTCATTCAACTGTCATACATCGCTTGATGCAAAAGAGCTGTTGAGATGATAATCTCAAGTTAGCTAACTTTATCAAGCAAGTATGGTATTGTATGTACCAACACTCTTGTTTATTAATTCATACCACAGTCGTTCCTAGTAGGCACCGTTATTGCTATCTAGCTAACATAAATATGATAGCATGTCCACATTAACAATGTGATAGCCAGTCAACAAAGCAATTACCACTATGATCATTTGCTAGCTAGTCCTTAAAACAAGATCCATTTAAGCAGGACAGTTTATCAAGCGGTCGGGGCCTGGTAAGATAAGTAAAATACTAACGTAAATCTGCTATTTTACAAGTTGCCTTCAGTTACAACTTTAGACAGCTAGCTCTCTAGCACTATGCTAGCTGGATAGCTAGTTCATCTATCCAGTAGGGCATGTAGCATGTTTGCTAGTTCGTTGGATGTGGCCTTTGTGAATTCATCAAACCCCACGGTAAACAATTAAAAAGTAAGTTCCTTGAACATCAGTCAGCTATCTAAGTAGTTAGTTAATCAATGCAAATTATTGGGAAATGTGTAGTCTTTACGTTACTAGGTTAGTCTGTCAATGAATGAAATATCAACCAACACACGTTAAGCTAACTTCACTGCACTCAAATAACGTTAACGTTCAGCTAAAGCAGCTAATGTTAATTGCATCGGGCCGAGAGTCTATATTAACTTCGTTTGATCGCAACCACACTAACGTTACATGCAAGAATAAAAGGTTGTCAAAGAAAAATTAGGGAAGAAGGCTATCGCCAACTCATCGCCACGATACTTACTTTGCGAGTTTTCTTGTCCAAAACAGTGCTCCAGGCCATAACTCCCTGAGCTGGACCGCTCGCCCCAAGTTAGCTTTAATTTTCGCCAAGATTTCATTGGATTCATTATCCAATTTATCAGCATAAGGCAGCAGTTTATTGTAGACAATATCCTTTTGAGGAACAAAGCCCAATGCCTCAATCTGTTCCTTTTTCATGTTATTATTGAGAAAACTAACGTTACAGTCGTTCTTCTCGTGTGTCAGCGTTAACGTTAGGCTATACTTTCCTCGAAGTTATCCACGCAAGTCTTATTTCAGTTTCCAGTAGCCACTTGGTCAACAGCTCCACAACGGCAAAGTCTGACGTAGTTCCAGGTAGATTGGCTATTTCCTTCGTGGTTCCTGATTGTCTCTTTAGAATAAAACCCGGTCTCAAACACATGCCAATTCATTCGCAAACACAGCTCCAGTTGTGACCCTCACACGTAGTCATAAGGATACATACTGTCTACTGGCTCGACAACTTCTGGGCGAGACAGTAATGCGCCCCCAGTGGAGCTTTCCTCACACAATCTCTGGTCAGACCATTCTTATCTTCACAATCATACACAATCGAACTAGTGCAAATTTCGTCAGAGCAGACTAGGTTTACATTGTTTTTGTTAAGCAAGGCATGGATACAGTAGACTATTTGTTTGTTTTTTAACTACTCTTTAAAACCATTTAGTTGTGATGCATTACAGAATAACTCCAATAATCACAATTAGAGCCATTATGTAATTTGCAATATCTAAGATGTGTTTCACCAACAAGGGGACACAATTGCCTCAAGTCTTGTTTGCATATAGGGCTGCCTTACTTTGTTTAAATGGTTTATCACTGGTGATGATACTAATACTAATGGGATAACATAAAGCTGCTTTAGTTCTTTCTCCGTGATCTGACCTAGTGCACTACTCTCTCTCTCTCTGACCCTAGTGCATCCTGGACAGAGAGAGGAAATGCCCGTTGTTGCTTCTGGAATAGTCTAGGCTTGGCAACAAAACTCATTACATTTCTTACAGCATCAACTGAACCAGGTATAGTCTACAGTTGAGGATGGTGATAAAAAAAAACACACAACCAGTCTTTGTCTTATATCTTTTCTATTTTTTTATTTTATTAGTGCATGGGTTTTTTTTACTAGAAAATGTATTAATTATCAGTTCATCCTCTGATACTCAATATATGTTCTTCCATTTGACTTTGAAGACTGAGAAGAAAAACATAGTCTCTACACTTTCTACCTCATTCTTTTTAGTAACCTTGACATTTGTATAGGTAGGCCTATAAACATATAGGTAAATCCAATTCAGTATTTGCTTTTAAATTGGCAGTATTGCGCTGTGACATACATGTGAATAAAAGCTGACACACACTCTCCCAGACTGCCCATGTCCACTGAGAGCTGTCCTCAGATCAGCCGCCCTTGAACTTAATGCTTGTTGTACGTAAGGCCTCTAAAGTTGGTTGACCTCAGCCTCAAGTAGTAGCTACAGTGCCTTGACTTTCACACTGGGTGCGTTTGTCTTCAGGTTGCTGCTTCCAATGCTGGCTGAAACAATGCATGCTGGGATTCACGCAATTCCAATTGCATTGAGTTAACTCCAGCATGCTTTGCTTTAAGCCAGCGCTAAGCAGCTACCTGAAGACGAACGCACCCAATAGGACCATTTCTCTTAAGATTGTATGATCCCCATCAGCTCTGTTTCACTAACAACAGCCTAGAGGTGGAGTCTGGCAAGCACGCACCCTGAACAGTAACTGTGTCAGCCAAGCACCATTAATTAAGCTAATCAGACAGTACAGCGCTAGGAAACACACCATCACACACCCCCACAGTTCCTGGCATGCACTCATCCGATCATCCATACATCCTGTTTGCCTTCTGGCCAACCAGATAGCCAGGTTTGTGCCTGTCAACCAATGCAAAGGTGTGACCCTGTTCCATGTCTGCCAATCAGATTCACACAATTCACAGATTCACACAAGGGGAAGGACTTGTGTTTCTAGGTAAAGGAGCTTTACAATGCTGGATAACAGGTATATTTAATAAGACTTATCAGTTCAGAGTAAAAATGGCCACCTTTCTGCAATGTTGGGCAGCAATATCAGACAGACAGTCAGACACACAAATACACACAAAGTCTTTTGTATGTCATGGGTATCTGTAATTCTGATATCTCCAATTCAGTTCCAGAGTTCCTCAGGTTTAATTGGGACTTCCACACACTCGCACAAAAGTGAACTCTCTGTTGGAGGAGTAGCCACATGTGGTATGTTTAAAAGCAAACATTTTGCTCAGTTTTACTGCGATTTCTGTTTGGAACAAACATGTTTGGTCACAACAATGTGCAACAGACTTTTGAGGTAGTTTTCTCTCATTTGGTGAGTGTGTCAGAGGTGAAACAATATCATCATAAACATATATGCAAAACCTATCTAAAAGGCACTGAGCACTGATCATTTACAGATCAAATATAAGAATGAAATTTCATCAGACTCAGAATAAATTTAGAAAAGAAAACAACTCTTAGAGCAAAAGCAACAGAAACGGCTTTGCAATGTTTTGTCTGGAACTCAGCCCAGTTCTGTAGTCTTCAGTAGTTATTTTATTATCAGTAGTCAAGTCAAGCTTATTTATATAGCTTATTTCATACACAGAGGTCATTCTATTTGCTTTACATAAACAAAAGCAAACAAGAATAGCTAATAAAAGCATAGAAGGGCAATAGTCAAAGAACAGTTTAAAAAGTAAAGAATAAAAAAGAAAACATAAAACACACAAGGTAATAAAGGCAGGGCAATAGTTTAAAAGTGTTTAAAAAGTAATAATTAAAAGACATAAAAAAAACCCAACATAGATTGATTGATCACTCTGTGATAGTGATACTAACACCCAGTGAACAGCAGCACTCTATGGAGATTCTTGAAGTCCAAAATGTGTGCAAGTGCACATATACATTTTTCTTTTCAGGGCCAAAATGCCTAACCACAGGGCTCGATAGTCCCCCTCGTGGAGTATTAACACCCAAATAGTTAGTCATTACATTTTTCTGCACACATGTTTATATCACAACTGTAGGTCTGTTACAAGTGGTTGCATGTAACTGTACTGTTTATTCAGTGCCATTTTTAGTTTGCTAATTAAAGTAATAACAATTTAATTTAAAAACTACAATTAACTTTATAGGTGCTCCTGCATGACACTAGAAAGACTCTGAGATAAGAAAAGTGTGAGGCCTAAATCCCTCTAGCAAGACAGGAAGGAGACACTGGCGCTTAAAGACCTTGAAGTCCTCAATCAAATTATAGGATACCTGTAGCCCTTTTGACTAGGTCATGTGACATGCTTATCCTTTTTGACCCTGCCCGTGTCAGTTATGGCAGTCAGGGTCAGTGTTACATTGCCATCTAGTGGATGAGTTCTCGCAAGTGCTTCTTACTAAGACTTACAATTTGACAGAAGATTACATCGGAGGTATCTAATGCTGTTGGGCAAACAATACTGAATATAAAGTGAGGCACGAATTGAACATATACCATAACACGGCCATATTCATTTTTTGTCAAGTCTAAGCTCATTCAAACACCTTTTCTATGAGTAAAGTATGTGTTTCTCAGTTCCAAGGCATATTATAGCTCGTAGAATGTTGTAGAGTCTTATCATGTTTTGTAGTAAGGTAAAATAAGGTTGGTAAGGTCCCATGGGTAACACTTTAGTTTAGGGAACACAATATTAACCATTAATAGGCTACATAAGTAATGTCTGTATTTATTGGTGTTCAATAAGATCTGTATTAGTGTCATTGCACATGTATTATGTCTTTATTCAACTATTACTTATTCACACTGAATAGGTGATTTATTCTTGGTAAATCCTTAATAAGCAATAGTCGTGATCTAAGGTTATTGATATATAGTATGGGTCAAAATAGAAACTTTACAGCCTTGTAATACAGTACATAGTCTTAAAGGAGAATTCCGGTGTGATATTGACCTAAAGTGTGTTGAAACATGATACCGAGTGTGAACGTATGTCTCATAGCCCATCTCGGCTTGTCCCCTGCACTCCAAAATCTGGCGCTAGTTAGCCGATGCTACCAACAGCTTTTTCAATGGTGGTGCTTTTGCATCGGGCTAGCCATGCAAATAAATCACTGTTTTACACCATTTACGAGGCTTAATGTATCTCCACACTTCATTGGTAGACTTCCGAGGGCCCTGACATTTAAAACAAGACATTGAGAACTTTGAAAAAGCACTGGTAGTTTACTTACAAGGCGATTAATACAGACAGTATCTTCCACGAAGTTTAGCGTTTGCAGCCATCTTGAATTTAGTCACGATAAGTCGAAGACGTAAGAATGAACAGGTATGATAAGGGATCAGATTTCAAAAATAATTCAGTGGAAATGCATGGATTCCAGTTGCTGCTACTGGAAGAAACTGGAATCCATGCATTTCCACTGAATTATTTTTGGAATCTGATCGCTTATCATACCTGTTCATTCTTACTAAATGCCGTCGAATTTATCGTGACTAAATTCAAGATGGCTGCAAACGCTAAACTTCGTGAAGATACTGTAATGATCTGAGCCTAGCTGTTGATGACTGTGCTCCCATAATGCTGTGCAGTGTATGTGTGTGTGTAATGTTAATGTTGGTTTTAGTATGAGTAATTGCGTTTACCTTGTCATGTATGTGTTAGCTGGTATAGTCTTTCTTTATGTTGTACCTCATGTGTTTACCCCGTGTATTGTATGTGACTGTGTATCGTGCTTGTTTTATTGACCTCCTTTGTTTTGCCTGTGTTGTGACGTTCGTGTGTTTTGGTGCGTAACCAATAAACCCATTCTAAGACTGTGCAGTTTGTTACATTGGTGTCAGAAGTGGGATGATGACCCCTACTGGACGGGAGGAGAAAGCTGCAACTGATGCCCTGGCGATGATGAGTTTCCTGCCAAGACGGCTCTTCGACAGCGCGCTCGCCCATGGCCACCTGCTGGGCCCAGCAGACGGAGCCAGCCTGCAGCGTGACTGTGACGAAGAGACCCGCCCCCGGCCACAGGAGGGAACGAACCGGGCTGATGGCAGCATCCCGCCACTTAAACCTGCTCCACACGGGAGCGATGGAAACCGGCCGGTGCCCGATGCGACGACGGCGGCAGAAGGGCGGCCCAGCGTAAAGTTGCCCCACTGCAATGGAGAAAGGCCGCTGGCGACATACCTGGTACAGGTCCGGCTGGCAGCCGAGCTGAATGGCTGGTCGGCGGAGAGAACGGGCGTACAGGTGGCGTTGGCTCTGGAGGGAGAAGCGCTACAAGTATTAGAAGACCTGCCACCGGCAGAGCAAGTAAGCTGGACCGCAATTGAAGCAGCTCTGCAACGACGATTCGGCCAGAGAATCTTCATCAGCGATGCCAGAGAACAACTCGCTTCCAGATGGCGGCACAAGGACGAGAGACTGGGCAAGTTTGCGGCTGACCTGCAGCTGTATGCCCGGCGGGGCTACCCAACATACAGCCAGGGTCTACATGAAGAGATGGCACTGGAAGCGTTCGTGCGAGGCATCCACCCAGAGTGGCTAAAAGAACACCTTCGCCTGAGTGCCCCCAGCTCGCTGTCCGCGGCCCTCGCGGATGCCGAACGGGTGGAAAACATCTTCCGCACAACAGAGTCGAGGCATTGCGTCGCCAGACACGATGGAGGAAGACGGGAGGAACTGGAGGTGACGCGGCAGACCACGGCACAGCCACCACAACGCCCGGCGAAAGTGGAAGAGGCCGACCAGCGAGGCGGATGCCACCGGTGTGGTAGCCGACACATCGCATGGTACTGCCCAGCCCGGCACCCTCGCACGCGCCCCCAGTTACTAAAAGAAGGTGGCACGGGGGAGGGGCTATGGATTGCATACGGCTGGGCGGCTCGCCAAACCAGAGGACTGTATGTGGACTGCATACTAGATGGGACTCGGTGTCGGCGCTTGATCGATACTGGCTCCACCATCTCAAGCATGCGCCCGGTCTCTTACCCGCACGCTGGTAGCCAGACCCAGAGGCTGGGAAAAACAAAAAAGCGTGCATCACAACAGTTACCGGAGAGCGAAGCGGAACTGTATGGACAAAAAAATGGTGTGCATGTGCATCAACGGTGAGACGGCCGAGCCGGGCTTTGGTTGGCTAGCATTCAGGATGATTGCATTCTCGGCCTGGACGTGCTAGAAAATGGGGGGGGTGGTGGATATTTCCGTTCACACTACACTTGGGGACGAGCAGCGTAGTGTTGCACACGGGCGGGGAAAACAGAGCATGAAGTCTGCGCGGAGAACTGGCGCGAAAAGAACTCTCCAACTCGCTCCACACAAGTCCGCAGGGAACTTAACCAAAAGAGTTACTTCGTCATACCAGACTCCTCCCCCCCACAAAGCCCGCCAAACTCAAGCCCCGCGAAAACAACAGGTCTCATCCGGTCCGGCCGCTGAGGCCGCCACTGCTCAGCTCACGCCACCAGGGAGGAGCCAAGAGCGGGTTGAGCAAACACCACTCACCACTCCCTCTTTAGAGACAAGGCAAGCCGTAAATGAACTCTGCATTAAGTAGCTGTGAGGGGCTGAGTGAAGCACAGGGTAGCCAGGTGCGAGAGACTACTAGCAGCGCATAACCGACATCTTCGCTGCAAGAGATGAGGACTGCACCCGAACGAGCCTGGTCCAACACGATATCGACACCGGAAATGCTCGGCCCATCCGATTTCAGCCTCACGACAAGCAAACGACAAGCAGCTGAAGAAAAGATCAAGGAAATGGCCGCAGCAGGAGTGATAGAGCCAAGCAGTAGTCCCTGGGCTGCGCTGGCTGTACCCGTCCGAAGAAGGGCGGACGCGTGGCGGTTCTGTGTTGACTACAGGCGCCTCAACCAGGTAACCCGGAAAGACTCCTACCCGCTCCCCCGCATTGACGATGCGCTGGACAGCATTGCCGGCTCCTGCTGGTTTAGCTCGCTGGACTTACGCAGTGGCTACTGGCAGATTGAGCTAGCCCCGAAGCTTCGGCCCGAGACAGCGTTTACCATCGGGCAAGGGCTGTGGCAGTTCCGGGTACTTCCATTCGGCCTATGCAACGGGCCAGCGAACTTTGAGCGGCTGATGGAGCGTGTCCTGGCGGGCATTCCACGAACATGCTGCGTGGTTTACCTGGACGACATCCTGTGTCATGCAACAGACTTCACCGGTGCCATAGGACATCTGGAAAAGGTGTTGACGCCATCACGGGTGCTGGGCTCAAACTGCACCGGTGTGCCACCTGTTCCGAGGCAAACCGGTTCCTAGGCCATGTCGTGGGGGGCCGCCCGGAGTGGCCACCGACCCAGCTAAGGTGGAGACGGTGAGACGTTGGCCTGTTCCACGCGACGGTGCTGAGCTGCGGAGCTTCCTGGGCCTGGCGTCATATTACCGGCGCTTCATTCGGGACTTTGCTACACTCGCCAGCCCGCTGCATCGATTGACACACAAAGGCCAGCTCTTGAAAGTGGACACGAGAGTGCGACGCGGCATTCAAGCGCTGCTTGAGGGCGCTATCACGAGGCCCGGTGCTCGCCTTCCTTGACCCTCGACTGCCGTTTATCCTGGACACTGGCGCCAGCGGCGGGGCGCCGGCGCCGCCCTCTCACAAGCAGGCGAGCAGGGCGAGCAAGTTCGCTACTTCAGCCGCCACTGGACCGGCGGAGAATTACTGCGTGACACGAGAAACTGTTAGCTGTGGTGGTGGCAGTCGCCATTTCGAACCTACCTCTACGGCAAACGGTTCCTGCTGAGAACGGACCACACGTCGCTCACCTGGCTGCTGAACTTCAAAGAACCAGAGGGCCAGCTGGCTCGCTGGTTGAGGCTCCCAGGACTACGACATGGAGATTCGACACCGGGCGGTCGCCTTCACAGCAACGCCTGTGACGCCCTGTCCAGGCCCGTACCAGACCAGTTCCAACACTGCCACCGGAGGGAGGGAGAGGAGCCTGGCCGCTGCTCAACGAGCCCGCCCGCCGGGTTAACAGGCTGCATCACCGCTGGCAGAGAGAGAGAGTCACTGTTTTCAACGCTAGCCAGCGTTGCGCCAACGAGAGGGTCAACGCTCGCCAACAGCACGCCATTGAGGGAGCCAACGCTCGTCAGCAGCACGCCAGCGAGACTCAACGCCGCCAGCGCCATCAAGAGAGCCACCGCCACCAGCTTCACGCCAGCGAGAGTCAACGCCGCCAACAGCACTTCGCAGGTCGTTCGCCACCTTCCGCTACCAGCTACAGTGATCGAGACCGAGACAACGCACCGCAGCCCAACGCCACAATGCAGCACTGCAGAGCGGCAGCTGGGGCCAATGGACGCCATTCGCCGTGGACGGATGTCGAGGGGAGGAGATCCGAAGGCACAATGGAAGATGCCACGCCGGCGAAAGTGTGGTCATGGATCGGCCGGTCAGCGACCGCCATGGACTGACGATCAGCACTTGATCCAGAGACCAAAGCGATTTATTCACAGTGGCCGGGAATAGTAGCACGTCAAGGACTGTTGTATAGACACTGGCGAGCTCCCGATAGGGCAATCTGACATTTTCCAGTTGCTGGTTCCTGCTGGATTACGAGCCTGTGTACTGGAACATGTGCATGGGGCAGTGGGGCGGCTCATTTCGCATTGCAAAGACTCTTCGTCGGGGTGAGAGGCCACTTCTATTGGCGGGATGCAGGCTGGACGTTGAACTGCATGGTCACTGCTGTGACGCCTGCACAGCGAAGAAGGCCCCACGCGACGCTTAACGCTCCGCTGCAGCAATACGCGGTCGGGCTCCCATGGAGCCGGTAGCTGTCGATGTCATGGGCCCACTGCCAGTCACAGAGCGGGGAAATCGCCACGGCTCGTGGCCATGGACTATTTCACTAAGTGGCGGAGGCGATGCGGTGCCAGATCAGAGCCCACACGACAGCGACAGACTGGTCACTGAGATGTTCTGCGGTTCGGGCACCGGAAGAGCTCCACAGCGACCAAGGGGCGAATTTCGAGGCAGAGGTGTTTGCTGAGGTTTGCCAGCGCATGGGCATCCGAAAAACGAGAACGACACCTCTGCATCCACAAAAGCGACGGGCTGGTGGAACGGTTTAATCGGACTCTAGCAGTGCAGCTGGCCATATTGGCCGACTGCCGACAAAAGGACTGGGACTTACACTTGCCCCTGGTGCTCTGGGCATATCGCGACAGCGGTGCAAGAGTCAACGAAAATGCACACCGCAGCTCTGATGTTCGGGCGAGAGCTACGCATGCCAGTGGACTGTTCGGGTTCGCCTCGAAGCGAGATGGAGGTAAGCCAGGGCTGGAATACTACACCAGCTACGAGAGACTGAAAGGAGTACACGAGTTGGCCCAGGCAGGCTATGAGTGAAGCTGGAATACGCCAAAAGCGAAGCTTCACGATGGCGCTGTCGCTGCCAGGAGTTCCAGCCCGGGCGATAAAGTTTGGGTGTACTGCCCGGAGAGAAAGAAAGGCATTTCAAACTCACTAGTCAGTGGGTAGGGACCGTCGCGATGTCTTAGAGAAGCTGTCTGATGTGGTCTATCGTGTGAGACTGATTGCGTCGGAGAGTTGTGGCTCTCCACCGTGGATCGACTGGCCCGTGATCGCCCCTGGCCTCAGCTGAGGGTCGTGGAGACTTTGACACTGACTGTGGAACTTGGTGACAATGGAGCTGTGGCTCTAACACCCTGTCACCGTGCAGCCTTCACCGGAAGTCACCGCCAGCGACAGCTGGCGCCTACAACGCCAGTCAGCGTCCCAGCCAGGCTCATGGACTGGCGTAGGGTAAGACTGAGTCAAGGGGACATGGACTAAGTCCGGGGCTGTGTAATGATCTAAGCCTAGCTGTTGATGACTGTGCTCCCATAATGCTGTGCAGTGTATGTGTGTGTGTAATGTTAATGTTGGTTTTAGAATGAGTAATTGCGTTTACCTTGTCATGTATGTGTTAGCTGGTATAGTCTTTCTTTATGTTGTACCTCATGTGTTTACCCCGTGTATTGTATGTGACTACCCTGTTTGTGTATCGTGCTTGTTTCATTGACCTCCTTTGTTTTGCTTGTGTAGTGACGTTCGTGTGTTTTGGTGCGTAACCAATAAACCCATTCTAAGACAAACTGTGCAGTTTGTTAAAATACTGTCTGTATAAATCGTCTTGTAAGTAAACTACCAGTGTTTTTTCAAAGTTCTCAATGTCTCGTTTTAAATGTCAGGGCCCTCGGAAGTCTACCAATGAAGTGTGGAGATACATTGAGCCTCATAAATGGTGTAAAACAGTGATTTATTTGCATGGCTAGCCCGATGCCGAAGCACCACTATTGAAAAAGCTGTTGGTAGCATCGGCTAACTAGCGCCAGATTTTGGAGTGCAGGGGACAAGCCGAGATGGGCTATGAGACATACGTTCACACTCGGTATCATGTTTCAACACACTTAATGTCAATATCACACCGGAATTCTCCTTTAATGTTATTATTCTGTCAATAACATTCAGACAGTGTTTTTAGGAGTCCATAGGCCTAATATATACCAGTAACCTTCATCAACACCAATTAGTGAAGAATTAATGACCTAATGATTAAGATTAAGAAATTGTTCAATAAAGACCTAATACATGTATAATGATCATTAATATACAGACCTTGTTGAGTGCTAATACGTACCATATTAGATATGTGTATATGATTAATGTGTTTCCTAAACTAAAGTGTTACCGTTCCATGTTAAGGTACAATAAAGTAATAGGCTATTGTATGAACTGAATACGCAGTATTACACGCAAAATTCACGATCCACTTCATTTCAGAGACTCAGACCTGTTTACTCCATTTCCATTAGGAATGTGCTCTGTCATCTCCTCCTGAAGCATGAAGAGAAAGGCCTCCAGTACCCCACCAAATCTCCTGAAGGCCTTCAATGATGCACAAGAGGACAAAGACCGTTTAACATGAGTAAAGAGCTGGGAGCGAGAACCATGTACCCACAAGTTTGTTGTGGTTTTCTTGGTTTCTAGGTTGTTTCAGCATGGCGTGTGAATGGAATGCAGACATCTGACCTGCTGGGAATGAGATAACCACCCCACGTTAGTGGAATATGCACAGAGAGTATGAATGGAATACATACCGGTATATTCGGCTGCGATGCACATAGGATTTCTGTGTAAGCCATAATCAAAGGCTGGTCTTCCCTCTTGTCTACACAAGGTGGCAGTGTGAGTATAGATACTGCATATGCTTTTAGTTGGATTGGAGATGAGTAAGTTGCTTTCTTTGGTTGTCCTGTGTCATCAGTGTGTGTGTGTGTGGGGGGAGTGTGTGTCCTCTGTGTGTGTGTGTGTGTGTGTGTAGATACATGAATGTGTGTTTCTTCCTTCTGAATTATAATCTCCAGTCATAACAGACTAACAGGGTTCCCACGGGTCATGGAATTTCTAGAATATCATGGAATTTTGATAAAGTCTGTTCCAGGCGTGAGGGAATTGTATCATATTTGGGCAACGTCATGGAATATCAGGGAATTTTGTTGCAGTTTAAAATATACTTGCCAAAATATATTAGTGCAAATATATTTCCACGTAGAATTGGTGTGTATCAGGTTATTAGCTTTACTGTTTGTTTGAGTGGTGATGGTTAGCCCAACTTTGTTTATTCAGTGCCCATTTATTCATCTTCCTTTTCTAAAAAACTCAAAGATTCTTGAATGCTATATGGCTGCTCTGAAATCTAATCTCATCATATTTTTGTCAGGGAAAAGTCATGAAATTTTACTTTTGTAAATGTAAAAAACCCTGGACTAAAAGCTAAATGACAGTAGTTGTGAAGTGGATGGTGTATGCTCTTTCATTGTGCTGTGGAATGAGGCACCTATACTCACATTAAAGAGATTTTTCACATAGATGTCTCTCAAGGTTACGGAGGACTGTCAGTATATAAAAAAAACAATCTGTTCTACCAGGTTCTACCTAGCTACAGCACCCATGCCCCCAGAGTGTAGCACTGTACCTGCCTGGCAGCACTAGCTGATAAGTGCAGCAACTGAAGCTAGGTAGAACTGATTGTTTTCGTTATTTTTCGTAACGACAGTACTCGGTGACCACAAGAAATAGAGATATGTGAAACATCACCGGAATTCTCCTTTAAGTGCCTCTAAGTTGCTGTCTGGCAGGTTTTAGACCTCAAATTTGTTTGTGGTAACTGGTTTGCTTGCAGTAGGGATTAAGACAGAGTACACATTTCTCACCCTTAGAGCTCTTGCAAAAGTAATTTCCTTGCCTGTCTCTGTGAAGGTCAGGGCACACCAGCCGTCTTAAACTGACACGTAACTGTTAAAAACAGCAGTCACTGATGCACTTATTTTTACTGTACTCTATAATGTTTTTTAAATTGTCCTAAAATTGTTGAGAATTGCTCTAAAACTTAAACTGTTTACCATGTTGTTAGTCGCTTTGGCTAAAAAAGTGTCAGCCAAATGTAATGTAATGTAACATATGTGCTTATATGATCTTATGCCATGCTCAGTGATTATTGTACACAAACAAAAGAGCATATCAGGAATGCAAACGTGATGATATCTATGTGCATTGCCTCTGAAGATACACATACTGCTTAAACTCATAATGCTATGGTAATGTGAATAACAGCATGCTTGCTGCACATTGGGAAGATTTATTGCAAATTGTTGATAACAGCTGTTTTGGTCATTGTCTATCCTCTACGTTCATGTGGATCTATGTGTAAATTATGTTCTAATCTAGAATAAGCAGATCGTTTGACAGAGACCTATTCATTCAAATTTGTGAGTCCAAATTGGTGTCTGGTTGGCTCTCTTTCCTTTCCCATAAATGGACACTCTATTCATTGTGGGATTTGGTTAGGCTGACGTAGACTGATGATTGGCTCAGCTCATGCTGAACTTGCCAAATTTGTATGCTTAAGATGAATAACCAGAATATTACATTCCCTGAAGAAAAGCTTACCCTGAAATATGAATAGATGAGACATCCTTGTAAAACACAGAAGATTTAGATTCTTATAGATTTGGTTCACTTACCACGGTTGAAGATTAGTTTGGGATTATGGGACTCATCGGGACTCAATACTTCCCTAAGGCTTGTTCACTGAACTGTTGGGTCAGTGGACTCTCACCTGAGGATCTTGACCTTCCTGATGGTAATTATATGCATACATATTTTTCTCACTTTTACCTACTGTTTTATACATGTGTGAGGGTTGGTGAGTGAAAGAGAGGGAGAGAGAGGGAGGGAGAAATAGAGAGAGGGAGGGAGAAATAGAGAGAGAGAGAGAGAGAGAGCCCTCACACTGACAAGGTGATTTGAGCGAGGCGTGATGGTCAGTGCTTTCCTGCAGCCAGTTCTGCCCGATGACATCTGAAAGAGTGCCACATGGCTTTTGAGAGCGGTGGCAGAGCTTGTGAGATGTGTTGCTCTTGAGTTTTGCCTTTCATTACTCTCCCTTTCCACTCTGGAAAAAAAGCGTGCATTCCTGAGTCCGCCGAGCCACAGAGCAAACTGTCAAAAATTAGGCTTGGATGGAAAAAACAAGGTTGACTCTCCACTTGCTTTCCTTCCCTCATCTCCTCTAAAAATACTCCTGCATGCAAGGCCTATGGGAATTAGGTCATCGGACTGTTTCCAATCGGGGCACCACTTTTGAACTGCTGAGAGGGTTATGCAGACCAGCTTCTCCATCACCATTCAAACGGTTCCCATCACCTCAGCTTCACACAACACTTTCATGTCCACCTCCTGACCATAATGTGATTCTGACATATAATTCTATGAGCAACAAGCCGTTAAAAATAACCCATTTGCCACTCCACTAAACTCCATCCCGAGCCTGTCCGGTGCCACAGAGCTGTGGCCAGCAAGCCGTCAGAAGGCCACGAGACGCAGAGCACGCAGCACAGGGCGGGCTGACATAAGTGTTAGAAATCAGAGAGAAAATCGGAGGGAGAAGGACACGGCTTCCCAGCAGCAGGCCCTTGTCTCCACCAAGGTTTTTTATTTTGTACTGGCTCTGCTGCAGCTGGACCAGGGCATTTATAATGGCTGTTAATCATGCAAACACATTAAAAGGAACTCAGTGCGTTAGCCGGCCGCATCCTGGTGCCATGCCATGACATTTAAGGCTAATGTTGATGACTTGTCTGTTTTCCCTCAAACTTCACCATGAGTGTGGCCAGAGGCCAGCCAGCCTTCAGCTCTGCAGTCGGAGGACTGAATTAGACTAAATTAAAAGCACTGAGGATAGGTGTGGAATGAAGAAAATGGACGCCCTCTCAGATGATCAAAGACTAGAGGTGTTTTCAACTGGGCCTTTTGAAATGCTTTTACTGGAGCATCCCAGCAGAATTTTCTAAAAACCTGATACTGATATAATACTTGGGTTTGTCATCACCATCTCCAAATCAGCGACCTGATGGGGTCATTTCTGAGAAATTAACACACAAATAAGTAACTGGCAGTCTCTCTCTGAGGCATTCCACTTGGCTTGATCTTAAGAAAGTTCCAACAAGAAATTGGTCTCCAATAAATCAGCCGTAGCCAAGGGAGATGGTTTATAGTGGTGCTTGGTGAGGTGTTCTCTCTGGCCTCGGCTGTAACTGCGGTGGAAAACGCATATCAAGTTCAGCTCAGTTTTTCCGTGACCGTCGCAATGTTCGGGGGTCCACGTAGAAATGTTACGCAACAGTGGGCAGCTCGCCACAGAGCCCTAAATCCAGTGGACGACAAACCACTCCTGGAGTGATGACTGCAATGGTTTTGCCAAAGAAATATTAGAGGGTGCTGGTTGGTGTGATGTATGGGGCCCTGAAAATCATTCAACCCGCAGCTGTCTGTGGTGGAATGTGTATGATAGGAATATTGCAGTGGCCATTGATGAACTTTGCGAAGACAGCCCTGTCTTGTCTCACTGCTCTGTCTATCAGCTAGTTAGGAAGACATAAACCTCATTGTTGTGTGCTTTTCATGGCTTAGGACTTTTGGGTCGTAAAAGACACTTAATGAAAACCCTGGATATATGTTATAGCTTTTGGTGACATGTATACTCTCAGTATTATATATGAATAGCACATGACATAAAAATTCATCTTGAGTTTTTGTGTGTGTGTGTGTGTGCTCTTGAAACGGCGCATGAAAAATACTTAACTCGTATAAATTTAACAAAAACATATTTTATTAAAGCAATGAATTTGTCAGTTATTAAAGCCATGGGCCTTTGGTGTGACAGCAGTTATGATAACCTCGGAGCAGCTAGACTCATTCTAGAGGCTTTTCTAGTTCATCTAGTTCAGTGTTGCACCTGTAACCAAAGCAATCTGTTCAGTTTAAACACATTGATTCTTTGGTCTTCGTAGTAAAACATTTTATGACATTATGACTGGAAAGTGTTTAATCTCGGGTGAGCAGTATTGTTCCTCTGCAAAATTTCATACCACCTTTTTTATACTCTGTCGATAAAAGTAAATTATTACGCATGCGAGTGAAGGATTATACCAAAGGACATACAGCCTTCTTTTTTCCTTTTGACACAAACGTTCAAGGGCAACTTATCTTTGGTAGGGTTTCCACTGCACAGCTGGAGAAATCATTTGCTGCTTGGAGCAAAATCACTCAAGGTGGAAAAACAACTGTATTCCAAACTCATTGTCAACCATTTTGCTTTGGTCAAATGGCCTCAGGAAAAGTAAAGGTAAGGCAGATCTATTTAAAACAACAGAAGGTACCATTTTGCTTTGGTCAAATGGCCTCAGGAAAAGTAAAGGTAAGAAGGCAGATCTATTTAAAACAACAGAAGGTACTTGAAATGCAAACGCAGACAGAACTGAACTTGAGATGACTTGTTATTTCACAGAGACCGAGAGAGAGAGAGAGAAAGAGAGAGAGAGAGACAGAGAGAGAGAGAGAGAGAGAGAGAGAGAGAGAGAGACCAGTGTCATAAATGATAAATGATTTGGGGGAAAATGCCTAGCTTTAGTCAAATCCCTCCTGCCCAGCCATGTTGCTACAACACCAACCATCCCCAATTCCATCACAGCCGCACGGCCTGGATGGCTGCCGCACATGGACATACCACGGCAGCCGTGTCCTCAGCTGAACCGGGCAGCCTGGGGCTACTGCTCACCTGGTACTGCTGTGGGGAACACACTGTGGGCTACTTTATTATGACAGACCCTTCCTCTCGGTCATCTCTCCTCGCTCTCTCTCTCTTCTTCTCCTTCTTCTTCGCCTTTTGCTTCTCTCGCTTATTCTCTGTTACTTGCTGTATCTCTCTGTCTCCCATTTGAATTTTTATGTGATTCCACTTAGTCCTCTTCCTTCCTGGTCTCTCATAGCTGCGGCCGGTTCCTCTCCAGCGCGTGACTCCCAACAGGTTTGTTTCCTGCTCTTTTCCCGGCTCCTTCTCCAGTTTCCACTAGCGCAGCTCCTCACACGCCACCCCCACACACACACACACACACACACATCACCACCAAGCTTTTCCTCTCCTCTACTTAGTCTTTTCATCTCCTCCGAGCGCTGGGAACGGTGTGAGATCAGTGAGGCAGGTTTCGCGACCCTGATCGATGGAGCCGGCGCTTTACCCAGAGGGCGCTGTTGGCGTCGCCCGGCTCATGGAAACACAGATGATGTACTCCTGGCCCAAACGGGCTCCTTGGCAGCGCGGATGAAAAGTATTTTATTACAGATAATAAAAGTTATTCTGCTTTTCCCCCTTTCGCTGGGTCGGCTGATGACTACCTCTGCGGTGGTGCTGTGGTCAGCGCCCCCAGCATCAGCCTGCCATTACGCCCAGCCTGCCAGCGTTAAGGAGCTGCCGCGCTGGTGGAGGCCTGTGAGTCAGGCCTCCCCGGCTTCTGCTCGCCGCTATAGGAGAGGCTCACTTGAACCTATATTTAGCCCTGACATAAACACAGAGGAGAGAGTGCTGGCAGATCCCTAATAACCCAACACAATGTGGCACTATCCTCCAGGACTGGTTGAGGACAGTGCTGCTGTTCCAACTGGCTCTGCCTTTCAGCCACCTCAGATCTTCATCTTGAATCCTTGCTTTTTGTCTGGCCCTAAAACATATTTCCTGCTCTCTTTTACTGATGATTATATATCCTGGAAAAAGCCAATGAGTTGTTGTTTGTATGAGAGTATTTGAGTATTTGTTTGTATGAGAAATATGTTTCAACAACACAACACTTAGCTTTGTAAGGGATAAGATGTAGCGTGCTGGATGTCCAAGGGGAGGTGGAGCATTGAATGAGATCATCATTGTGGTTAAACACTGCATGTGACCCCTAAAGGCGGATGTTTGGCAAGAGATGTGAGGCAAAGATGTTTTCATCTTCTTGAATGTTTATTATCTTGGTGAAAAGCTGGGCCTGTTAGCTGTCTTACATGTGGACACAGCAGAACACAGAAAATCCAAAACATATCATCGCCCTTTGCACCAAACACATCAGACTTTACTGGACGGACATGTTGTGAAACGAAAGTGACAGCTCTTCGTGAAATATTATTCTTACAGGGAGAAGTTTTGAAAAATGGGAATTCACTCGATGACTCGTCTGCAGCGACTCTGTGCACATGTCCCGGGGCCGGCTCCAGTGGTTGGGGTTTGGATGCGGATGCAGATGCTCCTGCGCTCCCTCCAAGACCTCCAGAGACGCTCACCAGCACTCCATGCTCTAGTTCTACGCTGAGATTCTCTCCGTTGGCCGCATGGCAGTAACTAGTCTCTTGTTTCTGAATTACCTATTTTAACTAGTTTCCATAAAGTTCCACTAGTCTGGGCATCTGCCCCCCATAGCAAACAACCTCAACATCTACAGCAGTTTTAAAGTTTGCACTGCACCAAGATGTTCCTCAGGCTGAAAAACAAACAGGACACAAGCCCTAGGAAGAAGAGTAGAATTCCAAAACCAAGAATAAAAAAGATGTGATGTAACTAATCACTGGATGTCCAGTACATGGCATCTTTGTCTTGAGAGAGGGATACACCTCTCTTCTGCACAAGCGCCACCATTCTTGGAGTCAGTCAACACATATTCCTGTTAATAATATCTATTCCAACCTGAATTGCACAAACACCCCTGAGACAGACAAACAGACAGATCCTAATGCACATGCTCACAAGTACATACATACACAACTCACATCCATCCACACACACACACACACACACACACACACACACACACACACACACACACACACACACACACACACACACACACACACACACACACAACAACAACACAACAAATGCACGCAAATGTAGAAACATATACAAAGAGCTTCTGGTCCCATGTAATGTTAAGGATTATAAGTTGTTATTCTTTACGAGTCTCTTATTCTCTTGCATCCGATGATTTCCAGATAAGTCACAAGCTCTTGGACCAGTTTTGTCTGTACTCACTCCAAAGATACAAAGAAGACAGACATGGAACAAATAAATAAAGGAAATGAGAAACAGTCAACATGGCGAGTCTAAAAATGACAGTCTCCTGGAAGACCACAGAGAAGAGAACAAAAAATGGAAGAACAGCTGCTTCACTATCAAATGTGCATTAGCATCTCACATTCAGAGTGTTGTGCACCAGAGAGGGATAGAAGTCAAGTCTCTGTTTACTTCATTAAAGACAGGGGGACATAGTGTCCTGAACTGAGGGCTGACCTTGGCTCCTTGCTGACAATAATTGTACTCCAGAGCACATATGTAGATCTTCAAAAAGAAGCCTTCACAGACATAACAAAATACCAAAGGGAACTGTATTGTCCTTGCCATGTTTTAGGGAGTTGAGCAAAATATTTGTGGACATATAAAATTACATTTTTGGTGGAAAGCATTATCAATAACATGCTGTGATGTTGGAGTCAGAGGTATCACTTGTCATTAGATCTGATACCTGATCCCCTGTGAGCAGAGACATATCCTTGTAACCTGTTTCACATTTGTGTTTGTGCTTACAGTTCTTCATATTTCTGTTGATTAGAGAGAGAAAGAGAAAAGGACAGAGTGAAGAGAGACAGAAGGAGATACAGTAGTTTGTCAATCCAGGGATGCCTCACTGAAAGCACATGCAAATCCAGGAGGAGCCTTTCATTTGTTTGTGGACATGATGTGTCATAACCCCGTGCCAAAGGAAATAGCTGCCTGTCAAGAATCAGGTCACCGTCGATTCCCTTGGTTGTAAATAAGCCAGAGAAAACCGCTCAACTCTACAGGGGTTTGTGAAGAGTATGTCCACCACACCTGCATGTCTGGTCGTCTCCTTCCAGACCAGGAGAGACACCGGGATAATGGTGTGTTGTCTTTATCTGACATTTCCCCACAGAGAAAACCACAGGCATCCTTAAACAAAAAGAGACAAACTACTTAAATGCATAAGCGTTGCAGGTAGCCTATGAGGTAAATGTTGTGGAAAGAAACTTATCTTAATGTTTTTGGCAGATCTTTTTGGTATTTTTGATGAAACACTAGGTAAAAAAACATCACCAACAGGGCAACCTACATAAGGATTTTACCACCTTAAGCACCTTTAATCGAGCTAGACCCACAGCACCTTTAGAAGGCTCAACAAAGATGTCTGTCAACACATTACAAACAGAGACATCAATAAGTACCACTCCAGAAACACAGCAACACAATTTTACATGTCAATTCAGGTCACAGCATGAGCCCAAGTAGTCTGTGAGTGCCTCAGCCATAACCTTTGGCTTGCCTTTTCAGCAGCCTCAAACAGCTCCTTTACAGAACTGTTGTGGTTGACCTTTTCTCAAAGCCTCTAAAATCACCTCCATTAGTCTTGTGTGAGCTTGCCAGTCTTGCTCCCTTGCTTCTGCTATCAGTTCTCCAAATGTAAGGTTCTTCCTTTTAAAGGGGTCCTCCATTGGGGCAGCCGTGGCCTAATGGTTAGCGCTTCTGACCTGTAACCGGAGGGTTGCCGGTTTGAACCCCGACCTGTAGGCACGGCTGAAGTGCCCTTGAGCAAGGCACCTAACCCCTCACTGCTCCCCGAGCGCCACTGTTGTAGCAGGCAGCTCACTGCGCCGGGATTAGTGTGTGCTTCACCTCACTGTGTGTTCACTGTGTGCTGAGTGTGTTTCACTAATTCACGGATTGGGATAAATGCAGAGACCAAATTTCCCTCACGGGATCAAACGAGTATATATACGTATACTTACTTATACTTATATATTTATATATTCTCAAGAAAACACATCAGTGATTTTAAAATCTGATTATGTCTCCAGGTAGTGACCTTGGGTCAAACTTGTTTTACAACCGGACAGAATATGCTTTAAAGAGCCATGGCCCATGCATAACTTGCCGATTCAGTCTTCATCAACCCATTGGATCCTTAGACAGTAAAAGAGTCATCTCCACACTGGTCTTAGTACATTGGCTCCTTAGACAGTAAAAGAGTCATCTCCACACTGGTCTTAGTACATTGGCTCCTTAGACAGTGAAAGAGTCATCTCCACACTGGTCTTAGCACATTTGAACTCCTTCACCATCGTGGTCTTTGGTAACTCAAAAGCTCCCTTTCTTTCTCTCAGAGAGAGAGAGAGAGAGAGCGAGAGAGCGAGCAAGCAGACCACAGAGCGCTGTAGAATGACAGATGACAAGCAGATGTGACAAGCCGGTGGGGCAGATGAGGACACAGAGTTGGGCTTAGTGCAGCGCAGCGCAGGTTGTTTATTTCTGAAACATAACGAGAAAAGCCAACAAAAGAGAGGATGAAGTGGAATAGGATAACTCAAACAGAAAGAGATAAAGACAGAGAGAGAGAGAGAGAGAGAGAGTGGAATAATAATAATATATATATTTTTTATCTTTCATCATCAATTTCGTCGTCATGGACAGCAACTACTACAGCACCAGTCTAACCAAGACGTGGATGTCTCTGATTAAAACTGGCTGACCAGACTGAGACCTCTCTCTTTACCCCTCTATCTCTCTTTACCCCTCTATCTCTTTCTCTTCATCCCTCTCTTTCTCTCTCTCCCTCCCTCCCTCCTTCCCGCCATTTCCATCAATCTCTCCCTGTCTGAAAATCAACAACAACAACAACAACAAAAATGCTACTGGACTTAAATGACGTGGCACCCCAAGTCATTCCTCAACTGCATGATTAACAATTCTTCCAAATTTTTCCACCTCTGAAACAGCAATTGTATACAAAGACAAAGGCCATATGATTTGTGGCTCAAACTTTAAACACTACAATTTAAGCGTATGCTAACAAATGCATTCTTAAGCTGAGACCTGTCTCCAGTTACTCAATGTGGAATTGTGCCTCCTGCCTAAACTCTTCACAGGTTGTTTTTCCAAAATAGATCACCTCACCAGGAAAATAAAAATGTTCTTCCCCCAGGTAATGGTATAAGGTTTTGCTTACTGAGTAGTGCTTTTAAAATCAAACAGCTGTCAAAACACCAGTACTTCCTTGTTTTATTTCTGATCTCTGTTTTTCTTAATCTTGTTGTTTACTTCTTTTTGAGGAGTCCATGTATTGACATGATTGGTAGAAATTAGCTGCAATTTGAAAAATAAAAACATATGTTCAGTAAACCTATTTTGTGCGGCCACAGATCATTCCACAGATGTGTTCTGAGTGAGATTTGTCACTGATGGAAGCCATGGCACATTTTTCATCAGATAATGGCTAAAGCACTGAGGTGAACAGCAGGATGTTTGTGATTTCACAAAATGATGTACATCTGTTTAAACTCAAAATAGGCTCGCCACAGCAGGGGGACTGATATAATTAGGGGTCCCCATTCCCATTGTGGCTTCCTATTGGAAAACACTTAAAATAAAATGCTATAAAAGTTGTGTGTTATATCAGAGAAATTGCTATGTATGTAATCTAAACATGTGTTGGCCAGAGGAAAAGGGTTGGCTGTGTGTTGGAACACAGTGGTGGGTCCAGGCAGGAGTCCTCCTGAATTAACATCAGCAATTACGGGAGATCCACCTCCTGAATGACCTGAATTCAACACACACCACCAGCACTTCACAAGCCGAAGTGAACGCTGCAGGATTGCCCAAACAGTCTTCTGATGCCAGACCCCATACAGCTATTCCCTGACATAATTTTTCCCACATTGGCCTGGACCGCCCCTGAAATGTTCGGAACAATGACAACCAGAGCAATGGAGCGGCAAAACAACAAACACTTCATAGGAGAATAGATGATTTCTGTGCATTTCATTAGGAGAGACTTCCCTTGACCACAGACCTTTCATTCCCTCTCATTCCCAATAATAAAAAGAGAAAGCAGAAAACAAATAATCAGAGGACAATATACTTTTGTGAAGCAAAGTAATGAGTAACAGGATTATACTGTTTTTTCGGGGTTCACAAATCCCCTGTGTACTTGCTTTGATAATGGCAGCAGCCACATAAAGGCATTCAGTGCTCAGTGGTTTTTGACCTTATTTACTGGCGCTGTGCTAGTTGTCAGTTGTCATGTGTGGCCGCGGCACTGCAGCCTGCGAGTGGTGAGCATGCTGTTCTGCTGTTTGGCATCCAGAGGAGACAGGGATGGAAAACACCTGCAGCGATGATGATCCTCTCTGGACATCTGGTTTCATCCCAGTGTAGCGCAGATGGTAGATCGCTCTCACAGCCTTCGCTGTCTCCCTTCCTTTCTCACCCCTTTTCTTTTTCTTCTACCTCTTCTTCTTCTTCATCATCTTTTTCTCTCTCTGACTTTTTTTCTCCCAAATTCTTCCAATCTCATATGGAAAATTCCTTGTGCTGTGTGCCGGAGCGAGAGATGAGCCGTGCTGCTTGTCTGGACCATCTCTCCGCCGCGGTGATTGATAGAGATGCAGCCGTACTCATCCACAAGATCTTGGACAAAACAAATAGCCATAAATCTCCCCCACTACGACGCGAGCTCTATGGGCAGATGGGCCCGCATGGCTTCGCTCCAGGAACATCTCATAGCTGCCGTTGCGTCAATGCCACCTTCGGTTGCACTGAGGAGCCAGTGGAAGCCAAGTGTGAGGTGCTGACACAAGCAGAAGGCTTACTGTGATGGGCAGATCACTCCACCAAAGGATGCCTTTAAGACCGCAGTTCAGACATCCCTCCCTCCCACGAGCTAAACACGAGCGGGTTGTTTAATTCCATGATGCCATACGAACCCTCCTGTAATATCATATATAATATAATAATACACAATTATGCTGAGGTGTTATGGTCCAACTGCAAACTTCACTTCCATTTTAAGAACATTTTTGTCGTTCAGCATTCTTGTGCTTACAGTGTAATCTGAAGCTTCCATTTCAGGCTCATGTTCAGCATGGTGCCAAGGGTACCAATGGTGCCCCATGCGAGAAGAAATGAAACCACACGACACCCAATCCAATCCAGAGTAAACTAAACTTTCTCACACATGGACACACACACACACACACACACACACACACACACACTGACAAATGGAGGGATCATGTATGTATGCATGCCAGATTTTGTACTGAAACTGAGGTGACTTGTCTAGTGAGAGAACCTCATGCCCTTTGCTTATTATTGCTCTTGTTTAGTGGTTAGGAGCTTTTTAAAGACATGTATGAAAAGGTCTTGGAGGAGTCATAACCATGTCTGGATTTCAGGACACTCAGGTTTGTGTGGAATGGCTCAATAGTGTGTGTGTGTGTGTGTGTGTGTGTGTGTGTGTGTGTCAGTATGGAGAAGAAATGTGGTTTGAGGGGGGGGGGGGGGGGGTTGCTTAAACCGTCTGGAAAAAATGTATTCCCGAACATCCTCAGGTTGGGCTGAAAACGGGAACTCAGGGGAAGAAGTCCTCCTGTTTTCCCAGCGGTCCCATAAAGTTACATAAAGCTCCGGATTTTGTTGAGACTTTGTTTGGACATGTTTGCTAAATAGTTTTGGAAATGGTATATCAAATTCACCCAGGTGACAAATCCTAAGGCTGTGAAGATAACGAGAATGCAGGAAAAAACATCAGTTGCTTCACCTTCTCAGTCCTGGGCCAAGACACAAGGTAACAAAGCTACGCTCCCTACTCTGTGTATAATCTCCAGACTCTCTTGTCCTTTCAGTGGTCTCTGAGTCAGGCTGAATGAGTCAGGTTTGCCATCATTTTCAGAGGAGCTACAAATGAAATAAAAGGTAAAGGTCAAAGGTTGAGTATTTAGCAGATACTTTTATCCACATGGACTCGCAAAGATTCACAACATTTGGGGATGAGACATTAGAACTGAATAGCATGCATGTCACTAGATTCTTTATGGAAATGATACAAAGACAGCTATGCATAGCTACAATATGGATTCTGCATCATGTTGTATTTTTGTTGATTGGCCGCTATGGGAAGTCCCCAACCAATAGCACAATGAATTAAAAAAATGTTCCTCTGTATAGCTGAGATGAAAGGCGCAGTCAGCAATTGTATAGGAAGTTGCTTTTGTTTATGTTTATGTTTTTTTTATTTAAACGTATTAGCAGACGTTATTGTCCAAAACATACATTATATTTTAGTCAAGGACCAAACAAAACACCCCAGAGAAATAGTTCACCCCTCCCTTCAGTATTCCCGGAGAAACTCCACGCAAGGTTTCAGGGTTTTTTTTTTGGGGGCAGATACCAGGTTTTTTTACAGTCGTAAATGGAACATATCCTAACTTAAACAGCACAAATAACAAATTACAGCGGGAGAACAAAGGTCAAGGGTCAGAGGGGTCAAGTCAGTGCCTGCACACTCTCCCGAGGCCTCACTCCAGTTCTTTCTTCCACTACACCGTTTGCGTTCTTCCATCGCTCCAGTTCTTTCTTCCTCAGCGCCCCAACGCCTCAGCCTCCGCACACCTCCTCCCTGCGGGTCAGAGAGTCGTGACGTGTTGACAGGCCTCTCGTCAGCCTGGCATCCTTCAGTGGCGCTGAAAGCCTCTGGCATGGACGGGGCTCTTGCCGCTGACCTCATGAGTGTTAATCCTCTCCGCATGGTGACAACACAAGTGCACTGTCCTACTCACGCATTCCTGTAGTTGACGGCCAGACTCCTGGCCAAGTCCCTTAAGGCAGAATCCATCTTCTTCTACCCAGGCAGTGCTGCTGCTGGAGATGAGTGCTGCCCTCCAGTCAGAGTCCATCAGGGGAGAGTGAAAAGGGGAATATTTCCCCATAGTCGCACCTGTTTCAGATGGACAGCGTCAGACTGGCCCATAGGTAAACAGAACATTTAAAGCTAAAGTGTGTTGGTTTTTAGGTGATCTATTGCAGAAATGTAATATATAACATTGAAAATGATACTTTCATTCGTGAATGAGCACTTTATATCTACATAGAGAGTGGATCACCCTCCATGGGCTCCATTGGGTTTTACCATGTTGCATTGTCATCTTATAGCAAAAATGAAAGAAAAAAAAACTGACTCTAGAGAAGGCTTTTGGTTTTTGTTATACCACTTGACAACCACCATATGTCTCCCACACGCATGGATATGGAGTTGCATTCAGTTGGTTGCAATTCAGCAGTCTCACACTCTGTAGCTGTAACACACACTCCAAGGTTGAACACTAACATTGTTCTTAGTACTGTTAGTTCTTAGTTCTTAAATGTACATTCATGGAATGCAATGCAATGGAATGGAATTGCCACTAAAAGTCCACTGCAAATGACATCTTCCTCATATTCCCAAAATGCAATGCTGCTGTGGCTCTAGTACACTGAGCAAACATACCCATTGAAGCCCAATCATTTGCATGCAAGGAAATAGCTTTATACTGTAGTATATAATAAACACTATTTTATCAAATCAATACAATGTTTGATTAGTAATGAATGTATCTTATTTATCTAGCAATTCGATATTCAAGCTTACTGTATGTGCAGCACAGATTGTTGGAGACACGTGGATTGAATAACACTTTTTGTTTCTCGTAACACACAATTCCTCGAACTGACAGGGAAGTTAGCTGTCATTAAAATATATGGCTCTTATCATTGCAGTGTTTGAAAGTGTGTAATATCAGCCTGCAAAATGAATCAGCTTCAGGAAACACATCTGCTAAGTTGTAAATTACCCAAACTGCAAAATAAAAATAAAATAATTATCAAGCCAGACATATGAATGCACTTAGTTCACCCTTACAAATTCACCATGGATGCTCTTCTAGATGTGCTTGATTTATGCATTTGTTACACTACTTAGTTTTCAGTTTATGATTATTTATGTTATTACCATAAAATATGGAGAATGTAAAACATGGAAGTATGCCAAATAACTACTCAAATGTACATTTCCCATTGGATGTACACCAAGGATTATAAAAGAGCTTCTAACCAGTTTTGAACAACGCTCAGCAATTCTTCAGGATGAAAGTAGTTTAAGCATCTGTAAAGCATATGAGTAAACATACCTTAGAAAAGAATACATGCTCAGTGCACACTGACTCTGGACCAATACCGGACCAAGTTCTCTCGTTAATATGTCTAGTAGTCTGCAGTCAAATGGTTTTTGATCGGTTTTGGAGTGAAAAGAAATAAATTACAAAGGGACATTTTACAGTGGGAATGTCTTCTGATGTTTCTGAACTATTCTATGTAATGAAGTTAAAAAGGAAACATAGCAGCAAGCACAAACTATGGCAAGTGCAAACACTTGGGCTTCCACACCAATGTCTCAGAATATAATGTAGCACTAAGCCTTATTGAACTCATTAGGACTTGTAAAGTAGGTCAAGAGTTGTCATTAAGAATGGTCAGCACATGACAGTTCCAAAAGCTGATGAATTTTGAAAACAAACAGCTTCCTCTCAGCAAAGCATCCAATGTCCACATACAGCTGAAGGGTTTAAAGAGATATTTCCAGCTTGCAATTTCCAATGATTATAATGCAATTACAGTATCAGTTAGCTGAAATTGTGAAAGTTTGATCAAGTGAGATCTTGAGGACCGATAACACTTTCAGATAAACCTACATGTCTTCTGACATGACGGAAGAAGAAGGAAGAAAGGCCAACCAATTCCATTATGACTCAACAGACGTGCAGCAAGATTTACCTGGCACAGGTGTGGTGAGGCACCATTCCACTGTTTCCACTGCGCGCACAAATATCACACACATAACAGGACCCTCAGAGGGAACCTTAACCAATGACTTAATCCTAAACGTTAAAGGCTTCAGTAAGCAAAGCAACATCTAGATGACCCGGGGTCATTTTGCTTGTTGAAGGTGAATGTGTTCCATGAGTTCTTCTACACATGCTGGGAAAGACGAGGTTTAGGGGAAAGAGCCTCCGTTCACACAGCCTGCTTCCTGAGTCATGGTGGCAGACTGTGCTGAATGTCAAAGTCATTATATTAAGACATCCAGACCTCAGCACTGAGAGAGCTGGGGGAGGGGATGCTGTTCTCCTGAGTCACGAAATCTGTGACCAAAAATAAAAAACAGACAGCGGGCCCAAGCAGACGTTTCTCCAGTCTCCACTCCAGACAACTCTGAGAGCATTGGTGTTCAAGTTCTGACACTAAACTTGTTTATCTTTCAAGGAGTGATTATCATATGGTATCTAGCTTGGTTACTATTGCTGCTTTGCACAAAACTTATCCAACATTTTCAACAAGTCGAAAAAAAATGTGAATGGTTGGTGTTTGTTTTGGATTAAGTTATGCAAATTGATTAAATATGGCCATTTTATCTCCTTTTAATTCCAGATAAATGTGACAGCAGATTTCCTTCATCAGGTATGTTTTGGTCACCTAATGCATCCAGCACTGTTGCATTGTTATTGCTTTTGGAAATTCATATGTTTCCATTACTCATTTTTCATTTCCCAGTTTAGATTTGCACTTTTTAGGGGGCTAATGTCCACTTAATACTGTCTTACTGTCTTAATATCTGTTGAAGAGTTACTGGCAGAAGAAAGTACATCACTTGTCTGACTGAATATGGACCTCTGGGTCTTACCTACCAGGAGACAGAGCTGAGGCCTTGGCACTTCATTCCAAGTTTCATCACACTCTGTTCCAGGAAGGATTCAATGGATAGCTGGCCTGTGCTTGGCATGGCCTGGGGGAGGAGTTAAAACAAGTTCCATTTGTGTGTCCAAAAAAAAAAAGAGCAACAAGTTAGAAACCTCATGCTGCGCACAAGTAGCAGCAGGCCTTGAAAAGTCATCAGCCGAAGGAAGAGGGCTTCAGCTGCTGCACTGGGTATCATAGTTGGATCCCCTACCGGTGGGAAAACAGCCAGCGAGCCCAACCTCACTGGAACCTTGAGATTCTAAATCTGGCCCTGGCCAAGATAAACCCACACCCGGAGCGCTGCCTGGATAAGACGCTAGTGTGGATCCTTTTCCTGTACTGGTGGCTGATTACACTCCTGGATGGTTTTCATCCTGTGGGTCATTTCCAACATCCCCCCAAACACACACACACACCCCACCCCCTTACTACTGCCAGCGGTGCAGACCCAGTTGTGAGTCTACTTGTGGAACTAGAGTGTGAATGGAGGTGGGGGGTCCCTGTGGAAGGGAAGTGTCTCTTCCACAGCCAGCAGAGGCTGTGTCCCACACACAGGCCTCCCTCTCAGACATCATGGTTCATGGGGAAGCCCTATGCTCATTCATGGGAGATTGACTTGCGGTGTAAAGATCCAGAGTTCCTTGGGCCAATATTATCCTTCCTCAAAAAGCAATAACGTCGATCAGTGCATGGCCAACACCCACAGACATTTCCTGCCTTTGGCAAGGCGAGGGTGTGTCTGTTGGCTCCAGCTGAATCAGCTCAACTGCTTTACGAGCAGGATCAAATAATCATCTCTCATTATCCCTCTTTACCAGACGTTGGTAATGGTGTCAATAGGAATTTCCCCAATAATTAAAAAGCTCTGCACATAAAAATGGATAGATCAAATCTCTGGAAAGTGCATAAAACAAAGCTCTTCCATCATATCCAGTATCCGGCCAGCTGTTTAGAATAGGTTTAAAAGGAATTCTTTCACGGTTAGTAAGAGAGGTCTGGTAAGGACTGCGGCCATTTGGTTCCCCTCTCTGATTAAGTATGGATCTCTGCTTAGCTCCTGATTAAAAAATGATGAAATGAACAAAATGGCATTTAATTGGGTAATCAGGTGATGACTGCTCTCCTGTCATGATGTCAGTGATGATAGCTATGGAGGGCTTAGGAGGCCGGCCAGATTGACCTGTGCAGTGAGCAGTGATGATTCAAGCTTCTTTTTAAAAGAGAGTCTCACAGCTCTTTGGCTGCAGTTGCTGTGTGCAGTCTCCTCTCATTTCACAGCATGGTGGCTGTAGTTGTGCGCTCAGTGCTGGGTCCCGGGATGGGAAGCCTGTGGAGAGGCGGAGGGGAGTGAACTTGACCATGAGACGCGAGAGCAGTGCACCTCACCAGCAGGATGGCTCCTCTTCGCTGTTTACGAGCCTGTTGACTCTTGCTCATAAGATCCAATCTGCTGAGTCCTGATTTATTAGGCTTTACCAGGGCTTGGGTTGTTTGCACATGAGCTGTGGAACGCAGCTCGCAGCATGTACTCCAATAAGCACAGCTCTCCCCGCTAACCTCCACAGTACTGACTCAGAGGGCAATGTCAGCTAGGCTGAAATACAATGCACAGGTATGTTACAAAACATTTCAATAATAACCACATATGTGGTACTGGAAAAGAAGATTAGTTGAAGTTTTACATATTTTATGTGCATACCTTGGAAAAAATCCTTTTAATTGTTAGCATTGACATAAGAACTGTTTCTAAACAAAATGCTACTTTTGTTGACTGGCATGAAAGTTCAATTCTCACTTTTCTGCTTTCATTATATGCAGATGCAATCCAGTAAATAAATAAATGTTTTGTTCACACACTTTCATAAAAATTCAGATGGCTTCATGCAAAACCAAAACAAAGGTTATCCTTAAGTGTCAAGTCACGAACTTCTATAAATCCTCTTTTGTTGCTAAAGGGCTGGCAGCTTTTCTGCTGACACACAAACCTCCTCATGATTTCAGTGACTCAGGGGCAGCAAGGCAAATCAGGATTCTGTAGAAAAAAACACATGCTGCCTGCCTCCCTCTGGCCAGTGCTCCTGGCCACCTCTAAGCTGGCCTGGATGGACACAGCTCCTGCGAGCCTGTAGTGGAGTGAGAGAGCACGAGCGAGAGAGAGAGAAAGAGAGAGAGAGAGAGAGAGAGAAAGGGCGTACTCATGACAGCGCAGTTTACCACTGTTTTTAATTAGGATCCTGTTGGGAAGAGTCTAGACAGCACATCTGGTGAAAAGAGGAGCAAACCTCTTGTCTGTTCTTCAGTCTCTGGGGGCGCACAGGCCATGCCTAGAGAAAGCCCAGCTGCACAAATCTGATCCTGGTCCTGCTCTCTTCACCTCTCATACTACTCTCCTCTTTCCCCCCTCCCTCTCTTCTCCTCTCCTCTTTCCCCCCTCCCTCTCTTCTCCTCTCCTCTTTCCCCCTCCCTCTCTTCTCCTCTCCTCTTTCCCCCCTCCCTCTCTTCACCTCTCCTCTTTCCCTCCCCCATCACTTTTCCAGTTTGGACCCATTTTACCAGAATCAGCACCTGGCACTTAGGGATATTACTTGGACCCCCCTCCCCCCCCCCCTCTCTCTTCTCTCTCTCTCTCTCTCTCTCTCTCTCCCTCTCTCTCTCTTTCTTTCTCTGGCACCTATTATGAAACATTTTTTAAGTATGATTATTCCTGACAAAAGAAGTGGTTATATAAGAGCCTCTAATATTTGTTCACATCATACGTCTCGCACGTCAGAGATATTTGTTTTCTGTTGAAAGTGAGCAAAGTGAGGAATGCTGGAGTGAGCCTGTGGGAAGGTCACTGGGGAATGTTGCCGTAATGAGAGACAGATTTTCTGTGAGATGTTAAGGGAGAACTGTCACTCAAGTCGGGCTGGGCAACTCTAAAAGGCTGCTATTACGGCGTTAATGGCTCCAAATGTCTCTCTTACTAACGTGTTGGAGGGAATGTGATAATGTGTTTGTCTGTGCTGGGGCTGTTGGCTCATTGCATCCCAAGCTGTATATTTCCCCTCAGCCCACAGTAGATCCACCACTAATTTATGAGAAGAGTAGAGATGCATGTATATTTGTGAAGGATTATGGAAAATTGAATAATTTTTCACCTGGAGTACAATGATCCATCTCCATGATCCTTCTTAGTCTGTGTGTGTGTGTATTTGTGTGTGTGTGTGTGTGTGTGTGTGTGTGTGTATGCATGCATGTGTGTGTGCATGGACGTGTGCAATTGTGTGTGTTCAAGTCAGACTATGACTCACCATCTCCAGCACTCCTGCTGCCGGAATGTTCCCACTGCCGCTTCGTAAATCAGCCTCCACATCTGGCCGTGGGATCGCCGGGGCGACGTTCCAATCCCGGCACTGAGCCGGCTGCCATGCGACACGTTCACCACACGTCGCCTCTCATTCACAGGGAAATTGGAACCACTTTTCACCTTGTTTTCTCGCAGCCCGGCACATGCAGCAGCGGACAGACCTCTTCTGAATATTCTGGAACGCGTGTGCACTTCACCACGCTTCATCCTTGATTAGAGCTGGATGAATGTCTTCCCACAACACACTCAGCCGCCAGCCCAGGAGAGAATCTCCATGCCACCCCCGACCCCCTTCCCCCCCACACCCAAATCTCCTGGCAAGCAGTAAAGAGTGAGGAGGACATATCATATCATACCACTGACCTCAATGAAGATCACCCACAAATAGGAACCAGGCCGAGCATAAATGGCCTGTTGTTTGGATGATGGGAAGCTCCTCGAAGCATAAGCACGTGAACTCTCTGCACACTTAGGCCCGATCTGATATCCTCCTGGGCTGCCTGCACGAGATTTGAAGGGGGAGATGAGTTGGGTCTGGGCGGACTTGCCTGTGCTTGATGCAGCATGACTCACATCTGGGTTTGGTCAGTTTCAGTTAACCCAAATTGAGATCTCTGGGGAAGAGCCTAGGGAAAAAAACATCTCCTCCTTTTGAGCATTTTCTTATACTCACAAGCAATCCTGTAAACCCAACATTGGACATCTGCATTGCTGGATAGTTTTGTGTATCCAGGAGAAAACATAAAGTAGCTTCACTAAAAAGTTTAGTGTAGTGTAAATTTCTCACTAAAAGGTGGCAGAGGGAACCTTCCCCTTTAGGACCATTCCAATAGCTGCTCCTTCTACACATCTGACTTAACGAATGATTGACTAAGTCAAATAGACAAACATTCTGAGTGTAAAGTGACAGCCCGTCAGCAGTTTTTGGAAGCCCCCAGAAAACACCCCACCTCCACTCCTACCAAACAAACAATCATCTGTGATCTTCAGGTGAGGTCATGTGTCTCCACTTGGGGTCAAAGGTTGCCCTCGAGGGCCACTGGGTTTACATTCCAGCATGAAGTCACTAAGAGTTATAACCTTGGGAGTCTGGCATGGCCTCTAGTCAACTGGACAATGTGCAGTCACACCTTTGAGCGCACACAAGGCTCTTCAGCATCTGTGGTCACATTTCCATATGCATTTATTGCCACATGCACTGATGTATGGACATTCACACGTTTACAAATGACAGAGAGGTAAACATATTCTGTGCTCAGACTGAATCCAGACAGACTAGCAACAACAGTGGAATAAGGAGCAGATCTAACAAGCTACTGTACATCTACCGAAACGGTTAAAAGCATGCGGTTTCACAGTTCAAACAAATTCCTCTCTGCCCTATAAATGCTCTCCGGTGAACACATGTGCAGCCATCCACACACGGCGTACCCTGTAAATGAGGAAGCCTCGGGTTTACAGATGGAGATCATAAAATGATACCTGATATCACAGTCAAAGTCATCTCACCAAACTAAGTCCAGTGTTTGAAATCTGATTTCCAAAGAGGAACCGCATTGATGTTCTGACATTGACAGTTGATTTATGGTGACGACAAGCAGAGGTCTCTTTTTCACTAGTATCTGCAATGGGCTGACACAAACGTTCTCCTCAGACTCAGAGTGAAGTGCTTCTCTCATCCTTTGGTAAATCTAAAGCATGGGGAAAGGTAGGGGACAGGAAAGGTATCTGTGATATGGCCTTTGATATGCATCTTGACCTATTTTAGGTGCCCGAGGGCAAGCCATGGAATGCCAGCAGAAATCAAGTGATTGTGCTGAAAGGCTTGGTTCTCAGAAGCTGAGTGATCACAGAAAATCCATCTTAGAATGATGTAGGAATTAGTGTGTTGAAAACACACTAGAAGCTGCTTTCTAGTGATATCATATCACAGTCAGGAGAGTAAACTGTTGGTGCGTGGAAAATCCTCCTAAAATAGGGGAAAGGTTCACCTCTTTTTTGAAACATCTCTTATGTGCAAAGACAACTCTTAAAGTCCACCACTGGAGATTTGTCTATGTCACTAAGGGAACACGCCATCCTACTCCTTACCTGACCTCCTTGACTTGTGCTCTTTCACAACAAACATATGTTAACGCACATGCAAATCCACTGGATCTCTATTGGATCTCTATAGCTATCATAGATACGCCCGAGGGGTAGAAAGCTATCCAGAAATGCCAAAGAACTGATCTCTGGTAACCAATAGTGATGATAAGTCCTTTCGGAACAACCATGTGATTACAGTAACACTGTGGCAAGTATACCACAGTTGGACTGGCAACAATGTGTGAGACTAAATGAAATGAACAATATATGGAGAAGGGCATACATTATTTAGCAAATGGGGAGCTTTCTTTCGCTATTAACATTTATCATCAAGATTGCTGTTTGATTCTACATTCATGACTTAACCTGTTTTTTACTCATTTGGAGTCGCTGAAATCCAATCACTTTGATTGCAAAACCTTCTCTGTCTCCAAAGGAGCTGGAAAACAGAGTAGCAATAGAGTGTCCTGCAGCCAACTTTTATAGAGCTGGGCCCTGCCTTGGGGCCATCCAGGATTATTAAATAAGTATTTGTGATCTGTTATTGACTCATACAGCCCATTAAATGTGGAGCTTAATGCAGAAACTAGCTGTGCTTCTTTCACTATGCATTGGGAAACAAACTGTGCAGAGGCTGCGTTCAATTTTTTAGTGACTTTACTAGGATGGAAACTACATAAATTGCTCAAGGGGAAAGAACATAAAAATGTAAATTAGTAACAAAGTGCGAGAAACAAAAATATATTATAACAATAAAATGATCTCCCATCGATCAAAGGACAATGACACACTGGTATTGAATGTTCGTTAATAAATAAAAGAGTAAAAAGTCTTAATTTTTCTCTCTCCAACCCCCCTTACTCTTTCTGTCTGGAAGCCATTAACTGATCAGATATGAATTCTGAGGAATAAAGTCCAGGGAGGCTGCTTTGGCCTATTATGTAACTCACACATTTTAAATTATTCATCAAAGAACTGCAAGTAGGATTTGTTCAGTACATCTAACTCCTTCATAAGTCCCTTGTGCAAAAACACATCATGCAGAGTGCAGTCAGAGCGATGGTTGCTTTGATAGCTCGAGCTGAGCTAAGGGCTATGTGGCCAGGTCAGTGTAACTGCAGCTGTTTACATGCTGTTATCAACAATAGTTCAGTCAGACAGATGTTGCTACTTTACCAAACACAAGTCAAATATTTGAACACACAGTACTACAAACAGTATTATGCATGATTTCAAACTACATCGTCTCTAGCAATCATGATGTAATCCATGCAATGTGTGGTCTAGAGATAGAAAACAAGGTGGTCACTCTCATCTCACATGAGAGGAACAATTGATGGCATATATCTGACCAAATGGTCCAATGTCATGTGAGACCTACAGTATATTCATGGCTTAAAACGTCACTTTCAAGGAAACCTTAACTCCAGCATCAATTCCATTATATCACACAGCAGCATTTGACCTTTGGTTCACATTCAAATAAATAATGTGACAGTAACATTTTATACAGGGTCTGTTGAGAGAGAAGTGCTTTTAAGGGCCCCCTGTATCTCTCTGGTCTTTTGTCAGATCCCCACAGATAAGGAGACTCTGTTTGATCCATCAGTGCAATGTTCTTTCTTTATTTCCAGTAGCTTGGGATTATATCCGAAGAATTTTCCAAGAAGCACAAGTCCTTCCAAGAATCCTGCTCATTTATTATGGTGGTGGATGTTTTTCAAGACCAGAACACAACAAAGACGAGTGAGAGTCTGAAGGATGAAAAGGAAAAGATGAACACAAAGCAGAGGAATGAACATCAGAGATGAGCCAGACTGTTTTATGTCCATGTTTCTTATATTGGCACATACTGTACAGATGAAGAACAAGCACATAAATCCACGGTGGGTACTGCCACAAGATTTCTTAGAACCCGCGTTCCAGAACAAAACTATGTTTGTATGCGGTATCGCAGGTGGCTCTCCAAGTGTACACAGGACAGGTCCTTCTGTTGGAATAGCGACCCCATAGACAGGGTACAGTCACTGCCTCAGTTCCATCAACTCATCCCCAAACACCCTCCTATCACTCAACCACTTGGACTGATGCTGAGGCTGTGATTCCTGAGAGCACAAGTAAATATTAATGTGCCTTGAAATGCTTTTCTCATTAGCTGCATGTTTCCATGATTTGAAACCTGACATTACTGAGATCAGAACAAGTTTCACCTGCCAGGTAAGTAAATTGGCTGGAACGAGTTAGGGGTTCACATGAGAAACATTCATTTATATGGTTTTCTCGTCATTGCTTTATGATATTATTAATATTGATAATGATAACTTTAAATCATAGGCATAACTATTATTTTAAAAAAGAGGCCATGCACTGCTGTTTCTGTCACACTTCACTATTTCTCTCTCTGTATACATGCCAGTGTCTAATCTTTGGAAACTCTCAAATGATGGCACCTTCTAAACCCAGACATATTTTGCCACTTTATAAAAACTGTTGTCACATGGGGTTCTTTACTTTTTCTGCTCTGCTTGAGTTAAACTGTAAACTCTGAAATATAGTGTGTTTCTTTAGTACAGTCCATTCACCAGATAGGGACCTTAAGTAGGGACACACTTAATACCGGACCTTTTTTATTATAATTATTTATAAGTTTTACGTTTAATGTTTAAATATTTGCAATTGTTGCATGCTGCAATCAACTCAACAACGATTCAAAACTTCATAATAATGACACTATTTAAATCAACCATTGCATGTGCTACAGTCTGAATAGGCTGAATAATTTTACTTTTTTCCTAAAATAAAAGTTTTAAATTATTCTCAAGTAATATCATTTTAAACTCCATAGGCTCAATGTCTATGCCAAGTAATGGATTTATAATCAGACTAATGCGCTCAACACTTTAATGTATACTGGGTGCTAATTCCTCCTGAGCGTAAAAATACATTTTATGAATAAAGAATAGCACTCACGGTTTTCTCAAACTTTTTTATTCGTCTTACCGACGTTTTGGGCAAGACGACCTTCAGCGGTATTATGGCGATTACCAAAAGGGCGTCTTGCCCAAAAAGTCATGGGGAGATTAAAAAGTTTTTTAAAAGAACTGTGAGTGCTATCCTATTTCCAAAAAGTAATGGAATTAACCATCTCCCTCTGTGACATTTTATCGTGCAAAAATATGGGAACGTTCCAAAGGTTCGGCTAATTTATTGCAGAATGGAATTTGTACGCGCTGCACTTATTTGTAGTGCCGTGGCAGAACCACACCAACACCATTTGGTGAAGGAATGTCTCGAGTCAACTGGTCCGTCTTTGATACTGCAGGGGGCGCAAAAATCTGGGTCCCATTAACCACATCAATCTCATTATTCAGAGCATGCTATGCTGAAATTATAGCGTTTGGGTAGTAGTTAGAACGATACAATTGAGTTGCGGTCATTAACTATATACAGCAGTCTATACAGACTAGTAGCAGACATTTGGCTTTAGGTTACGATGTCCAGACAGCTTTGGTGAATGTGAGATGAATGTGAGAAAGAGAGCATTGTCTAAACCACCTTGGTGCCTACATGTTTTTGATGTAATATCGCCCTTAACTCTGAGTCTCTGGCAAACCATTTTTTGCACTCACAATTTAAGTAATGCACAAACACAACGACTTCCACTCGCAAAGACGCCCCCCTCTCTCTCTTTCTCTGTCTCTCTCTCTCTCTCTCTCAGACTTACTCACTCACTCACTCACTCTCGCTCTCTTAAACTCCTCCTTGAAACCAGATACGCACTGACTAATGATAAAGAAGGCTGGGTTTTTCAAAAGGGGACGGATGGGCTAGATGTCAATGTCAGACAGTGCATCTTAGCAACATTCCTGGACCACAAGGAGTTCGTAGCCTATAGGACCAATTTCCAATAAATGCAGACTTAACCTGACACTTCACCTTTCTCTCGGCATCATATAGCGAGCAGACCGGTGCGTTCTGGACACAAGAATCACTTCTGCGCTCTGCCGGGCTACCTTCTGTTTTACGCACAACTTTACTTCTTTACGCATAGTGTGCAGCTCCTCAAACATCCATTAATGAGGAGAGCGGCAACTCGATAAGATTGTCATACTCAGCCATTACTGAATTTGACCTTCGAAGGACTGCAAATCTCACTCAGGTGAGTGTAATGAACGGATGTTGTGTTAGGTCACCAAGTGTTTCCATGGACGTTTGTGGTTTATTATCTAAATTACGAGGGAAACAGTTTGCATGGGGATTGACCAAATTTTAATGAGTAAATCAGTGTGCAGAGTTATAGCTAATCTACAATTATCTGAGGCTTTTATTGAACAATTGATACACTAATAAGTTCAATTGATTGAATCGGAATTACATTAGCCAATGCCTATACTATCCAAAACGGGTGTTTGACGCATCAGTTGAATTCTGCAGATGGTACTTATTAGTACTTGATATTTAGATAATTTGACTGTTAATAATTATTTTGGGCTGTGAATTGTGATGAAGTGTTTGTATTTTGAAAGGTGTATAATGATTTTTCGGGGATGTCGCGTGTGGCTGACACTGTTCATCCTCAGCTCCTCTGCTCTCGCGCAAGGTAATGGACATACGTTAATCTACTTTCGTATTTCATATTTTTGATAGGTCTAGTTATTGATATTATTATTTAATTAAATAGTTGATTAGATGTCATGGTCCTGACACTGCTCCTGACCTCAAACATCGTTCTTGTTTTGACAGTGGTGGAGGATGAAACAGTGTTTGACCTGTTTGAAACCAGCGGTATAACGCGAAAAACAATAGGGGTAAAGTTGTTCAAGGGATTGGACGGCGATACACCCGCTTACCGCTTCATTCGCTTCGATCAGTTGCCCTCGGTCAGCGCAGCCTCGCTGCAGCAACTGCTTCTGCAAATCCAGAACAATGAGGGCTTCGTTTTCACGGCCACCATGCGCCAGGACCGTACTTCTCGTGGCACAGTGATCTCCCTCGAGGGACCCGGAGAGAGGCGTCAGTTTGAAGTGGTCTCTGATGGCCGCACCAATACTCTAGACCTGGTGTACTGGTGGGCGGATGGTTCGCGCAACATCATCTCCTTCGAAGATGTGGACCTGTCTGACTCGCAATGGAAGAATCTTACGCTGCATGTACACGGAGAAACAGCTACGCTTTACGTGGGATGTCGTTTGATTGACAGCTTCATTCTCGACGAGCCATTCTACGAGCACCTGACCGCCGCTGGGGGTCGCATGTTTGTTGCCAAGGGCTCTGCCCGGGAAAATCATTTCAGGGTGAGCATGTTCTGGAGAGGAACATATGGTATTGCCTTTACGAGTAACTCGCAGTCCCCCTCCCCACTCCCATACATCCACGCAGTGCATGACATGGGAAAAGAAATGAAAACCATTGCGTTTAGTCTTCTGTGAGTTATTGTTGGTAATAGCAGCAATCAGTGCTAAAGGTTAAGAGGATTAAAGATTATTTAAAAAGGTGCATACGTTTTCCAAACAATTAAGGTTGTTTGGTCAAATATATTTTTAACAAGTTAGTATTATTGCATTTGCATATTTGACTTTTTGACATGTTCTGGTCTGCTCATCCTGTCTGTTCAGGCTCAGCTTGATATAGT
>NC_063205.1:5423475-5523475 GCF_017589495.1 Alosa alosa
GCCCCCCGCGCTTCAAAGGCAGCCAGCCCTACGGCATGGGCGTGGAGTCCGCCAAGACCAACAAGCAGGTCAGAGCACTGCCAGTTTTATTTAATTTTCTTACCTTTTGGTCCTACCCTTTTTTTTATCTCTCTTTCTCTCAAATCTCCTCTCATCTCCTTAATTCCACTCTCTTCTTCATCAATTCTTCCATTTCCATCTCAAGTCTTAAAAGCTCATGCTGCAAACTAACTTCTAGCCTCTCCTCTGCAGAGTTGTGAGCCATATAACCCCTGCAAGGACAACAGCCACAGCTGCCACAGGTTTGCCGACTGCATCTTCCTCAGCCCCACCATCGACCCCATGTACAAGTGTGAGTGCCGGGTGGGCTTTGCTGGGGACGGCATCATCTGTGGAGAGGACTACGACCTGGACGGCTGGCCCAACTACGACTTAGCCTGCAGATCCAACGCTACCTACCACTGCAAGAAGGTACTAAAACACCTTTAGCGAGCCAACAAATTATAGTCAACAAATTATCACTAATGTTGTTTTGGTAATACATGGTTTGGTAACTGAGTTCCATTTTGCATGAACAGTTGTTTCCACTTTAGCAGGAAGGTTCTATGTAAGGTAATACAGCTGGTGATGCTGCTGCTACCGCATAGAGTTGTGCTGATTGGACCACAGCAAGTCAAGCTTAGACTAGCTATAGATTGAGCCCTAAAAAACAGAGAGCATTTATTTTCATATGTCAATGTCAATTTTATTTATATAGCACATATGAAAATCAACAACAGTTGACCAAAGTGCTGTAAAAATAATAAAATAAAATAAAATAATAGTAATAAGAATACAAAGTAGATCCTAAATTAAAATTAATAGCAATAAATGAAGCAGTTGTCACAAAAAAAACATGAGTTTCCATGCGACTCATACTATATCTTACAATCCTAGCAGTTTAATCAGTGTTGGGTAGTGGAAGTGAGAAAAAGAGTTTCCAATTCAGACGGCATGTTTCATCTCATATTTGAACACTTCTCCATGCACATATAAATGTGCCCACACCTTTACTTTTTTCCAGTGCCTTTTATCTGTGTGTTGATTGTGATTTTATGAGGAGGGCATTCCTCTCTTCGCTGAGAAGCCAGTATCATCTCCATGCTCTTAATACTTTCCATTCTGAACCAGCGATGAAACAGATGTTGGAAGTGTTTCACGTGAGGCAGGATTGTTATTGTCTTTTTCGCATTGTCTCACGTCAGGAGGTTTAGTTTTATGCCTTCTAGCCTTGCGTGACTCAAACGTATCTTCCCACAAAGGCCTGGACATGAGGCTGCGCAACAGAGAGATCTCACAAAACCGAGCGGTGACATCATGCTTCTCTATACTGATGGATAATTGCCTTATTATGTAATAATACACCCTGGAAAAAAACCAGAACCACAATCTGCAATCTGCTAGACATCATGTGGCAGGCAGGTGAAGTCATAGCAGCTTAGAGTCACAGGAAAGGAACAGAAGAAGCAGAGCCATTGTTAAAGTCGGGAACCAAATATTGCGTATTGCTCCTAAAACCTTTTATATGTGCAGAGAGCACATGTATTAGGGATATTACCAGGTGAATTATAATCCTGTACCCTGCCAACATTTAACAAAAATGTTCAAAATTTCCAAATCGCAAAATAACTATTCACAATAAAAAAAAAATATCCCCCATCCACTATGATGTTTAGCACATTCTCCTTGCATTTAGGACAACTGCCCCAAACTGCCCAACTCAGGACAGGAGGACTACGACAATGATGGCCAGGGAGATGCCTGCGACAAAGACGATGACAACGATGACATCGTGGATGAGAGGGTAAGACTGCCTGCTGCAGATGGGAACTATGTGTCAGCATTTGGGCCGAGTCATCTGTCATTGACACTGTGGTACATGTTATATGCATCTCTCCCCTCCAGGACAACTGCCCCCTGCAATATAACCCTCTCCAGTACGACTTTGATAAGGACGACGTGGGCGACCGCTGTGATAACTGTCCGTATGACCATAACCCGTCTCAGACCGACACAGACAGCAACGGAGAAGGAGACGCCTGCTCGCTGGACAAGGATGGCGATGGTACAGAGCCTCCTGCCTCTCTCAAAACCAGTCTCAGAATTACTCACTCACTTCACACAGTTTCCGTACCTCTCCAAATGTATGACTGTAACACCCTACTGTGAGGGTTATTTATGTCTATCAGCTGTTTAATGCTCATGGGCTTGGGCAAAAACAAAAATAATTGCACAGAAATCATAAGAAATACAGGCATATGGAAGTGATGAAGGCATCCTGAATGATTATGAAAAACACACACGATACACACACACACACACACACACACACACACACACACACACACACACACACACACACACACATAGACACACACACACACACACACACACACACACACACACACACACACACACACACACACACTATCTCTCTCTCACACACACACACACACACACACACACATATACACAGATACACCCACATATCCCATGGGAGCTTCATAGGAAAAGTTTAGATGAGAGTATGAGATCAGATGTGAGGTGGCTCTTTAAGGGATGGGCTCTTCACACATTAGGCGTTGGATGATTACTGTAGTATATGTCATAAAATCACTTGTGTCATTGTTAGAAACAGTGAAAATAGTGAATGGAAATAGTGTGTCTACAATCAGTGGCACTATAGACAACTGTAAACTGTAGACCTGTGTAACCTATGTGCCCTCTCTTTTCTGTAGCTATAAGAATTGTACTATCTATTTCTTACCAAACATTGTTGTTACTGTTGTGGATTTCCAGAGATTCCTAATGAGCGGGACAACTGTCCGCTCTACTACAACACTGACCAGAGGGACACAGATCTGGATGGAGTAGGAGATCTCTGTGACAATTGTCCACTAGTCCACAATCCTCAGCAGGTATGTCAGAGGTGGAGTGTGTGTGTGTGTGTGTGTGTGTGTGTGTGTGTAGTTGTTTTTTGTGTGTGTTTGTGTAATCCTGTTTTGCTAAATTGATTGAGCGTCTTGTCACAGACTGATGCTGACAACGACTTAGTGGGAGACCAGTGTGACAACAATCAAGACATCGATGAGGACGGCCATCAGAACAACATGGACAACTGCCCCTACATCCCCAACGCCAACCAGGCCGACCACGACAAGGACGGCAAAGGGGACGCGTGCGACTTCGACGACGACAACGACGGCATTCCTGATGACAGGGACAACTGCAGGCTGGTGCCCAACAGAGACCAGCTGGACTCTGATGGTAAGGGAGCGCCAGAGACGATCAGCACTAGAGAACAGCTAGAGAACAGCTGGACTCTGATGGTAAGGGAGCGCTAGGGACGATCAGCACTAGAGAACAGCTAGAGAACAGCTGGACTCTGATGGTAAGGGAGCGCCAGGGACGGTCAGCACTAGAGAACAGCGGAGCGCCAGGGACGATCAGCACTAGAGAACAGCTGGACTCTGATGGTAAGGGAGTACCAGGGACGGTCAGCACTAGAGAACAGCTGAAGAGAGAGACAGCAGATGAGAGAGGAGAGGAAATAATGGAGAGGAGGCTTTATGAGCAGTGGGGCCTGTGGGTACGGGGGGGGGTTGCCCACTCGGCTGAGCTGCTTACAGTGATAACGCTGTAAAGCTGCGGGAGGCTGCTGTGTGGTATCCATGGGCAACACAAACATCACACAGCACAGCACACTCTCTGTTCAGCTTTCGCAACAGGAATGCTCCTTCCACCACCAGAGCCTGCCCATGGAGCGTGAGGAATGGCTCTTGCCTCGTAGCGATGGCTGCGTGATTTGTGGGAGCGGCTCATGGAGAGGTCTCGCTGCTCGCACTCTCCCCACAGATCACTGGAGAGAGGGCGGCTCGCAGATGTCTGATAATGCCTGGAATGCTCCTCTGGGCTTAGCACAGTGGTGGGCCGCAGAGTGCCTGGCCAAACTCAATTTGGAGCAGAGCACCTATTGTTTTTGGAGCTTGCGTCTTCATCTCTAATAAAAGGCATCCAAATAGCTGTCTCCTTAGAAGGGAAAATTACTGGGAAAGTATTTAGGTCAGTCTTAGTGGTGTTTTCGAGGGTGGTTCAAATAAACGGTTAATGCTAAAAGCAATGAAACGCTAACAATAGAGGTCATAAATACTATGGTGATGAGGGAGATATGAGATGGTGAGGTCTCTCCAAGTTCTCTCTCTCTCTCTAAGCTGAGACTTGGTGATGGTCCACTTGGTGCACTGGGACTGTGTCTCTGGAAGTCATCAAAACCTCTCAGCCTTTCTCAGAGCAATGGCAGGGCCAAAAGCACTGGAATATGGAGACCCTTATCTGTGATTGATAGTGGAGAGGGAAGAGGAAGGAATGATCTAAGAGATATTTTTATCTGAAATTCCTTCTGATGAGCCACTCTTCTGGTCCTCATCAAATAGCATGCATGTTTTATTTTATTTTTCCTACTTTCATTTTTATTTGATCAATGTAGGGATGTAACCTTTTATGACTTGTCCTCTCCAATCTACAGTACCTAACTTCTCCGTTTTCTGTTCCATATTCTAGGTGATGGTCGAGGAGATGCTTGCAAGGATGACTTTGACAATGACAGCATCCCTGACAGCCTTGATGCATGCCCAGAGAACGATGCCATCAGTGTCACTGACTTCCGCAAGTTCCAGATGGTGCATCTGGATCCCAAGGGTACCACGCAGATTGATGCCAACTGGGTTGTGCGAAACCAGGGCAAAGAACTTGTGCAGACTGCCAACTCTGATCCCGGCATTGCTGTCGGTGAGTGGACACAATAACCATACAGACTGACTAAAATAACCACACTGGCTAACTTTCATTGATGTAGATGCTGATGCTGGTTGTCCTCAAAGGGAATTCTGAGAAACTGTACCTCCTGTTGACTGTCATGAAATGTCATTTCCAAATCAAGTTCAAGAACAGTCATCTCTATATGCTACTTATGTAGTTAAAGGTGCTCTAAGCAATGTCATACGCTTTTTAGGCTAAAACATTGTTTGTTACTTACAGCAAACATCACCTCACCATCCGCTAGCTGCCTGTGTCCTGAATACACTGTAAAAAAAAGCGATCTCTGTGGACAACCCAGGCTCCAAAAACGGCCACAAAACAACTTGGGCAAACCTTGGCCATAAAAACATAACAAACTGTTCCAGCAAATCACAGACGAGATGCGTGTTTAGGAGAGTTTCAATTGCATGGGAGGGAGGGGGAGGGAGTAGCGAGCTAGCTTTCTGTTTTGTTTGAACGTCAACAGAAGTGACGTTACCCAGCATCGCTTAGAGCAGGGGTTCCCAAACTTTTCCACGACAAGACCCCCAAATACCACTTAGTTTCTGGCCAAGGACCTTCTTGATGTGTTATTACCGTGTTTTCCGGACTATAAGTCACACTTTTTTTCAGTTTGGCTGGTCCTGCGACTCAGGTGCAACATATATCTTGAATTTCCCCATGGGGATCAATAAAGTATCTATCTATCTATCTATCTATCTATCTATATATATATATATATATATATATATATATATATATATATATATATATGTTTTTTCCTCTTAATGACACATTTTTTGACTGGTGCCACATATACTCCGGTGCGACTTATAGTCCGGAAAATACGGTAAACCCATCAACAATACTACGGCAAATGTAAAAATACATTAAGCTAATCCTAATAATTATTTTAGCCACAAGCACTTCGCGATGGAGCATACAGTGTGTAAAAATTGCATTTGGAGCTTTCTGCTATATGTGAGCTATCACTCTACTATTATTCCCAGTCATTATCATGGAAAATGTAATGTTCAGATGTTCAGATATGCGACAAATTATTATAATGGCATTATATAACAACCCTCATAGTAATAGGTATATTTTCAATTTTTCAAATGTTGCTTTTATTTTTCCTTCCAACTTGCTGAGGCCCCCACTTTGAAAACCACTGGCTTAAAGCACCGTTCATTTAACGTCCCCTTTATGGATCTTGCTTCAGGTTACTGTAGCATTATTCATTCACTATCATATCACTGTCCTTTTCAACTCCTTTCTGACTCGCTGTGGTCTGCTTAGATTTACCCTCCATTCATTTCAGGACCTTGGCCAGTTACGTTGCCAGTTGTCCGTCAGATCTTGTTATGAACATTCCTTCATTAAAGGGACACCAGGCAAGCCTGATGCTTTTTCTCTACGAAACTCCCCCTCGCTCGGTCTGAAGCTCTTTTCCTTTTCTTTGCGTCTTCTGTCAAGGGTTTTCGCTGCTTCTTCGCCAGCTCTGCCATTATGCACACGTTTGCAACAATCTCTAGCGTTTCGTTAGCCTGCCTGCTTCGGTCGGTGGGTAGGATATACTCAACTTGCAAGCGGGATATTCTTCCTACAGGCAGTAGGGGCGGGCGAGAGAGTCTTCATTCGCCCTGTAACGAGTCATTTAACCATGTACCAACTTACGAAGATGAGTAATTAACACGAAAACGTTGCCTGGTGTCCCTTTAATAGTAAGGCCTATCCGGCAGTGTTTAAGGGAAAGTCTGAAGTGCAAATCCCACTGTGGTAAGTGTCCACTGTGTGCTCTTCTGTTATGTCCACTAGGTTTTGATGAGTTCCAAGCTGTGGACTTCAGCGGTACGTTCTACGTCAACACAGAGCGTGATGATGACTACGCTGGCTTTGTCTTCGGCTACCAGTCCAGTCGCCGCTTCTACGTGGTCATGTGGAAGCAGATCACACAAACCTACTGGGAGGACAAGCCCCATAAGGCCTTTGGCATCTCTGGCGTGTCACTCAAGGTGGTCAACTCCACCACTGGCACCGGCGAATACCTACGCAATGCCCTCTGGCACACAGGCAATACCAGAAATCAGGTGGGCAGCCATCATGTCTTCACATGACAAAGCAAACAAAATCTTGTCTTCATTGTATCCTATTGCAGAGCTAAGCTTTGAATTACATCAGATTTTTTTCCAAATGACTTGAAACATCATTTTGGTTTTTATCTCTCTTTCCTCACCTAGTTCTGTGCCTTTTTGAAATGTACAACGTGTTTAATTGAATGCATTCATTGTTGTTTGCCTAGGTACGTACACTTTGGCATGACCCCAAAAACATCGGCTGGAAAGATTACACAGCCTACCGCTGGCATCTCATTCATAGACCCAAGACTGGCTTCATCAGGTGAGTCACTTCACGGCTAGTCACAGACAGATCCATATACAATATAAATACATGGTTAATGAAATATTAAAGACCACATTCAACCATTCAACTTTCTATTTCTAAATACATTTTTTGGGGGAATTGAGCTGTGAACACTGGCTTTTTTTGCAGGGTTGTGGTCTATGAAGGGAAGCAGATCCTGGCCGACTCCGGTCCTGTCTATGACAAGACGTACGCCGGAGGGAGACTGGGGCTGTTCGTCTTCTCTCAGGAGCTCGTCTTCTTCTCCGACCTCAAATATGTGTGCAGAGGTGAGCTAATGGCCGCGCCTCTCACAGCACTCAGCGCGGAGGCTTTATCAGCGCATCATTAAACATCTGCTTCTTTTCCTCCACAGACAACTAATCTGAGGATCACCAGTTCCATGGACATGCGTTTACCAGAACCCATACCACAAAGACGCACTAAATAAGACTCCAGGTAACCAATAACAGCAGAAAGAGCCACAGAAATACAAAATCAAGGCACCAAATTGGACTCCTAGTCAGGCAATTCTAGTCATAATCTATGCTTCTGTTCAGTGATCTATACCACACAAAGGATATTTCAAACATGTGATTCAGTGAGCAAACTGGATGTGGAGTCCATGGCACAGACTCAATGCAGGACATTGCTAATCCTCAACCCTTGTGCTGGTTGCACTTACACTTACAGCAGTACAATGTTGAATCCTGCCACCTTGAATGGACCCTGGGGGTTGCACCTGTTTCTCCAATTTCAGCTGATTTTTTGTACATGTGTAGCAAGTAGTCATATATTTTCAAAGAAAAATTTGTGTTTTGATTTGTAACATTTTTGTTAACATTTGAATGCTGAGGGAAAGATGTATCATAATTAGACTTATTTTCTACTGTAAATTATTTGCTTTTTTTGCTTTTCCGTGCAAAGATATAGATTCATGTTTTGTTGTTTGATCTGCTATTGCCAAAGAATGTAAATATTTATTTATTTTGTTTACACTGACAGAATTTCACCATTGAAGTGCCAAGCAATACTCAGTGTTAGTAGTTCTCTTTAAGCATTAAGCATAGAGTCTTAAACCCAATGAATTTGGTTCATCTTGGAGAGTCAGCACATTTAAATGCAGAGACTCTCAGTGAGGGACATTTCTTTTTTTGATATAAATATTTCCATTTGAGGTAACACTGCTCCATCGCATAACTCATAATTACATAACACGCTTACGCTTTGGTCATATGGAGCAACTTAGTAAATGTCAAACTTTCGTGTCATCTGAAAAGCAAAAAATCAACCAGAGTTGATGTTACTCGTGCTTAAATAAATAGGCGACATGGTCTCCTGTCAGCCCAGAGTGGCCTTCAGAAGCACTGCGGCCTGCCGCGTGTCGGCAAGGTGAAACTATGTAAGATGAGCGATGCCCTGCATGCTTGTCATCTCACTCTCTGAGCTTTGACTGAGTGTAAAACTGAAACCAGGTGCCAGAGGAAAAACACTCCTTTGTCTGGCAGACATGGTCAGTATTTCATTTTAGTCAAGGTCAGCGTGTTTAGATGCCCAAAGCCAGTTTCAGGAAACCTTTTGTAATACAAAGCACATGCATACGTGTAGAGTGGCGTATAGTTCGCTTGGGGCAGAGAGGAGTAAGCACATAAAACGAGAGGAGTGAAATATATGAAATGTGATAATGATGCCATTTGAACTCTCAGGAGTTCACCATACCTCCTCATCAGGCTCATAGAACGTGTGATTGGAGCAAATGATTGGCCATCTATAGCTTGCAACTGTATGTCTTTGTGGCTTGCATTATTGTTTTGAATGTTTTTTATTTCTGTTTTGTAACACAATTTGTCATGCATATATCTGGCAACATTCAATATTCAAATCAATCAAACCAGCACATAAATAAACAGTAATAGGTTTACATGTTTCATTAATAAAATTTTATACAGTATGGCATCTATATTTTCCGTTTTGTCTTGAAAATGCATGTTTTAAATAGACAACAAATAGAACGCATCCAGTGAAAAAAACAAATTCTACTCTGCACTCTTTTGTAACTGAAAGTTCAATGTACAGTGTTTATTGGACTGATTGTCACCAATTGGACATGAATGCACTAGAGGCTAATAGCATACATTCAATGTTTATATCTCGGTTGACTGTTGATAGTGACACATGCAAAATTATAAATGTGTTAAGGAAGCTGTTATCTACTGTTATCAATGGTGAGAGGAAGTCTTGCTTGGAACAGCCATTTACTGTTCAGAGCACAAAAAGTTGTCAGCTGTATCATCCAAAGACAGAATACTGCGGTTATTATAGAAGTGACTATTGTAACAGCAGATTTTCTGTCTTCCCTCTCTCTGAGGCTGTCAGATAGCAGTATGACCCTAAAGCTAGGGGTGCTGCAATGCATTGGCCTCTAAACCAAAGTTCATCTCAGAGCGCATACTTGTGTGGCATGTCTGTCAGATCTCATGATGTGCAGACAGATTGTGTGATCTCCCAGACCTGGCACAGCATGAGTTGAAGAGGTCAAGAATTAAACTTTGGTAAAAGAATCTCAACTTGACAGAATGAGAGAGATTTAAAAACAATCACAGTTTGAAAAATAATGACATCAGTCTTCTTTCTCTATATGTCCACATGATGAATGGAAATACATTGGTTTAAATACCTGTGGCAACCTTAAAACAAAACATTTAGCATCTATAGCAACAATAACTCGCATTTTAGCATGTTATCAGTGACAGAGCTCTGCTTTGGATTTCACTGGAACAATTTATAGGACTCCTCAGGAATCAGTTACTCAGACCAACTTTACCTGGAAAATATGGTTATAATTCACAGGATTTAATGTCTCTGGTAGAGAGATCAAGAGTGACGATAATCTCTGTCTGAGAGAGTGTCCATGTGTGTGTTTGTGTGTGTGTGTGTGTGCGTGTGTGTGCGTGTGTGTGTGTGTGTGTGTGTGTGCGTGTGTGTGTGTGTGTGTGTGTGTGAATGTGTGTGAGTTCACAGCTGACAAAACATTCATTAAAGACTAATCAGGGGTAAAAGTTAGGCTTAATGTGGGAGTCACAGTGCTAAGCAACAAAACTTTAACGGACATCAACAGCGAGCAATGATGACTTTGACTGGACTACAAGTCCGATTCATTCTAAGATGATGCCATCACAGCAAGGTAATACTCTGCGTGCTTTGGAGCAGCAGATTTCCTGGTACGTACTGATTGAAGAATTGTTATTCCTAATGGCATGTACATGATTCACTCAGCTGACATCATGGGTTTGGTTAAAGCACACACACATGGGAAGACTTTGGTTCCACTTGAGTGAGAGCATTTTGAATTTCATCTCAGGAGGGCACTCTTTGTCTTCTGAAATGTGGTTTTTGCATCTGTTTTCCTGATATTTACAGGTTCCAACAGCACAATAAACAGATGCATGCATGTTTTGAAAGCTGCTAGGTCTGCTTTTATGTGCGCTTTTAGTGCAGGGCCCATGCACTGAAGAGCAATGCACTTAAGAGTTCTCTGCAGATGTAAAAGGATCATTCAGCAGCCTCCCTTTTCATTAAGGGGAAATTACCCAGGCTCCCACTGGAGAGACTGGAGAGATGTTCTGTGAGAACTGGCCTCCACAACTCAGCTTAGAGTTGGAGCCTAGTCAGCCCCAGTGCCGTGAGTGTGTCTCCTTCAGAGAGGATAAGGAAACAGCAGGCAAAGCCAGAAACAAGATATTAAATTCAATCTATAATCCAAAAATAGACAGGGCGCAAAGACAGAGATTTTTCACTGATCCTCTTCTTCAACACAGTGGAAGAGATGCGCTAAAAAGAAGCCGTTGTGTAACTTGCAACCGTTTTGTAGCTCCTGATTGTATACAGTTTGCAGCTTGCACATAAGACCTATTAATTGTGCACTGTCAACTCACTGAGGAAAAAGGAGGGAAAATGGAGTCCCTGTTAAAGTTTTGTACATCATTCTCTCCAAGTTAGCCGCATTCGGACACAACAGTTATAAGAACACAGTTATACTTACTAACTGGAGAGGCTACTCTTAACTACACAGTTCTAGGAACTGTAAAAAAGTCCTTACACTGCCTAAGGGCCTGCTATCTCAACATGTGGCTAAAGAGGTCAACAATTCATTCTAACAGAATCTGACACAAGGCATCCTGGCAAGCACACATTTCCTGTTTTAATGCGTACTCTTTTTTGCTCAGTGCAGTCGTGTCAGCCTTGTCCTGCTAGTTGAAGCTAATCAGGGCTAATTCAATCTGATGGGTGGCTCTCTGGAGCTGAAGCTGAGGGGATCGGTGGCTGTGACAGGCAACACATCTGACACCCCGACATGCATCTGGGGGGAATGGCTGACTCGCTGCCAAAGACAAGCTGAAACATCAACAGCTGTGAACTATAATCAGAACAACCAATTACAGTCCACACTGGACTTAATAACAAAAGTAATAACAGCAACTGGAAGCTATCCATGGTTGTAAAGAGCAGATGAGAGTAGATGTAAACCAATGGGTGTGGTATCTGCTGTTTCAGGAAGTGAGCAGAGAATGAGTAAGTGAATATTATTATTATTATTTGGGGGCAGCCGTGGCCTACTGGTTAGCACTTCGGACCTGTAACCGGAGGGCTGCCGGTTTGAACCCCGACCAGTAGGCACGGCTGAAGTGCCCTTGAGCAAGGCACCTAACCCCTCACTGCTCCCCGAGCGCCGCTGTCGGTGCAGGCAGCTCACTGCACCGGGATTAGTGTGTGCTTCACCTCACTGTGTGTACACTGTGTGCTGTGTGTCTTTCACTAATTCACGGATTGGGATAAATGCAGAGACCAAATTTCCCTCACGGGATCAAAAAAGTATATATACTTAATACTTATACTTATTAACTGGTATCAGTTTTGGTGGATTGGATATTGCTAATACAAATTATTTGACTTTTCTAACACCCTATTTTTAGCTTCACATCAGTAATTCATAATTTTCACATTGACAAAAGGCCTATGCAAAATCATCTGTTTTTTGAATAGTGAATTGTATGGGTTGCCCTAGAAATGTTTTTCATATAACACTAATGTAGTTCATGCTGATTATTTTAAATCACGTTTTGACTTCTCGTGATGGAGAGACATGAAGTGCAGATGTTTTCCATTTTTGCAACTATCTTCAGATCGTCTGATCTGTAGATCCATGGAATGGAAAGAGAGGATGTTCACCAAACATCTGATTTGCTGAAATTGAATACAGAGAAAGGGGACAGTTGTGTTTTGCTTTCCTCCTCTCTGCCTCCAAACAGTAGAGTTCAGATGTGTAACTAGACACAGCACATGATGCATTCTTTGCAAGCCCATGTCATCATGAGCTCACCATCATAAGGGCAATCAGAGGTTCAGAGCCTGTATTCTTCTCTATAATCTATAACTATTTGGTGATCACTTCTTGTAATGGTAATAATAATAAAGATGTGCCTTTGACATAAATTGGCAAAAACTCTTGCTGCAGGTGTCCTTTGAATATTCTGTCTCAAATGGGAGGCACACATTTCTGGATAATATCTGGGGAGGGACACCTTGTTCTAAACTAAAGCTACCAAAACATGTTTGTGTCATTAAAACAGAGCAACATATTGCATATTTTGTTGAAGGATTGGCTAAAGTATAATGATGAGTTTAAAGCTTTTTTGGCAACATAAGTTTGGCACGCTCTTTCTCTAGTTTGATCACAGAGTCATTTCCTCTGCAGTCATTTCTGTAGGGACGATGAGGGATGAACCCACAGCTAGGAGCCACCAGCTCTCTGCTGCCAGCCATTGGACGTGAGGGGCCGAGCGCCAGGCATGACTTCACTCCTGATCCTGATGCCCACACGTCTCGGTCATGTTGGGCTTGGTGCTTTTAGAGTCCCACTGGCACTCTGCTTAACAGGACATCCCTCATCCATGGTTCATGACATGGGTTCTCCCACATGACGGCTGCTGGCTCACTGCAGTCCTCAGTCATTGGAGGAGCACACAAACTCCATCACTAGAGTCTCTCTGCTTCTTTGTTTAATTCTGCAGCTGGTGAAGGATTTGCACCACTCAAATCAGGCCAACCATTGCTAACACATGGATTTAAAATATGACTGATAATTCATGCTTAAAATTGAGACATTTTTCAAGGATAAATATGTGTTAATCAGGTATTTTGCAGTATAAGAGCTTACCATGCATACGAGCTTAGAGCAGAAAAGCTGAACTAGTACATAAATAAATACTTCCCAAACCATATATGGCCTAAGGGAGGAATTAAATTACATTCTGACATTCTATAAAATCATGAACTGTCCATCTAAGGGCTGAAAGGCTGGCATTCCACAAACCCCTAAATCATAACCCCCAAATTACAATATCTTCTGATCTTTCAGTGTCTTCAAATACATTTCCTGAGGGCAACTGATGTGTCAGCCAGATGGATTTGCAGCTTAAGTCACCCAGTGTGAACCCTCTGTGCCAACTGGAGGGGTGCCTACCGACACAGAAACACCAAAAGGGATTCAGAATATACAGAATATACAAAATACAGGAAAAAATGATGGCTAACTTTCATTAAGCCCTGTCATTAATCATACTTTTTGTTTGACAGCAACACTGAAAGCATGGGAGAACAGAGCGGGTAATGAATGGGTGGTTCTCTGAACTGCTGGACTATGATCTGAAGCCCAGTCAAAACAGCTTTGTTGTGGGATGTAGGAGTTGATGCTGAGGCTAGATGGAGGAGATCCTGTGATATGTCAAGCTTCCAGTATTTAGGACACAGCAAATGTGCAAAATGGGGCAGGTGCTTCATACACCCACAGGTTTTTGTTTTATTTTCGAAAAGACTGGCTTCCTCACCTTTGAAGAAAACAGAATTTCATCACTGTTTCCATATTTACACTTAAAAGAAGCATGGCTTTCTTGCCACATCTCAAAGAAAACAGTTCCAGCTATTTATACTGCTCGGCTGCCAGGCTCCAGGTACAGTGATTTAAGAAGCAGGGGACTTTTTTGCTTTGTAATTAAAACCAGATGCCCGCTCCACAACCTCTCGGCCTAATTAAGACTTTAAAACACATGGAAAATAGCCTTTGCCTGTACGTGTGCTAGCTCATGTGTAAAGGTGTTATTCTATTGGTCTGTATGCAAAGCTATGGGCATTTAGCCATCAGCTTGCAGTTGAAACTACTTGCAGTTGTTTCCTTGAAATAAAGAACATAATTATTTGGCAGTGGAACTTGCAAGGGGGTCAAATGGCACTTATTTATCAAGACAACAGACAAACAGAACGTGCTGAAAAAAGATTTGAATTGTCATCGGCTGGAAGGGACACACAGGAAAATGGCCGCGGTGTGTGTTTGGGAAGACATCAGGATGACATTAGCATTCCCCTAACAGACCCATGCAGTGAGCTCACCGTGGATGTTTTCCACATTTCAAACACAAACTGCTAAGTTTATGTGTACATGTCAGTCAGCTGTCCAGGGGCCGAGGGAGTGATTGATGCAAGATGTCAAACCAGGGAGAAATGAGCCCTGGAGATGAACAGCAGTAGCAAGGGGAGTTAGCATGCGGGCCAACACACTGCAATTACACCCAATCAGATGTGTGCTAATGCATGCCAATTGAATGTGTGTGTGTGAGAGTGTGTGCTGAATCACTGGGTTAGCAATGTCAAAATTAAGCTGCACTTAATTTCATTGATCATGTGTGATATATTGATCATAGTGCTTTCATACAGCAAAACTAGCAGCAATGTGAATATATAATCATACTTCAGTCTCCACTTTCACCTGTTTCTTGTGTAAAGATGTCTAGTCGATCAAAACATACAGCAAAATATTATAGGATTTAATAACTGTCCACTACTGACAAGTGTGTAAAAGCTTTACACAAGCTTAACAGGTCCAGATCATGCTGGGTCTGGACTCATAATACTGTGAGACAAGCTGTCTTCATCTGTCCCTCTGATGGCTGGACGTTGGGTCCTCAGGTTGTCCACTGGGGTGCCTGGAGTCCTGAAAGAGGTCCTAATCATCGATAAATAAATCCAGAAAAGTAACGCAGGAGTCTTTTCTCTGAGGGGTTCCCAGAACACAAAGTGGAGCACACCAGGTTCTCGCTGACTGTGCGGAGGATAAGTGGCCCTCTGGGGTAGACCCGATGGCCAGGGATGACTTTTCCAGATGCTTCCGTCCGGCAGAGAATCTGCGGTTAGGACCAGATGGGAGTTTCTCTTCTCTTTTCCTTTTTTAATCTCACTGCTCTGTGTCAGGCTCAGCATAGCGGGCCTCGGTGCTCATTACTGAAGGCAAGAGCGGCCAGGAAACTCCACTTTCTTCCTTCTCAGGGCTTGAGAAAAACACATGCAATGTCTGTGTGAGACTGTGCTGCATGTGGACACAATCAATGACATGGCGAAGAGACACAGAGAGGGAATGAGAAAGTGAGAGAGAGAGGGAATGAGAAAGAGAGAGAGAGGGAGTGAAAAAGAGAGAGAGAAAAAACAGCTGAAAATATAGACACAGAGTGGCCATCTTGCCAACCAAACACACTCGTGACAAACGAACGTGCTGCCCTGCAGAGACGTGTGTCTCACTAGCCTTCCGTATGACACACAGAGGACAAAGCAGTGGCGGCAGCTGGCAGAGGGACAGCGGCCATCATGGCCCGGGCCCCGGGCAGCCTGGGAACCTGGGAAAAGCTCCGAGGAGTTCCTGTGGGCCAATAAAAACAGTCCACCCACAGCACAGCACAGCAGAGCCGAGCAGCATGGAGCAGCCAGCCCCAACGGCCACTCACTGTTGACTCTGGCAGGAGCTGAGCAGAGGGGCCTGATCCTTGTTAGGTTCCAGTGGGGGGAAGAGAGGCTTAAGTGGGTGATGATGTTGGTCCGGCTGTGGGGCAGGCAGGAGCTCTCGGGCAGTTCTGTGAGTGTCTGAATGGTGTTCAAACATCCTGTTCAGTGACCAGGGGGACAGGGGAATACATAGTGATGCCCTACGAATAAAGCCGTCCTTGTTTGATGTCCAAACCTTTGAACTTAGCCGTGGAAAAACGCCACAACCTTCATTTGATTTAAAGTTGTATTTTGTGTTGTTTTATGGAAAATCATGATTGCCATAATGCTCAAGCAATCATTTGAAGGATGACTGATGCTGTGCTCTGTGGCTTTAGTACAGCACTCAGTATGAAGAGTTAGTGGTACTTAAAAAGAAAGCAAATAGCTGACCAGTATTCATGGACAGTCAACAATATGATATGAAATTTGTCTCTAATACTTGCTAGTCATATGATCTACATGCCTGTGGCAATCATTAAATCACTATCAATGCATTTATATGACAGGTCATTCATTTATAGATTTCAGCCTATTCAGAAGGCCTCGCCTACCCTCCCTGACTACCAAAATAAACATTTAGTGGATGTACCATCAGCACGTATTCAACATGACTTCCATAAGTGTATCAAAATGATGTGAAAACAAAACAAAACAACCTAGTCTGAGCACAAACTGAATTTGAGTATGCAGGGGGAAATACAGCTGGATTACTTGTACATTATGCAGCTGTCCAGCTCCTCCTAGTGGTGCTTTTTAATCATTGAGAAAGTGTCACAGTACTTTGCTTGTGTTAATTTTCCATCAGTCTCTGACTGAAGCTATTCATTTGAGTGTGTGCATCTTCTTGTCTAATCAGGAATAGAGGCAGCAATTAGAAGGCCAGCTAATGTTTTGACCTCATTCACTCATCTTATCAATGGCACTGAATTGACTATTATAATAGTATATAGTATAATTTGTATTTTAGTATATTAGTATATTCTTTATCTTCTACAGTCCTTATTGCTTAGTTGTGTTTTTTTATATTATATACTTTTAATTACTTTTTTTGCTGTTAGTGAATGTGTGTGTGTATGTTGTCTGCTACTGTGACCTTGAATTTCCCCTAGGGATCAATAAAGTATCTATCTATCTATCTATCTATCTATCTATCTATCTATCTATCTATCTATCTATCTATCTATCTATTCATGGCCCACTCCCCCGCATCACTGCACTCTCAATAAGTGAATATGCAAACTCTGTGGAATACCCACACCATGACATGCAACCTGAGAGGCCTACTCTGAAATCAGAACAATAACCTCATTCTAAAGGGGCACATCCTTCTTCATACACTCTATGGTCACATCAGCACCTCTATTTGTAGAGCACGTTTTCTAAGTGTTGTCTTACTGTCACAATTTGTCATTTGTCAATAGTTTTGCCCATCACACTGTAAATGTTAATTATAATACTGTATTTACCTAACCCTTCCATATCCACACACACATTTGGATCTTCCATTGAGCTCAGCAGGCCTCTGCAATATACATGTCCCTCCCCATATACATACCATACATACCATACACAAACACTTATCTGTGTCGCTGAAACTCATTGGAGAGGGGGGTCATATGTTTGTGCACATTTCACATGTTCTTCACTGGAGGAGTATGAAAAACCTGGGCTGCAAAATATGAATTTCAAATATTGTCACTATTTACATTTATGACACTATAAAAGATACAGGACAACAAATAAATGTAAACAAAATGCATACAATTCAAGAGAAACTACAACCAAAAACTTTGTAATGGATTTTTTTTCTGCCTAGCTGTGCAGCAGGTCTCTATTTCCCACTGATGAGCCAAAAATAGCTCGGAGCAGCAGACCTAAGTCTATTCTGAGCCACCTCTCGCTAGCCAGCTAAGGTCCCCATAGCCTTGGGACAGAGTGGTCTGACTCAGCACATCGACCAGTACACTGCAACGCAGGCAGGATGCGCTCTGCTGCAGCGCCTCTGCCGTCACTAAACCAGATAGTGATGCGACAGTAATCAGTGTTGTGTGCGCCCTGGAGTGCCACGGTGCCACTGACAGTGTAGCTTTAAAATATCAATACTACAAACCATGAAATTGATATTAGCATCTGTGAGGGGGCTAAGGGCACCTTTGCTTGGTTTAAAGATTAAGAAACATTTTGTACTGCAGGCCTACATTGAAATACAGTGAGTTTCCGAATGCATCAATGTTGGTTGTGTAGTAGCATGACCTTGTCTGACCAAACTGCCCTTGAGTTTCGCCATCATTGGTATGCAAAAGGAGAAGTCAAGTCTGATGAGTCATAGTTAGCTTTACACTTATTGAAGGGGATGTGGTCTTCATCTGAGGCTTTGACAGCACACAAGGAGAGGGGTGTGTTTATAACACAAGAACAAGAGGTTTGACAGTTTCATCCTTAAAAAAGACATGCAGAATTTACATCTGAAACAGAGCTGTCTTTTCACATCATGACTGCATAGTCACACAGTGGCATCTTCACTGAATGTAAAAATGAATTAAAGAAGACAGGCCTGTGTTAACTATTGCCCTACGTGACAGCAGCACACATTTACAGTGAATAAGTAGGCTAAGGCAAATAAGTACACATAAAAATAGATACTATTCTAATACCATACTATACTATAAGATAGGCTACTATTCTAATACCATACTATACTATAAGATAGGCTACTATTCTAATACCATACTATACTATAAGATAGGCTACTTTGAGATCTGACATAAGCTATCACTCAGTTTTCTTGTCTGTGTGAAAAAGTAACTTACTTTTACATATTATGAAAAGAGGTGGAAACCACTTTCTGGCAACTGACATCGGCTATCATACAAGCACAGGCTAAAGCCTACCAAACAAATGAAGTGCTGTAAATATTGTTGATGACATTGCCTTTTTATCCATGTTTGAATATCCCTTAGCAACGGCAATGTCCCAGGTATGTGCATATGCCTCCTTCCTGATCACTTGTGGTCACCTCCCATTCTTTGTTATGAATTGGCAGTCTTTCACACACACCTTCAAAACCTGTTTGACCAGAGAGATCGTCACAGATAAGGCAGGTGTATACGTGTGTGAGTGGGTGGGGCATGAAGACAGTTTCTAAACTGAGGCCAATCTCCGTCAACTGTGGACGGGAAAATGACTTAAAACTTGTGCCGTTTGTTTCTGAATCAGTCGCATACTTAAAATAGTCCTAGTGGTCTACAAGTCAGGTTTAGGTGTGCCTGCAGCTGTCGCCGTCATAACTCACACCGCGCCGCCACCATCCTTGTCAGGCGACGTCACTGATCTCATCATTGCTTCACAACGAGCGGACAACGAGCAGGAAACCGAGCAGTTGAAAAGTTTCATTTTCAGAGGCTCTTTTCTATTGCATTTCTAGGTGTGTTCGACACTGACCACCGAGAAATATTTCTTTTAATTCACCCTGATAGCTTACCGGTCGCAACAAAACGACATGCTTCAGTGTCTTTCGGGAAGCGCATGTATGAGGCTGATACAAGGTAATAAAACGACGTGGTGTTTTGTGTGCCTTGTAGTGAGCTATGTATTATACCTGATATTCGGAGCTTTAATATTCTCTTCTGTGGAATTACCGTATGAGGATGACCTGAAAAGGGACCTCCTATCATTCAAACAGCAGTTTCTTCAGGACAATACCTGCTTATCTGACGATCGTTTAGAAGAGTTTCTTGCGAGAGTGCTTGAGGCAAACAATTACGGAGTGTCTGTGCTAAACAACGCATCCGCAAACAGGAACTGGGATTTTACCTCTTCGCTATTTTTCGCAAGCACTGTTCTCTCCACCACAGGTAAGCTGTGCCACCACCTAACCAGAGAGCAACCTTTTTACTTTACTCTAATTCTATTGACGTCTCTTTTGATGGTTCAGGTTCAAATTCAGGTGATAATCTGAAAACGATCAAAGATATAGGCCTGCTCTATCTATCTGTAAATGTGAGGCATTTAGTCTGATCAACATATTAATGAAACATGGAAATCCAGCCAGGGATACACCTGATGGGAATACTATGGAGTTCATGCGTAACTTGAAATATTTAGCCCAATAACTTGGTTCAGGAGAAAACAGGGCCTACCTGTATCTATCAACTATTGCTTGTAGGCCTAAAGTAGACACCATAATTACCAAACCTATGTCCGATTAAAAAACCAAACAAACAAAAAACATGTACATCCACAAACAAAATAGCCTATTGAGAGATGGCCTCTCCCAAATCAAGTCTCACCTCAAAGGTTTCACCTAACGCGCAAGTGAAACGAGACACCAAGCTGCATCGCACCAGAGGTCACATAACAAAGAGTTGATTTCCGTTCGTGCCTTTCCTCTCAGAAAAATACACTACTGTAGCTGTTTTGTGTTCATCTTAAAACCTGTAAGAGATCTTAAAACCTATAATAGACCACAGAAATATTCTGACAAAACGAAAGTAGCCTATAGTGTTTGCTTCAGAGACAAATAAGGATAGTCTACTGATTTAACATAAATACAGCTTAAACCTTAAGTTATTCTCATATTTTGAGACTGATGACCAATTTGGATGAAAACAAAAACATATGATAAATATAGTAATAGTATTATAATATAATAATACATGATAAAACTTCAGAAAGCATAGGCTTCCTATTGTCCATACTGAAAATTCACACTGAAATTCTCATGCACCTCCTCTTCAGTGATCTGATTCTGAGGGTGAGGTGTAGTATAGCGTGTTTGAAGGCTAAACCTGTGGGCAGTGTTGCTATAATTCCTCTTGGCCTTACGTAACGTAATCCACACCATGTAGGGCAGAGATCAGGAGAGGATTTCACTAATCACAGGTAGCATGTCTTTGACAATGAACTATACAGACACTTCATCAATGCCATCCCTTATCAGCAGTTCAAAAGTAAATGTTCCACCATTATTCTCATAAACAAATGTATGACGAGCAAGAAGCCCAAATAGTATATATTATATTTTGGCAAAGGTAGGTCCAGCCATAGGCCTATCTTAGGGTAACATACACCCTGATAAACTCTCCTGTGTACATGGTGTTGTTGTTCATCCCAAAATAACAAACATGACAGCTGTCATGGAAAATGAGTTTCTGAAAATAATGTTTTGTTGGGGACAAACTTATTAAGATGCTATCACAATATAATTTGGTGATTCTCAATACATTGCATCTATAATGCATCAGATTTGTCACTGAAGGAGATAATAAATACCCAGAAATAGGCAAAAGAGAGAAATGATTTATCTATACTACTGCATTATGGTTTAAGTTCCACAGAATTTCACAATTTAGATGAAATAACATACATCAAAATGCATTGTGTAAGCGACTCTGGAAAACCAAAGAGGTTAGGTAAATCAGATAGCTTTGTCTTGTGTCAATATTTGGTAATGATAACGTATTGTGAGCAGGAATATTCCCAGTCAGATAAGCATGTGTGTTTGTGTGCTATACTCTGCAGGCTATGGACACTCGGTGCCACTATCCGATGGAGGAAAAGCCTTCTGCATCATCTACTCTGTCCTCGGGATCCCCTTCACCCTCCTCTTCCTCACGGCGGTGGTCCAGAGGATCATGGTCTACGTCACACGGCGGCCTGTTAACTACCTGCACAGGCGGCTGGGGCTGTCGAAGCCTCTGGTGGCTGGAGTTCACGCCACTCTGCTGGCCCTGATCACGGCCTCGTGCTTCTTCCTCATTCCTGCCATAATCTTCTCGGCGCTCGAGGACGATTGGAACTTCCTGGAGTCTTTCTACTTCTGCTTCATCTCGCTGAGCACCATTGGCCTTGGGGACTACGTCCCGGGGGAGGGCTACAACCAGCGCTTCCGTCAGCTCTACAAAGTGGGCATCACAGGTGAGGTTTGGGAATGCACCTCATACAGACGTTTTAAAAAAAATATATTTTAAAATATTTTAAGCACAAACATTGAAGAGACAGGCAGAGGACTGTGGGTTGCAATTAGCTGAATTTGACAAAAGGTGTATGAGATAACAATATAGCAGACTGTACCTTTAAGTGTGTACAGAGACGAGATATTTAGAAACCACAAGCTGCAAATAATTATGAATGTGCAAGAGCAGTGGAAGGACAAGTGCTGCGGATGTGTGGGCAGAAATACTCATATCATCTGACTTAGCATATCCGCCCCCTGCAGTATACAACTTTGAAACAAAATCTCTCACTCTCCATCTCTCTCTCTCTCTCTCTCTCTCTCTCTCTCTCTTTCTTTCACACACACACACAAACACACACACACACTCTCTCACACACACACACACACATACACTAACAATCCGACAAACAACTTTTGACACATATCGTTGTTGTCTCCTTTACAGCTTATTTGCTCCTGGGCCTGATTGCAATGCTTGTAGTGCTGGAGACCTTCTGTGAGCTGCAGCATCTGAAAACCTTGAGGAAAATGTTCTACGTGAAGCAGGAGAAGAAGGAGGACGAGTTGACCATTGTGGATCATGACCATCTGTCCTTCACCACAGTATGTGAACAGACAACCCCTGTGGCAGATAATAGGGGAGATCCCTTTACAGATGACGCCTCTATGGCTGAAGCTTCACCAGTCACTCCCAGCGACAGCATTGTAATTAGATGAGACCAATTCCTTGTTTGATCAGACCTGTAGTCATCAGAGAAATTTAGACTTGAAAATATTTTTAATCTACTGTCTATACGTGTTATAGTCTATCTTGATGGTATGCCAGGGTCTTTACTAGGTTGTGCATGCGATTGGTGAAGTATTTTTATTTTTTATTTTTATAAGTAATCATTAGACTGGTGTATTTTTTAAGTTACTGTTGTGCCATGCCACTGCTGCATAAACTACTGTAAATTTGAATCAATGCTGTATTCCTTAAAAGGCATGGATGTTGTCAGTAGGTTTTTAATGTAGTCTGTCAACTTATTTGTTACAGTGTAACATGTATGGGCTGGTCCCTGATAGTTGTACATACAGTAATGTGTTGCCATAAACTGTAAATGGTGTCATGTCAGCTGTTCGGTGTCTTATGAGCAGTACAAACACTGGACAAGTGTACTTATTGCTAACCACATATTACTTACTTGAAAAAATAATGGTATTGTTAACAAAAACAGTCTCTTCTCTTGTCAATCTCTGTGCAAAAACACAAAAACACAAATGCAAGTGGTTACCAGATCCAAAAACACCAACAAAACATCATTCTTTACTGATACAGCTCTGCTCTTCATCCAAATGGCCAGGAGGGGGCACTGTTCACGACTGATATATTTTGCTTGTACTGTGATGCCATTAGGTGTCCAATGAACAGAAGGCAATAATCATGTTGTAGCCTATTTTTTACAGTCTATGGTTGAAGCATGAGATCATCAACATAAGATCAACAACATTCCATAATGGATTGTAAGGGACATGTCTAGGGACCTACTTAAAAACTGCAAGTAGAGTGAAAGTGCTTTATATCTGAATAGTGTCCTTAGTGTAGCACCTTCATTTATTTTCTGTATATAACATTCTTAGTCTGAAATCATATAAATCGACTCAGTGGTTACTGTTACAGTGTCTATGTTCCCTATGGTAGCGTTATGGCTTTATGATCAAAACAAATCATTGATCTCATTATTAACACTGAGAAGGAAAACAGATATTATTTGTGTTTAGACAGATTATTTCTATCTATTTGTCATGTAAGGAGCATGTCCTAGGGCTCTAAGTAAAATGTACTTTATTTATGTTTTACTGAGAATTTAAAATATATATTTTTTGTTTTGTTCTGTTCTGTTTTAAGCTGTATTTCTGCAACCAAAAAATTGAATGTGTCACTTAGACTCATGCTGGTGATGTTAGTCCAAAAATCACTTGACAAAATAATAAACAGAATATGCTATGTATTGTGTGTTTGTGGTCTGGCTTATGTAAAATTGGATACTTACATTAGTTCTCATGTTTACAAAGAAATTACGGTGTATTAACCAAGTTTTAACCAAGTTTATTAACTTAACGAATCAATAAATATAATACTATGATCTATTTAGGTCTTTGAGCAAGGCACCTAACCCCTCACTGCTCCCTGAGTGCAGCTGTAGCAGGCAGCTCACTGCGTAGGGATTAGTGTTTGCTTCACCACACTGTACTGTGTGTGTTTTTCACTAAATCAAAAGAGTATACTTACTTATCTCACCTCTTTGTATGATGTGAATTTGCTTGCAATGCCAGCTGTTCCCACTTCTGGATTTCACAGTGGTTTATGTTTAACATGTGTAATGTGGACTTTTGTTGTTCTACAATTCTTTTGGTCTGTCATGCTGTAATGAAACGGATGATAAAATGAACTATTTCAAATTACTTCTTCATGTATGAAGAGACTCTTTTCGTGAAATGGAATGTGCAATGTCATACAAATTGAAATCAAAGTGTAATATTGAAAGTTGATGCTGAAATCCACATGAAAGCACATTCTCCAATTGGAACAACTCTACATGCTTTATTAGAATAGCTTGTAAAGTGTCACATCAATGGTGAAAGTGCATACCCTTACCTAGGTAACAGAACACAAAGCCAACACTTCTGCTGATATCATCCTCATGAAAGTATACAATATATTAGGCAGCTATTTGCTATTTACTAACAAAGTTCCATTGGACATATTTGTTGTTCAGCTACAGTACACCGAGATTCCATTCCAAAACTTTCGTTAACCTTTCGTAGAAGCTGACTATGGCCAAAGGATTTTTGTTTACTTTGTTCTCACAGCTCTGCCACTTTAACTGCGACTTTGCTATGTCCTTGATACACCCATCATCCGTGAGTTCATCTAAACTGCATTGGAGACGCTGATCATTAATCTCCCTCCTCCAGGCTCCCCACGCTCCGGGCAGGGCAGGGCTGGCTCGGTCTCCAGGGCCCCAGGGCGATCTCTGCAGGTCTGCCTCCCATCCGCTGGGGCTCCCTGGGGTCTGCGCAGGGGGTCTCTGTGTCAGTGGGTGTCGGAGTAAACCTTACCGCCTCCCTCCCCACAGCAGTCTCCGGTGCAGAGTGTCGGCTGGCTTATTGATAAGCTCTGTCAGGAATTTTTGCCTGACTAAGCACAGGTCTCTTCACAGCAGGGGAGCCGGGCTTGCTACGTGGCGGAGGTTCTTCCCAATCGATCCGCGCCCGAGCCCCAAGCCCCTCCCCACTCGGGTGCATACTCAGACACACACACACAAACACACACACACGATCCGTCTCCAGCGTCGCACCCCTCCTCCTTCTAGTCATCTTTCAGGAGCTGGCTCTGGACAGCGCTGCTGCCACACTGCAAGGACGGGAGCCCCACACATGATGCACCGGCGCAATGCAGCGAGCCGAGCAGACAGCAGAGGCCCCCTGCTCTCCGCACAGCAACCGCACCAAGAGGTAGGGGCTCGTTCCACTCACTACCTGTGTCAGCACTCTCACCTGGCTAGCACACAGAGCCGCAAGAGCAGCTTAATGTAAGTTTCAATGTCTAACAAACAGAGTTGGGATTTAAACTAGTGAAACTATATGTTCCTTAAAAATACTAAATATGTTTGCTTGTAGCTCTGTTTGTGCTGAAAACGGAGTAAACGGAGGACCTGTAGTTCTTTAAACAGGTTTAGTCAGGCTGCTTCTTCTCTTGGTTCTGTGTAGCTCCATAATGACTTGGATTTGTTTGGAACAACACAGTTCTGTGGCAGTGATTGCACTCCAAAACAATGACGTTGTCTAATTTGAAACTTGAAAATATTACTCACCGCATGAGGGACATTCTACAATAATCTGTCATTGTCATGCAAGAAAATATATTCAAAATACATAAAAAGTTAAGTCATGTCCCTATTTGACTTCAACGCCTTAGAGATGGCTAAGGGTGTTGTATTGAATACTGCAGAATTGGTGAAGAAAATTATACCACATTAACTCTGTCTTGTAGTTCGGTTGGTCCACAGGTCCACCATCTGGTTCCTTCTTCTGTTTTCAACAACTGACCACAGCCCCACCACCACCCTCCCCATCTGTGTGTGTGTGTGTGTGTGCTGACACAGCCAGGTGGCAGGCAGAGGTTTTTGGCCTGGGTCTTTACTGCAGCATCTACTTCCCCATCTGTCCCACCCTCGTTTACTGCTGCATCCTTTGGCCCACCTGTCTGAGTCGTTTGTATTGCAGCAAACTCCTGATGGCCCTCGTTCTCCATCTGCTAACTGTGACTGAGCTCTCTGTCTTGTGTGTCAACACATGGAGCCTCTGTCCCAGTCTGATGCCAGCCTCTGTAGATAAGCCTGAGTTCACAGCAACTGAAAAGTTGACAGTTAACATCAACATTTAACATTTCTCTCTCACGTTTGATGTGCTCAAAATTAGATTTTTAAATGGGATGACTCTTAAATAATTCTGTCTGGTTTAAGTTGATGTTTTTAACTTCCTGTAGAAAATACAGTGCCACTGTAATAGGACTGATCTTGTGTTCATTGGTATGCGTCTAATTATCTAATATCATTGAATATTCACACAATGAATTTCCATGGCACTTACTTGGTAAGGTGCATTATCAGGTAGGAAAAAATATGCTATAAGCAGTTAAATAGGCCTAGGCCTAATTAACATACAGGACACCATAAACATCACAATGCCAAATTCCAATCCAATAGGCCTACAGTGACAAGACCTGCACAACACAACTCTCTTCCTCATCCCCAAGACACTTGCTTGGGAACAAAACATGAAGAAAGCATAACGTTAATTTGGCACTTTCATCTGACTGCTTTGCTCTGGTCTGTGCTGATCAATATGCAGTGCAACTCATATCATTCCTTGTTTTGCAGAGGTATGCGAACTGCTCCAGACTTGAGCCCAAGGCGCCTGTCCGATATTAGCCCACAACTACAGCAGCTGAAGGCCCTCGTTGTTGTCGTCGATGACGATACTAAAGAAGAGTTGAAGTCGTCCCGCTCCGTGGAGACAATCAACAATACGTCAATCGAAGAGCGAATACTTAGAATTGCTGGCTACTATGGCTGCAGTGGTAAGAGTAGTAGGCTAGCCTACTCACTGATCAAAATAACAGGTCTCTGATAGAAGATACATGGATAACTCTACAGAGTATGCATTTCTTTTTCCTGGTTGGTTTACCTTGCCTGGGTATCTTAATATTAAACGTCAATACCTAATATAAAATTCTGTGGCAACTGCACAGTAACCTGTTATTGTTTTGCCAGCAATTTATTACCTAACACGTCGGTGTACCCCAGTCGACTCTGATGATGATGGATGCCACGGCCAAGATTGCCGCGCACATCCACCTGCTCGCGCATCGATCTACGCCTGCCACTTCACCCACAGCATCAATTTTTGCCTTGCATGCGGGCGCACAGTTAGACTGGTGTCGCCGACATTTCACCCATTATCTCAGGAAGGACAAACAGTTTAGTTAAAGACTAGTAGAAGGACTGTTCATTAGTTCAATAACTGTAGAATATGAATATTCGGTAGACTACACTTCAAATATGATTGACTGCTACATGACTGGTCGTCTGTGATGCTTTCAGCCATAGTCCACACATCAGTCTGAGCTCAAGGTTTTGAAAGTAGGGGTGTTGTCGTTAGTGGATACTGCTTGCAGTCGCTGAGATGGTAGTGTCTGAGGTGGCATTCATAGTTGATTAAAAAGTGTGCCAAAAATATTTCTGCAGAGTCACAGGTCTGGCCTGATCCCGTCTCTCACTACTTGCTCATTTGTGTGCACGCTCATGAGCAGATTTCATCCCGTGAGTGAGCAGGGAGATAATCTAGTCACACCCTTTTGCCATTTTCTTCATGAATAGACTGAATTTTAATACAACACCAGGGAGGACTGCAGTAAGTGAAGTATATCTGAGGGACAGACTACTTTATTTTTGTGATTACTTCATTGCAGTGTTTTGTTTATGCACTTATCTACAAGAAGTGTTGATATTTCTTATCCGTTCCAGTGTTAATATTTGTGCAGCGCTCAGCATGGGCAGGCTCAGTGTCAGTAGCTGTGTTGAGGGCTGCTTTCTGTAGTGACTTCCCTTCTCGCCTGATAAACTTCAGGGGCAGGTTCAGCTAGGCTGGGCTCAGCCTCACATCACTCACTGCCTACTTCTGGCGTTCTTGGGATAACAAACATGGTTTGGTCTGCGCATGGGGACAGTCTGTCTGCCTCCTTGTCATCCAGAGCTCGGATCTCTCTCTCTCGCTTTCTCAGACACACACACACACACACACACACACACACACTCGGATCTCTCTCTCTCGCTTTCTCAGACACACACACACACGCACACACAAAAACACACACACACACAGAGAGAGACACTTCTCTCTCTCTCTCTCTCTCTCTCTCATTTAAGTTTAATGGGACAAATTTATATCCATTTCTTCCCTCAAGATAATCTTTCTTCAAGTAATTGGTTGAAAGAAATTGCGTGTGTGTTTTCTATACAATATTTCGCCCCAATGCCTTCATGTTATGGGCTATTTTCTTAATTACTGTAGATGATTTGTTGGCAGTCAGTTAGGTCAGTCAACCATTCTATTGATGTACAGACAACACATAAACAAGGAGACAGTCCTGAGCTTAACAGTCACCACACATCCTTCTATATCACGTTTCATTTATCTCTCCCTCTCTCTCCCTCTCTCCCTCCCTCTTCTCTCCCTCTCTCTGATGGCAGGACCGCGTGTGACCTAGAGCATAAAATAGTGCAATAGTCCTGAGGTTAAGCAGCTGTGTACGGTGTTCTGATCAGTTGTCAGAACATCTTATACAGCATCAGATCAGCAGCTAGATAGGGATACCATGTCGGCACAGCACGGCACTCTGTTTACACTAGATTAGATTGGATTAGATTCAACTCTATTTTCATTGTGCAGAGTACAAGTACAAAGACAACAAAATGCAGTTTGCGTCTTACCAGAAAAAAGCAGAAAACGTGATATACAAAGTATAGGCAGGTGGTGCATAAACAGTAGAAGATATATAGTGCAGTGTAGACAGTAGTATACTGTTAAGAAGGTGGTATGGTTTACACTAATATAAATTAACTACTACCACTACTGGGTCGCGGAGACATGCCAGGTGGGGCGCGAACTGACGTGAAAAACAAGAGTTTTTTATTTTATTTTTTTATCTGTAGCCTGGGCCCAGGTAGCACCCGATGCGCAATGGACGCACTGTGTTATTCACAGGGAAGCGCTCATGTCAAGGCAGCTTAGTTAGTCCCAAACTACATGAGATTTTGAACGTTGTTGTGAGAGTGGTGAATTTCATCAAAATCCGGCCCTTAAAAGCGCGTCTATTCTCCGCACTTTGCGAAGAGATGGTAGCTGACCAAAAGGCTGTAGGCCTACTGTTTCACAGCGAGGCAAGGTGGCTTTCCCGAGGTAAAGTGCTGTCGTGCGTGTTTGAGCTCCGAGTCGCCTCTTCTTGGAGGAAGAGCGCATGTTTGAATCTGCAAGCACGTTCACTAATGAACATTTCTTGGCGAAGCTGGCCTATCTTCGCGATATATTTGATATATCTTAGCGATACATTTGAATTAAATGTCCAGTTACAAGGCAAAGACAAGCACCTACCTCACCTAGCAAATAAGATTACTGCATTCACCAAAAAACTTGAGTATGGGACAGGCGCCTCGATCGCGACAGCCTTTGAGATTTCTGAGCGAAATCGCTGAAACGTCTGATTGGGAGCCACTCTTGTGATCCCATGTATTAAACAGTAGGCCTACATCACATCCCTGCAAAGTTTATTTCAAAAATATTTCCCAACCAGCAGTGCTCAGTATGACTGGTTATGGATCCATTTAATGCAGCATGTTGGTATTTCATTGAATATATTGTACAATGCTGTAAAATGGCCTATGCTTCCTAATATGTTGCTGGAAAACAGAAATATGTGTGTTATGTATTTATTTATTATTATATCTGCAGCACCAGCTGATTTTAACTCTGTTGAAGAGAATATATTTAGAACTTGTCATTATTTCAATAAATTTGACAATTTTAAGCTTGACCTACGACTTTCTTAGAGCGATGAGGGACAGGTGGGGCTTGAGATTGCCCCCTTGATCAAAGTGGGGAATGAAAGAAAAAGTTTGAGAACCACTGATCTAGTTTGTTAACTACCACAGTCATGAGTAGGGTCGCGATAGTCCGTCATTTTTAAAAAGTGGGTCCCCAGAAAAAAAGTTTGAGAAACACTGGGTTAGGGCTTTGAGCTTATAACCAAAGGTTTGCCGGTTCAATCCCCAACCAGTAGGAAAAATGTGGGGGAAGTGGTTGAGCACTGCTCTACTATGCCCACATCCATGGCTGAAGTGCCCTTGAGCAAGGCACCTAACCCCTCACTGCTCCCCAAGTGCCGCTGTAGCAAGGCACCTAACCCCTCACTGCTCCCCCAAGCTCCTCCACTAAACCCCCGCTCCTCCCCAAGGCACCTAACCCCTCACTGCTCCCCGAGTGCCGCTGTAGCAAGGCAGCTCACTGCTCCGGGTTGGTGTGTGCTTCACCTCACTGTGTGTTCACTGTGTGCTTTGTGTGTTCACTAATAAATGCAGAGACCAAATTCCTTGTATACACAATTATACTTGGCCTAGAAACCTGATTTACATTTACATTAAATATAAATATTCAGTGTATTAGCAGTAACCTTATAAGAGCAGAATTGATATGGCTATGTAGTATGAACAATGTATGAACAACATGTACAGATATGTACAGTGTAGTAGCAGTAACATTATCTGTGGCTGTTCTGTTTCGTGCACTTAAGAATGGTATTCTCATCTACTGGTACATTCTCCAGAATGTTGACTCCATAAAAATGAAAATGTGAAGATCGCTCTCCCCTCTGCAGGTGAGGAAGCTTCCAACGACAAAGCCCCTCTGTCCAAGCCTGATGAGTTTTCCATGACAAGCAGTGGGTCCCAGGCCGACGTGTCCAAGGCAAGCAGGAGCAGGAAGCTGCGTTGCTATACGCAAATCGTCATGGTGCACCTGCAACAGGCTCTGTGGGGCGTTGCCGTGACAATGTGCGTGTGCTGGTCATGGTGCGGCTCCACCCAACTTGCCAAGGTGACCCTCAGGCGTTTGAATGCCCCCCTGACCATCACCTGGTTCTCCACCTCCTGGAACTGCCTCCTCTTCCCCCTGTACTACCTTGGCTACTTGTGCTGCAGTGCTGAGAGGCAGAGTCCTCGGCAGAGGTTCAGGTACAGAGTCTTCCATTCTTGACTAAACATTATTTTTGTGTTTCACCAGTGGGATACTTTTTGATGCACTCTGCTTTGTCAAAAATCTTCCTGATGGACATCTAATATCAGATTTGAGTGGAGTCTCTTCTTACCAGAGCCCACTAGTAACTTTGCTGAAGGGTCTTACGATAACGAAAGGTGGTTAATATTTGAGCTGAACAGCCAGCCAATACAAGATATTCCCCTTTCTTCTATGACCCTGAAGCAACGGATCACACCTTTAATGATGCAGTAGTTACAACATGGTGTATGCAGCGCCTGAAAGCTAGATTTTGACACATGGAGTTTAAGTACAGTTCTTCATGCACAGACTATTGATTACACTTTTGATCACATGTAGCAAACTTCTCATCACATTCCTCTATTTGCCCATCCTGAGTAAACTCAGTGTGTTTCTGCACCAACCTGGTTTTGTACATTTGGAAACCAACCAAACAAACCAAGCCATTTAGCCAATCAACAATGCTGCTTTAGGAGCACAGACGGTAAGGATTAGGGGTTGCACATTTAATTTATCTTTCACAGACTGCATGGGACATTTCTTTCCACCTGATCAGCTACCAGCTTCCATAATTTCTTCTATTCAACATCTAAATCTTAAATAACATTAACCATTATTCCATTCTCTCATCATAAAAATAATAAAATGAAATGAAATAGTTTCTTAAAAAATAATTTCAGTTTATTCCTGATTAAGCAATACTGAAACCTTATTTGGATTCATGATATGGCCTCAGTGTAAGTTGGAAGCTGTTGGACTCTGTGTCTCTGTGAGTCTCTGTGAAACCCTGGTATTGACTTGCATAGATAATGCCCTTCTGGGGGTTTATTGGGAGAGAGCTGAAGAAGCTGCCCTTGCCCTCTCTGACCCTGTCCTTTTGCTCAGGAGTTTCACAGGCACATCAGCACTTTATCACAGTTTGAGGTGTGCTCAAATAAAATGTGTGTGTGTGTGTGTGTGTGTGTGTGTGTGTGTGTGTGTGTGTGTGTGTGTGTGTGTGTGTGTGTGTGTGTGTGTGTGTGTGTGTGTGTGTGTGTGTGTGTGTGTGTGTCTGTGTCTGTGTCTGTGTGTCAGTCTCATTTCTCAATCTGGCTTATATTAACATAGCTTAGTGTTATTAATGATACAGTACATTACAAAAAAACAACAACATGAATTCTGTGCATGCTCCTGACCTTTGTAGGGAGTGCTGTCGTTTCCTTGGTGATGAGGGGCTGACCAAGCGAGTTCTGGTGGGTCGTGTGGTTCCGTTTGGGTTGTTGTGGACTCTCACCTGCTACCTGTACCTGCAAGGACTGCGGATGATTCCACCCACTGACGCCTCTGCCCTCTTTTGCTGCTCCAGAGCCTTTGTTTTCCTGCTGTCCTGGGTCGTGTTGCAACAGCGCTTTATGGGTGTTCGGGTGAGAGGACGCTCATGTCTGTGTGATGGGGATCACTTCTTAGGGGGACTAAGTTGTTGTAGTTGCAACTAGGAGTTGTAGTTGTCTGTTATTACAGTTTGGGTTGTTTCTTTGGATCCATGCTGAAGAGCAATGTCTGTTATTCTTTGTTTTTCCAATGGAGTGTGTATTACACTTTTCAGTTGGACGTGCCTTTGTGTCTGTCCATCCACAGATTGTTGCCGCCATTTTATCCATTGCTGGCATAGTGATGATGACATATGCAGATGGTTTCCATAGCTACTCTGTGTTTGGCATCTCACTGGTAGTAGCCTCTGCCTCCATGGCTGCATTGTACAAGGTGAATGTGATAGTCATTTCAACAATGTTTCACTCAACCACCCTGTTCACATGTACACACACTGCATATACAACATATATAGAATATCTGTATTCTTAAGAATGCTTTCATATTTCACATAGCCTGCCATATGTCCCTCCTTTGTCTCTCTTTGAATTTTGTAAGTCTGCTCATTGCTGCATCTCTCTCTCTCTCTCTCTCTCTCACTGTCTCTCTTTTTCTCTCTCTTGCTCTCTCTCTCTCTCTCCATCCTCCACCTGTCTCTCTGTAGGTTCTGTTTAGACTCTTCCTGGGCAGTGCTAAGCTGGGAGAAGCGGCTCTGTACCTGAGTGTCCTGGGTGGGGCCAACCTGGTGTTTGTTGGTGTGGTCCCCCTCCTCCTGCTGCTGACTGGTGCGGAGGAACTAGGCTCTCTGGGGGACGTGCCCTGGGCCTGTCTCTGTGGGGCTGCCGCTCTGCTACTAGGTGGGTGATCTTCAAAACACACACACACACACACACACACACACACACACACACACACACACACACAAACACACACACACACACACACACACACACACACACACACACACACACACACAACAAACGCACACACACACACACACACACACACACACACACACACACACACACACACACACACAACACACACAAACACACACAAACACACATAAACACACACACACATACACACACACACACAGACACACACACACACACACACACACACACACACACACATACAGCTTTAATAGATACACTGCAGTAGACACAGGCAAATGTTGTTTCTTAAAGGTTGAGAGCCATCTAAAATTGTAGACATTCAGATCATGAAAAATCATCAAATCTATCGTAATAATAAAGCTGTTGAGTAGACAGAATAATATGTATCACTCAGTGGATGACTTCATTACCCAACGACTGACAATATGTAACATTAGAGTAATGTTACAAATTAATCTTAAACTGATTCAAACTGTACCGCATGGAACTATGCAAGAGTGCAAAATCAACTTTGGATGAGTATCTATTGAGATACAGACCTCTGCCAAATGTCTTTGTAATGGTTTGCTCAAAAAGCACCTGCTCTTAGGCACATTCTGATTACTGTAATCACCACAGTATTACAGGGCCACTTTTTATCAGTTTCCTGAGGTAGTGACTTTTCCCTCCTGGTGCAGGAACATTAGCAGGAACATTAGTTTATACCGAGAGGAAAATTGAGTGGCATCCAAACCTAATCATCTCTGTATTCCATTTGTCTTGTTTTTGAAGTCTTCAACTTCCTGATTAACTTTGGCGTGTTGATAACACTTCCAACTCTGATCTCTCTGGGGGTTGTGCTCAGTGTACCAGTAAATGCTGGTGAGTTGATTTCAGTAAAATGTTTGTTTTTTTGTGAGCTGAAACTAAGTTGCTTGGTGAAAATACAAAATTACCCAGCAGTAATACTAGTTTTTTGTCAAAATGGTAGTAACCATTAATGGAGTAACTTGTCATTTTCATGTACGGTAATGATCTTTTTGCATGTAATAAACCAATGGGTGAATGAGTTTGATAAAAGCTAATTACAGATTAATAGATCATCTTACACAAGTCCACTTCTACACCATTATGTATTACTGTAACCTCCTCTCTGTTGTGTCTAACGGAGCATTTCACGGCATCTCAGTTATAGATCGCTGTGCAAGTGAGGTGCAGTTCAACAGCGTGCGTGTGATCGCCCTCAGCGTTATTGGCGTGGGCTTCCTACTGCTGCTGCTGCCTGAGGACTGGGACCAGAGTCTGCTGCAGCTCTGCTCCGCACTGCACCACTACCAGCAGCCCCCAGGGGGCGCCACAGACACATGCACAGAGACTACACATGTGCTGAAGAGCTGTCCCTCCAAACCGGCATCTGGACACTGACTGAACTCTCACCGAGACTAGCCGTTTGTTAAAGCCATATAGGGCCATGCCTGACAAACATGAAGAAGGGGATTTCTCACAACACGGGAGTAAGATGGGACAGATTACTGGACAAAACAGCTGCTGGACTGCCATAATAAGGTTAGCAAGAGAAACACTGTAGGGAGGCAGAAATGTTAGCTCACTGCAGGGTGGTAGGACTGCCATGTAAATAGCTTCAAGTTTGCCTTTTATCCACTCAAGCTGAGTGGGCAATGGGTGTGACCTTGGACTATTCCTGCTGACTGTTTGTTTGAATGCTTATGTTTGTTACATCTGTTGGTATGATAACATGTTTATAATCTCATACATATAACCACAATGAATTTGAAAATGTTTAAAGCTTGGCTGCATTTGTTTGTGCTGGCAACCAGTGTACAAACATTTTTAATGGACTATCCCTCTAAAGTACTGCCTGCAGCTTTGAAAGCACACATATAGTCTGTTGAATGTCTGTGTCGTCTATGGAGTGTCTCTCTTGACCACCTTGCTCAGAGGTTAAATGCCTCAGATTTAAAAGGCATCGCAGAGTATAATATTCCCATGGAATTACAGCTATGGTTGTAAACCTTTGTAAGGAATCACAGTATGTGTATTAGTGTACAGAATCATCTACAGTATCATGGTTTACAGCTATATGGACAGACTAAATAAATAGTCTATGAAGTAGCTCTGGACTCTGGACATAGAGTGGACTTTCAAGATGTTGGTGTGCCGAGATGATCTTTGCCTGATGAAAACAACCAAGACAACTCATGTCTATACCACAGAAAAGTTTTTTTTTTATTAATATATAAATCCACAGCTTTTATATTCAATATACAAAAGAGACTGACAATTTTAAAAAGTGAATGGCCCTTGGTGGGGAACCACAGTATACAACTCTGTACATGGCAAGATAATCATACATTGGATATCACAAACTGATGACAGGTCAGTTTTGTGCAAGAACATCCATGTATGCAGGCAAGGGCAGGAATGACAATTACTCACATTACTGATATTAGACGCTTTTAAGCTTCAAAAGGGAAACCTTTCCATGTAAGCATGGCCTTTCTGCTCACTGCTTCACACTTGGTACACATGAGAAACTGGTATATAACAGTAAAGGTTTCATTCATTCAGATTCATTCACATTCAGCTAAGAAAAACAGGAATGATGCTCTCACTTTTAAGGGCAACACACAGAGAAGAGAATGACTTAAAAAGGCACCTCTGCAGGCATCTTCATCCTGTGTCCTTGTGAGGTAAAGAGAGAGTTTATAGGAAGTGCCCCCCTGTGGTGTCAGGGGGGATAAAGAGCTCTCCTCCCAGTAACACATTCACTTTGCTATGCATAACAACACAAGTCCATGAATGGTAATTTCAAAGAAAACATCATAAATCCCAGTGTTAGCCATTGCAGTCCTTGCGGAAAGGGGAGGCAATAACATGTTCATTTTAACCCTTAAAGGAGTACGTGACGGGAATGTTGGGAAATTAACATTCTAAAGAATATCTGGGTTCATTGAATTCAACATAGAATTTTAGAACCTTCAATTGTTGCAGAACTTAGAATGTTCAAAAACCTACACCTTTAAGGGCATAAAAAACATGTTACTGTCACTGCTCCGTGGGGATGAAATTGTAAGCCTCCTCTACACCAACATAACCATACCATGCATGGCATTGAGAGTGAAGACTCAAAACTCAATATTTTCATTTTTCAGACCCATTTGTTCTTGATCTAAATACATTTTGGACAGATAATATGGCTAGCTACTATGGACATTTTGCACACTTGACCTAAACCATAGCACTTGACAGGCAAGGTGATGATACTCATAACCTAGTTAAGCCTGATCTGAACAATGAGAAATAAGTACAATTCTTTGTAGAAAGGATTACTATTTGCATATGTTGCATATGCTAATTCACCGATTGGGTTAAATGCAGAGACCAAATTTCCCTCACGGGATCAAAAAAGTATATATACTTATACTTATACTTATATCATACCAGTTAGGAAAAATGTGGAATAATAATTACAATACTACAATATTACGGTAACAGCAATAGAATGCTGTTGTGAGTACAGGTAATGGTTCAATTTTGTTTTTGTTAAGCTTGATAACTGAGCTGTAGTTTCTACATGGAATAATATTCCAATAGTTGCATAAAAATACAGTAGATGTTTAAATCCCATGAAGGGATTTTATTGGAGTGTCCACTTCAAGGCATTTAAAGTTCATCTTGTGATAAGAGATAAAACCTAGTTTGAAATGCCTGTAGAATATTTGAGTAGATCATGTCATCATTAACTTTTTTGAATGCCACTGGTTTTCTTGGGGTCTGTTAAAAATAATAAAATAGTCAATTATTTACACAGCTCAAAATGATGATGCATCATGCTCATCATTTACATGTTGGACACATAAACGCACACAGTGCTATAAGAAAACCCTTTAAAAAATATTTATACAGTATTTATAGCCGGACTGCTATTACCAAAATAAAACAATTTCTCTTAAACATCCAACAATCTCCTGAGTTTGTTTGGTTTGGGCAGGAAAAGTTTCTGAAGACAGTGAAAGACTAACATCAACACCTTCACTCTTAACCTGTCTCCTGTGCTTCTGAACTCCTGTGGCCCTAGTTACTGTCTGCTACTAGCTAAGTTGAGCTCCATAAGAGGTGGTCCTTATCCAACAGGATGCTGCCTTCATCAGATTCCTGCTAGTCCCTTGGTGGTCACATTAAAATCCCTTCCACCGGGCAGTCTGTCCTGTAACCTCAGCCTTGACACAGGCCTAGACAATATCCTTCGGAGATGAACAAGAAGGCCGACCAAGAAATCTGTGGCCGAGGAACAAGAGGACGAGGAGGAAGATGCTGAGGAAGAGTATGAGGATGACGAAGCCCCCGTGAGTCATGAGTGGAGTGTCTGGGGCCTCAGCGGGAATCATGTTGGTCAAGTTGAGCATGTAACCCAGAGTCCAGCCTGCACTACTGCCTTCGATCTGTGAGGAGACAACACAAGAGAGTTCAGTGTTTCCCACAGAATTGAATTCCATTTGTGGTGGTTGCTTTGCAGAATTACCTTGAATACAACAGTTTTTAACAATCAGCACAGTGTGTTTATGATGCTAACCAGATTTAAGCACAATTTAGTACAACCTGGAAACTCATTGTGTGGTGGTCAAAGTTGATATTGTGGTGGGCCGCCACAAATAAGTCAATGTATGGGAAACACGGGAGTTACACAGAATGCCCCAGAGATATACACATACACTGCAAAGAACACTGCCAGCTGAATGGATCTATGCAACAAACCCATATGATTCATTTACAACCATTCACAGTCATTGGCTGATTAATACTTTTGAACAACTTGTAAATGAAAATGAACATTTTGAATAAATGTGTTAAGCATGTTCTAAAATGATTGTAAGGCACTTATTAACTGTACTACTCTTTATGATGCAGATCATCATGTATTGTTAGGGTGCGGTGCCCAGGTGCCCATTTTTCACAGAGCACAGATAGAACTTTAACTCTTATGGGAGACAAAGATGAGTGTGAGAAAGCTGGGGACCTTATCAATGAAGGTGATATCTCTCCAGGTGTCCTCTGTGAAGTTGTAGCCATTTTCTAGCAAGGTCAAAATGTAAGTCCCAGAGAAGCAGTACTCTGAAAGGTACTTCTCCTTTACTCGTTCACCGTATCTCTGCTTAATCTGAAAAATCAGGAGAGGTATTATTTCATTGTGCTGCGATTTCTGGATGGATATTGCCTATAGCTTGACATGAAGTCAACATACTTCGTTCCATGGGGTCTTGCAGTAATCTGCTAAGTTCCTCTTGGTATCTTCCAGGGACTGGCCAGTTAGGTTTAGGAAGTTCATCACAAAGTAGTACGCAGAGAAGGCCTATGAGCAGCACAGAAACAAAGAGGAGGATATGAAATGAATAACAGTACTATTTTGTAATACCAAAATGATCAGGAACCAACTAAACACATTGATGATTATTGTAAATGGAGCATAATCTAATAGAGTAAATGTATTTGATTGGATATAATTTATAATACCTTCTAGCTTTTAATATTTTTTTCTTGTGACCATGCACTGCATACAACTAAATCAACCATGAGCTTTTAGAAAGATGAAAGTAGCCAGCAGATATTTCTCACCCCAAAGGTCCCTACTACAGGAGGCTGGTACACTCCATTAAAGGAACATCGTGAGCTTGTACATTGGCTGAAGTTGAAGACTTTCTGGATGGAACTTTGACACTGTGCAAAGTCGCCAGTGCCATTGTGTGTGAAATTTTCTTTTGAATCATCTTTGTTGATAGTCTTGACACAGGGGGTATCAAACACGTCCTTAAACTGCTTGTCTTGACTGTAGCCTTGGTGGAAGCAGGGGTCCTGTAGGAGGGTCTCACCTGACTTGGTGAAAAAATAGAGGGAGCCTTAAAAACAACAAGCCTGGAAAGTCTAATATTATACATGCAAGAATATAAGTGAAATGGCTCTTAAAATTATAAACTTTTGGGGGAATGTTTCCTCTTGAGTTAAAATGGTATATACATATTCCAGTGATTTCCATGTAGACCTGAAGTCTGTCAAAAACCATAAAATTAAGTGATTCTGAATTTCACAAACGGGACAGTAATTAAGCCATGAATTCAGTAGGCTATGTCAGTGCATGATCAATCTCCTTTAGACAGTGTGTACACTTCTGTGGTGTGAAAGTCTTACCTGTAGCTGTTTTTCCAGAGCCAATTTGAGGACCTGGTCCTTCCCATAACACAGGAAGCTGTGTGTGTACACCTGGTAGTCGCTACCATAGAGTCGGAAGTCCATGGAATTGTCAGGTGACTCTATTGGTTGGTTGGAGACAAAGGTGATCTGGGTGGAAGCACCTCCCAGGTCTAAAGCTCCCATTGTTCCTGCAGCCTGAAAAAAAACGTACTATTCACTTTTCTTAAAAGAATCAGATGGCTAGTTCCCTCCAACAAGAGATGAATGTCTGCCTCTTAAGTCATGTTCTGGTTACTGTTATTCAGTCCCACTCTGCAGTATTCCATCCATGATCAAAGCATGAGATATATTATGGAATCAATTCTATTCCTCTTATTTACTTTAAACTCTTAACACCAAACAAGACACCCATGCTGTCAGAAATTAGCCTTAGAGTTTAGGCAGTGGTGTATGAAGCACCTGAAAACCATAATTAAGTAAAAGTATTGATATCTTACAACGAAAATGACCCAGTACCTATTAGAATATACAGTGTCTATAAAAAGTATTCATCAGCCCCCCTTGGATATTTCCTCTTTTACTGCTTTTTGTAAATGGGATTTCAATCAATCTAATTTGGCCTTTTTTACAATAATTTACAAAAATCCCTTCTATAATGTCAAAGTGAAAGCAGATTTCTACCAAGTAATGTTAATGAATAAGCTCTATGCACGCATCACTTCGGCATTGGCGTAAGGATGCTTGGACATTTCCGGTCACATGAAGAACAACATTAGACAGTGACAGTCGACATTTACGATGGCAGATACGAAGTTCACAAGGTGTTTGCTGGAGATGGATCGTGCGTGGTTTCCAGGGTTGGGTAGTAACGGATTACATGTAATCTGGATTACGTAATCAGATTACAAAAATCAAGTAACTATAATCAGCCCAGATTACAATAAAAAATATGTATAATCAGATTACAGTTACATTTTTGGGGAATACCTGATTACATTTTATCATACAAACAATGCAACTTTTTTATGATAGCCTAGCTATCTTTTAATTTGACAAAAATATTTATACCCCTGGCAAATATTGATTTTCTCTTGAACAATATGTTTGTTCTTACTTAAAATTACACTTGCACATGCCAAAAGGTTACAAGACAATGTGGTAAAAACATGGAATAAAAAAAAGTGTTTTTATCTTTTTTAACATTTTTATGAAAAATTGCGTGTTCAAAATTATTCATACCCTTTTTGAACAATCACTGGAAACATCTTTATTTACCACCACAGCTCTCAAAATGGTTCATAATACCCACCAAGCCTCTTCATGTCTCCACAATGATTGTAGACTGCACCTTTTTAGCAGCAATCTGGAACAATTATTTGCCATCACTTCGGCCTTGTGCTCACTTTTTTGACAGATTGAGGTCCGCTCTAAAATGTTGATATTGTTCTCTGTTAACCATTTCTTGCCTTGTTTGGCTGTATGTTTTGGATCATTGTGTGGTTTAATGTTCAAATGCTGCCTTTTGGGGCAGCCATGGCCTACTGGTTAGGGCTTCGGCCTTTAGGCTTGCCGGTTCGACTTCACTAATTCACGGATTGGGGTAAATGCAGAGACCAAATGTCCCTCACAGGATCAAAAGATATACTTACTTACTAACTTACATACTATTGGGGCAGGTCTCTCGGCACACTGATCTTTTCCTCCTAATCTTAATGTAGCCTCTTGTTTTAGTGTTACTGTTTACTTTAAGAAAGTCACCAGGTCCCCCTGGTTGAAAAACATCCCAAAATAATAATTTTCTCACCCCCACAATTGAAATGGACATGGTGTCATTTGGGTTTAATGCTTCCCTTTTTTATGCCAATCTCAGGCCATGTCCCTGGGTAAAAAAAAAGCGAAAGCTTTGTCCAGCCCTTATAAAGGTTAAGCTGAGTTGTGCATGTTTGGAGAAGAGTGGAGAAAAATAGAATGAGAATTCTTTCACCAATTCTGTGGTGGTGTCTTTTACCTAATGCGCATATTTATTGAAGTCATCTAAAAGTAATCCTAAAGTAATCAGATTACGTTACATGTTTTTGGTAATCCAACTGATTACGTTACTGATTACAAAAATTACCATGTAATTTGTAGTCAGTAATGGATTACATTTCAAAGTAATCTGACCCAACCCTGGTGGTTTCTGTAACGGGACGCTCTGTCCTTTCCCAAACTCCTGGCCGTGGGGCTGGCAGACTGAAGTTGTTCCACTGAAAAGAACTGGAACAGCTCCCTTCTTTAGACGTCTGCGCCCAGCTGGAGTCGGAGGCTCTCTCACGTCTTGACTTAGAAAGTGGCGGCTGCAGACTTGTGTGTTTGTTGTGAGAAAATTGTCTCATCGCATGTTAATCACCCACCGTTTATGTAATTCAATGTCTTTGGGGAAAGTAAAAAAACTAACAGAAGAATTACATCTTGCAGACACTGTGCACTGCGGCACACAGCAGTGGTGGCTAGAAGAGCTATCTTCCCGCCTTTGAAAGGACAATTTCGTACGTTTACATGTCATCGCGTTATTAGTCAAGACAAAGTTCAAGTAAAAACATTAACATAAACAACGACGAAAACGAACCGTTTTGGATCTTTTGACGACAAGCATTCGATGGTAGCATACGGTAGCACATCACATCACTCTACGATAACCGGATGTTTACAGACATCCTGAGATTTAACCGGATCTACGTCATGCTCGCCAGTGCATAGCAACTATTAAAAATAATGCAAAACAAGTGAATGCATAAATCCCACCCCAGCAGTTTTGCAAAGAAAAATGGAGTAAGGTTGCAGTATCCAGATTGTTGGAGCCATTTCTGCAATTCATGATTTATTTATGATATTCAAGATATTTGTAATTAATATGTTAGTATAAGTATAATTTAGGTATGATTATTTTATAGTTTGTAATATGTACTAGACTCAACTGTGATATGTAGCGCATTTGTGTCACAGGGTGCTTGATTGTGGGCACGGATTGGGTGCCTCTGCTCCGCCTACTTAGATGCGCACCTACACAGGTGAAACAGCTGATGGGTTTGAATGAGCTGGCGGGAGTAGAGGGAGATAGTTTTTTGACCGTGGTCCAGGCCTTATAGACCCTTTCATCAATAAAAACAAAAACAATGCTTGAACGTTCTATTTGGGCCCCAATCTACTTCCTCTACATTAAGATAACATATGGAATGTTAAAAAGGAAGTCTTGTGGGGCCAACTATGATGCTGATAATGGAACTCTCTTGAAAGGGTCCATTTGAGACCTATCCACACAAACTCTATGCTTTGTTGTGCATCTACTAAATGGTGTATTCTTCACCAGTATTCTTCTTGAATGGTCACTCAGTTTGTGATGATGACCTGTTCTAGGCATATTTGCACATTTGCCATAGTCCTTACATTCCTTAATGATAGATTTCACTGAAATCCAGGGGATGCTTGTCAATAACCTTTTCTCTGAGTTTCTTGGAGTGTTATTTTGTCTTCATGGTGGAATTGTAGCCAGGAATACTGATTGACCAGTGACTGGACTTTCCAGACACAGGTGTTTTTATATTACTATATTATACACATTCACTGCACTCAGGCAATCTCCATTTCAGCAACTGTGAGACTACTAGCACCAATTGGCTGGACCTCTGCTGATTTAGGTCAGTCACTTTAAGGGGGCGATTTATGCAATCACTTATTTTGCATTATATATTTTTAATTGATTAACATTACCTGGTAGAAATCTGCTTTGACTGTGAGGGGGTGAATATTCTTATAGGCACTGTAGGTAAAGTAAAAGTCCTAAAATATCTGATTTGAACATTACTTAAGTAGCTTATCAAACATATTTTATTGTATTATATGTATACCTGCTTTATACTATGTAGAACTTTGTTTTGTTGGTGTCACTTCTACATTTAATCACATCCAATTTGAAAAATAGAGGAGAAAATGGTATGGAAAAGTATGGTGATGGTGAATTAACCCTTAAAGGAGTACTAAATGAACGTTCTAAAGAATATCTGGGTTCATTGAATTCAACATAGAATTTTAGAACCTTCAATTGTTGCGGAACTTAGAACGTTCAAAAACCTACACCTTTAAGGGTTAAATGATATCGTTACACTTAAGTTTAAGGGAAAAACTTATCCGGTGACCTTTTTGGTATAAAAAATGAACTCTGTGCTATGAAATGCATGGATTTATTACAAAAACCATGTAACTGTCATTTTGCTTAAAAAAATGTTGAAGAGAGTGCAGTCTTTCATGCACAGAAAGCAAAACAGATTAATCGTGTTGTGCACTGAAATTACTGTGGTGCTTTCATTTTGCGGACAAAAAGCAGAATGTGCTATATGATCATTTTTGCCACTACTTCTGACACAACGTAAAGGTGTTAAAGTCCTTGTTCTACAGGTTGGGAAAATCAAGCCTATCTAACATTAGGCCTACACAACACAATGCAGAATGGAATGTGGATGGAATTTCTGTAAAATTACTTCATTTCATCCATAAAGTCAGAAGTGAATTAAACCTTTGTCCAAAAAGTAAAGAAAGCATTCTGTCCATTACAAGTTCTCAGGAACATTGAACATTGCTCAGTCACTTGTCCCTAGTTGTGAGTTCACTGCTTGAGTGGAAAATGAAACTGTTGGTATGAATTTACTTTTTTCTCTTCAATATCTGATCTGCCAATGATTTCACTTGATTCAATGGACACTTCTCCAAACTTTCCCAACATTTGTGTTTAGGTTTTGGGAAACATTTATTTCATTCGAAAATGTCTTAAAAAGTTTACTGTGACATTACATGAACTCTTAAATTAAATCTAATTCAAATTAGATTCTAAATAAAATTAAATTGGGGCAAAAAGTAAAGTAACATTACCTGTTCAAATGCAGTAGAGTAATATTTGCTGAGATTATTTAGTCAAAGAAACAAGTTGCCATGATCGGTAAATAAACAAGTATAATTAGTCATGTGCTATTATACACCACTGGGTTTTGGTTTAGAAGAGTCTTGCGCTGGAACTACCTGCATTTAATTTGTGTAGAAATAAAAGCCTGTGGCTTTATATTGTATGTGGGAACTAACCTTCCCGAAGTTTTCCCCCAGGTAGTTGACAGTAATCCAGCCAAAGGCCCCCTCCTGCTGGCCTGTGATGATGCGTGCCCCCTGGAAGTCGAAGGGCGTCTTTGACAGGGTATCCTTCACCGAGGACAAGACCTTCTCTGCACTCTTAGGGTCCTGCTCCCTAGGAAGAGCGGTTTGACCATTGGCCCATAATGAAGATGCAGAAGGATTGCAATATGATTCTTATTTTATTACTAATTGATTGTTACTATTGAAGAATTGCTGCTAAATGTATTTGAACTGTTGAATGGAAATATATTGTGATGTGATTTATGAAGAATTACAGTGGGAGTATTATTTTCTGCCTTCAAGATGTTGTAAAAAATAACAACTCTCAGGCACCATCTCAGGAACTTTCTGATTGGTTACTACAACTGAACCGTCCAGTGCCATTCTGATTCCAGTCCCATAACACATATGTTTTCTCAGCCACCTAACTGACACATTTGAAATGAATGTTGATTACACCAGCCTGAAGGCCTGTGAATCTGTTACGGCAAAAATGGCTTACATTAGCAGCCTCATCCCTGCAGTGGCTCCCAGGTACACTGGGGTCTCTTTGTGCTTGGCTGGATCAATTTTGCGCTTGGCCTCCTCTATGCAATGCATCAGGGACAGGCCTGCTCCGCTGGAGTTGTGGGCATAGCTGGAGATTCCCTTGCCTATGGGAGAGGATCAACTGAGGTCAGAAGATCACAGGGACAAATTCCCTGTCATGCTGGTCTACTGATTAATCAACAACTGGTACAAAACCTTAAGCTGATGAAAACCTGGCAAATCACAAATTTAATTCATACTTTCAACAAATTGTTCCTCCCAGAGCTACAAAAAAATAACATAAAAACTGCTGCAAAAATCATCTCCAGATTTCAGTTTTGCAATTGCAAGAAATGTACCTAGGGAATAGAAAGTTTGACGATGGGGGAAAGTGGGACTGATTACTAGTGCCCCAAGGGGGAAGAGTTAATTGTAAAGTTAATTTATAAAGTGCGTTTGCTGAATGACTTGGTTGATTGACTAACTTTTTATATAAAATATAGTGAAGACAGTTTAAAGTCACACATCCCTTGCTAAAGCGCAAAATGGTCTAGTCCACCTGCAGGACAATAGGTAGGCTATGCACTTTTTGACTTTTTGTTGTCATCAAATTGATGAAGATGTTTTCTTAAGTTGTTTGTGTTTTGTATATTTGCAAGTGTTTTGTCGATTTTCATAAATTTACATAAATTGCAGGTTGTTTGCAGCTGTCGGCCACTGTACTGAGTTGCTCTGATGAGAATGGCCCTTTGTCACTTTGGAAAAAACTGTCTGCTAAATGAATAAATGTAAATGTGGTGAGGATTAAATATACTATATACTCTGTACAGTTTTTTCGGTAACACTATCACTAACACTATCATACACAGTCATGACACATGAACCCTAACCCTAACCATAACTATAACCTTAACCTTAACCTTAACCTTAACCTTAACCCTAACCCTAACTCTAACCAGAGACGGTTGATAAATTGACCCAGTTACCTATTAGAATATACAGTGTCTATAAAAAGTATTCACCCCCCTTGGATCTTTGCTCTAACTCTAACCATAACTTGTCATGACAAAAATCGAATGACACTTAATGACAGAAGCATTATGTCATAAACGTTTATGAGTTGTGTATAATGTTTATGACATGTTTATGACAGTCATTTCACTGTTATGTAGATACCTTCAAGTAAAGTGTAACCGATTTTTCTAACCATGTGGAAAGATTTTAGTGGCCTAATTTCACACAAACAGGAAGGCTGAGGTTCTATGTCTACTTTCATTTGAATTTGTGCATGCGGTCACATAATCTCTGCATGTAGGTCACGTAGCTGTAAGTTAGAGGAGTTAGAACAAGTGACAAGATGTACAGTCTCTGTCTCACACACACACACACACACACACACACACACATACACACACACACACACACACACACACACACACACACACACACACACACACACACACACACACACACACACACACACACACACACACACACACACACACACACACACACACACACACACACACACAAATAGGAAGGCTATGCTTCTATGACTTCTTTCATTTTGTGCATACTGTCACATAGTCTGTGCATGTAGTCATGTAGCTCTGACAGATCGTTTCATGTCCCCTCCTGTCAAGGGTTTTCCGTTTTGATTTTTCTACCCTCAGTAACTGTCATGCTGAGGTGAGTTTAACAGGTGTCACTTTCACTTTTACCTCATTCAAAGCTGCTAGGCAATAGTTGCTCAGGATTTACTCTATTGATGTTGTCTATGTGAAGAGATCAAATTGTGTTAGGAAACAAATGGTTGAATACCAGTGTAGGTTTTTACAGGCTGCATTGTAATATGCTATATAATCAATGATTGTAGCCTATATATTTTAAGGTTTAATTTATCAATTGCCAGCGGACCATCTAGCATTTTGAGGGGCCCAGAATTATTTTCTTTCATAGGGCCCATATTTTCTAGCAGCGCCCCTGTCTACCCTGCTGAACACAAACACTGCAGTGGTCTAGCAGAAGGAAGAGAGAGGATGTCCTGACTGATGCCATACCTTTCACAGGGCAATAGTGTCGCTGGCGGACCATCCCAGTGTTGTTCTCTTTCTCCGCTGGCCACTCATAGATGTACAACGCCGTATGTGAGGAACCTGCGTCGAGCACTATTCCATACTTATCACATAAAAGAGAGGGGATAGACACACAGAGAGAATGAGAGAGTTTATTTATCATGTCAATTAGCTTTGAAGTTCACAGTTTAGTTCAGAGGTAAACCTTGACACTTCCTTTTCAGCATGAGCATACAGTAACCATTAACTGTGGCGCAACAGGACTTTTATTCAACACTGAGCCAGTTCCAAAAGTCAGTATTTACAAAGACACAGGTGGTTGTATCTCATAAACCATTGCCTACCTTATACTTCTGCTGTATCGGTTTATTCTGCACAACAGAGATGGCTACGAGTGTAATAACAGCAGCAATAAAGAAGATGGCCACACAGAGCATTTTTCCACTGTGCCATGGAGCTTTCATTTCTGATAAAAAAGACAAAATTAAAGATAAAATTAGCCAACAGATGTAAGGTCAAGCATCTGTGTCAGCTGTATTCAATTGATATAATTTTGCGAAAAAATCAATTCAACTCAATTTCATTTACATGTCTCCATAGTGCTACCTACTTAGGGCCAGCTGGGTAGTGTGATTAACTCAGCTTGATGATATCTAGTGAGTGGAGGGAAGTGTAGTGGAGAGAAATGTATTTTTCCCATGGGGTGAGACAGCATTCAGAGTCGTTGCTTAACCCTTGTAAGGTGTTCATACTTTTGTTACTCAGCCAATGTTCCCGGGTCTGGTGGGCCCACCTCATTATTAGGCTTTTAAATCAATACAGCCATAACAATTTATGCAAAAACAGATGCTTACTTTAGCTCAATTACCAATGATATAGACACCATTTATTGTTCATATTTGCCATTTGCAGCCGTGGCCCACTGGTTAGCACTCTGGACTTGCCGGTTCGAGCCCCGACCAGTGGGCCGCGGCTGAAGTGTCCTTGAGCAAGGCACCTAACCCCTCACTGCTCCCCGAGCGCCGCCGTTGAAACAGGCAGCTCACTGCGCCGGGATTAGTGTGTGCTTCACCCCACTGTGTGCAGTGTGTTTCACTAATTCACCGATTGGGTCAAAATGCAGAGACCAAATTTCCCTCACGGGATTAAAAAAGTATATATACTTATACTTATATATACTATATTTACCCCTGTGAGATCACTTTATGATCATAACTTTGTGTGGGAATAGCAGGTGCAGAAAGACAACATTCCCGCTCACAGACACAGACATGCACACATACAGATGCACAGACACACACACACAGACAGACACACACAGAGACACACACACACGCACACACACATGTGTAGGGGGGATGTACCGTGTGCAGTTGAAAATAAGTTATTTTTTATGTTCTTCATAGTAAATGAGCCAAGGCCAATGAGTTTGAGTTAGAAGAAATAATAAATAGGATATTTTTTTCTTTCAGCAAACATTGAACAAACGGGTCCCACAGACCCGAACAGCTATAGAAGATTACAGTAATTCATGGTAGCCTATTTGTTATGTCCAACAATAGCCTACTGCGGTCTAGACTTTCCAACGCTTGCACCTTTACCCGACGCTTGTGCAAGAGGTTTTTCCACAACCGAAAAAAGGTAACGTTTAGTTTGGCGCACAATGCTCTTGTAACCAAGTGGATATAGCGTCTTTGTTAGTCTGACTGTAGCCTACCGCTGTATCGATCGCTTGCTGCCCAAGTCAACACAGTCAACACTTCATAACCACATATTTAGAATAGACTATATTATTCCGCTAACTTTAAACAACCACTCTCAAAAAGTTGGAAATAGCCTTTAAATGAGTTGCAACGCAAATAGGCTACAGATAGCCTAACTATAGGCTACATTTGATTTGATCTAATCTACAGTAGCCTAGGCGACAATTTTGACATTTTCAAATGACTTGAATGCCTATAATATTTGGTAGACACTGTAAAGCCCCTCCGATTTAGCAAAACATGATTGTTTGAACATGGTTTTAAATATGTTTTAAATGCATTATGCATTATGAATAGCCTACTTGATTTTTTACGCGAGCTGTCCGCTCACGTCGGCATTCCTTTATGGCACCTTCCACTGGTAACCAGCTGAGACTGCTGTTGCCGGCGATGAACAAGCATTTGACCCTCCTGGAGAATACATTTCCTCAAGTCCTGCCCCTCGCCGTACAGTCGATGTGGTAACGCCTATGCCCTATGGTAACACAGCCGGTATGGCTTGCATTTGGAAAACAAGGCAAAGTGATTTGATTGCAACCAAAACAGTCATTATTTTCTTACTAGGATAGGCCAAATACCTGACACGTCAAGAGTTAACAAGTCGTTATTCATGAAGAAATCCCCTTTATACAGTTAAATGACCGAAAAGACAAAACTTTAAAACCGGAGTGACTCCAATGCTCCGGTTGGAACAGTAATCTAGCAGGCCCTATTCAATTTTACAGATCAGATGGCACTCTTCGGAAAATGGTTGATTGTGATTACACATAACATAATAAAACTAAAATGTCCAACCTAGGTTAGCTGCACTGACTGAGCCATACTCGTTTCAACCTAATAAGTAGTAACCTAGAAAGTGGTATGGCTGCATTTGTATTTTTTCTTGAAAGTTTGAAGGCATACTATTTTTGTATAGCCTATGGAATTCAGAAATACACAGGAGAGGCGTTAAATTCCTTGTGTTGTAGCTAGGTGATTTCCCACACTGGTTAATCAACAACCAGGCCACAGTTGGCTGGCGGCAGTTGCATGCAGGATCCATCCCTCCTGGTACCTCTTGCACCTCCTAGTACCTCTTGCACAACCAAAAAACCAAAGCAACAAAAAATAAAAAATCATCAAAAGCACCCACCAATAACAGCATCACCAACAGAGCAGCCTGCATGAGCATTTCACTGAGGTTATCACGTAGGGACATCAAGCAAATAACCTAAAGGATTTCTCTAAGAGCAATTCTGGTGTGGTCATTTAAAATCCAGTCAGTGGATGGAAATATTGTACTGCATGGAAATATATTTCACTTCTATAATCTGAATATGGAAATATGTTCATTTTTGGTTTAGCTCTGGTTATCATCCTATCCCACAGTCACTCTACACCTTTATTTCTCTCCTGCTTACACGAGTGTCTTTGTGTGAAATAAATTGCCTGTGCAAAAGTCCCTGGTGAGTGGCCTAGTTTATCTTTGGTTACTGATCACATGAAATTACAACCTGAAATTGGTCTTTAAAAGCCTGAGCGTTGTTAGCCTTCTTCTCAGCATCCTTCAATTGTTCTGCAGAAAATCAAGGCAGTGTAGGGAGTTCACCACCATGGAAAAGGGAGTTGTTATTGTACTGCTCCCACCCAAGATAAGGTTCAGTCAGAGCGTTTAATATAAACACTGCTTTTTTCGCGAACCGTTTACCACAACAACTAACCACTAACATCGTTTAAAGGCTGAGAAAAGGTTCTTTGTGTGATACATGTGATGTCTGTGATGAATAGGCTACTTCGCAAGTAGTTCAGCAAATTTGGGTGGGACAGAAATACCTTTGCAGAGCAGCAGTTCTGACCATATCGGCTCTGGCTCACATGATACTCTGCTTTAAATGCATTATCGCTTCACTACCCAACACGCGAACAAGAAAGAAAAGAAAAAAGAAACCAATGTGCTTATGTCGCGATTTCCAATAGGCCCAGGCCTAGAGAAAAGACAGCTATGGTAACCTAACAATTAGGATTTGCTTTGCCTACACTGCTGTTTGGTTGTCCCAAACTTTGAGACGATCCATACTCGCATTAACTGAATCTTATCAACCCGAACTGCAATGTTGCATGACAGGATGCAATGTCTAATAATCTCACTGCCTTCGGCATAACTGCTAACAGTGCGCCTAGGCCTACTGTTAAACACCTGAAAAATATTAAGCTGCTGTTTTCTTTTCATGACGAGCACGAGGCCTATACGCTTAAATGATTTATGACTGAATGGAACGTTGGGTTTTTAAAGAACTGCTTATCACGTCGTGTGACAAAGTTTACACTAATCATCATCTTCTAATGTATCCTTATGTTGAGATATCCATTCTCTTTGCCCTAGGCTATCATTTGTGCGCGAAGCATGTTTCAATTAAGACAGTAGGCTACAGAAGCTATTTTTATTGTTGTAACATAATATTAATATTAATAATTAATAATTTCATGAAGAACTTGTATGCACAGTACATTGTGACCAAAGTGCAGTCGGTTCTCCCTCCATGGTTTTTGAAATCACACACCTGCTGTATCTAAAGGCCCACGCACATAAGGCCTACGACTATCACTCTAAACGCCCCGTTGCACGTCAACATTTTATTTACTATAGCTGATCCTGCCTCCTGGCTCCCCAACATTCCGCATCATGTGAACAGATCAGCAGGCCGGCAAATTTTCACCTCGCTTTCAGACACAAAAAGACGGCAAAAAGACGTCCCCTCTTCCCGCAAATTTAGCGTGATCTCTGTGTGAAAAGGCCTCGTGATTCACCTCGTAGGCCCACTTCTTCAGGCCACTGTTTTCCCAGGGTTGTTTAAATAATTTCAAACGTGTTAGCTACCCTTATCTAGTGTGGTGTCTTATTGTTTAACATTCCTGGTTACCTTATTTCATTTAATGTTGGTTTTGTGTTGTTGTATGTGTAATTGCATCCTCCAAACGGCCATCCAGTCGCTGTGGTCCGTGTAAGTGGCAGTGTAACCGTATTGGCGTGCACCAGTGTGGCAATCTCCCCCTAGTTAGTCTACTGTGTGAGTCTTGGGGATTGTGGTGTGTTGGCTTGCAGTGACATAAGTTTTGTGGCACCTTGTGTTCCTAGGTTGGCTTTAAGCATGGGCGGATTATGAACTTTTGGGCCCTGGGCCCAGATGTATTAAGGGCCCCCCACTTATTGTCGTATATGTGGGAGGGGGGGTTTGGGGGTCCTCCCCCAGAAAATGTTTAATTAGTTTGATGTGATTTCCTGTATTCTGGTGCATTTTGGGGATGGCCAATACTAAATTTAATCAGATTCATAGCCTACATCCTGATTTGTTGATATTGAGGCAATGATTCCATGCAAAGGCTTGGGCTTCAGGGCCCCCTGACCCCTTGGGCCCCTGGGCCTGGGCCCGGTAGGCCCGTGCAGTAATCCATCCCTGGCTTTAAGGGTGTGGCTATTATTTGCTGTGAGTATTGACTGACCATAGTAGTCTGTTGTAATTGTTACCTGTAACTGATTCTTATGGCGAGCAGCACTGGTGGTTGCCTGGTGGATGCTTATTTATTTTGTTTGCCTTACCACTGATCCCGCTGTACTGGCCTCTATACTGTTGTGGCCCTTAATAATTTCGATACATATAACTTATTCAACTACAAAAATACCAAAGAGAAAGAATAACAAGATAAAAGATCTACTATATTTCTGCAACCTTTGCCTCTTACTACATTCATTTAATTGAATAACCTAGGTTCCCATTCCAACTGTTACATTAGGACATCAGGATGCTTGCTGAGACAGATTTGCATTTTTGTAAGTTTGCTCAACAGAAAGTTGCTCAACCCACCTCATGTGTTAAGCCTATTCACTTAGCTGTCCTGTTTACCAAGCAGGTTGTCTGTGTAGTCACTCATGAGGAGAATGTTTGTGAAGGCCTAGCAAACCTGTCACAATTTCTGGCAGTGGTTAAAGGTGCATCTGTTTATCCTTCAAACACAAATGAATAATTCACCAGACCAGTTTTTTTTGCTAATGTACCACAGATGTACTACAGTGATGCTTATATTGTAGTGATAAATAAGTTCACTCTGGGTTCTAATGTGCAGACAGAGGGGTTAGATGAGGCATTTCTATGGATGAATGAAAGAAATCCTGGAGGACATCTCCACAACAAAACCCCAATGTGAGCGCATGCAAGTTCAGTGGCTATTATCCAATGACCACAGAGGGACACCTACCACATCAGTAGGTACAACTGCTTAAGTCATCTGCACCAAGTTTGGCCTCAGCAGTCATCAAAAATGGATGTTGGCTTACTTGTAATAAGCGTTGCTCAGTTTACCTAACATGTTCTGGAAAATAATAACCTGTCCTAAGTGTTGCCATGGTCTACGAAGAAGGCTCACAAGTAACAATAACAAGCTTTAATTATGTCTACAATGACAACATTCTTGAGATGTTCATGTGGTCCAGAATGAACATATTACTCTTCGGTCTTAAGAACGAAATTAGAGGATACATGCAAGAAACAACAAGCTGCCTGGGGGTTGTACAAGAAAGAGCAGAAGATATTCCACAATAAGACTAAGAGCCACCTCATATGGCTATCATCAATATGGGATGGAAAGACTTTAGACGCCTGTCATTGCCTGTCTAAACATTTCTATCCTGTTTATTGGCTTGGTTCCATTCCCAACAGTACCGTTCAGGCGGAGCTTTTGGACATTCATCCCCAGGAGTAAGCAGCTGGACTGTACTCTCTTTGAACTTTGAACCCCATGGAGTCTCCTCAGTGGTCAGTCCTTGAAGGTCTACCAAAAATGTTCCATTTTCAATTCCCTTGTTATTTAGAGGACAGCTACTGCTGACAGCTTCTTATTGGCTGCTCAGAGCAGAGGGCCTAACTTGTTCTGAGGAATGTCTTGTATGGACATGCCTTTAACTGTGTGGTTAGACTGTGTGAAGTAATGTTCTGTGTACATCTGAGGCTTATCTGACTCATTTTGTAAATAAGAAGACAAAAAGAAGGTATGTTGAGCTCTTATTCTTAACCCAAACCTTGAGGATTATTACATAACTGTGAGGCATAAAAGGACATTTTTCAATCTATGTTTGAAACTCGCACAGAGCAAGAGTTCCATTAAAACATGATTTTACTGAACTACAAGTGAATTGTTTCCTCTAAGCATAACCTCTATGTTTACATTCAACTGTATTCTAAATTTGACGCATGATGGTACTTATTTAGAGCAATGATACACATTTTTAGAGCTGTGCAAGTCACATACATTGGGGGAAGATTAAGTTGTGCAGACATTTGTGCCAATAGCTGTGTTTTGTACTTTGTACTAGGACCAGCTGTAGGACCTTTCAAATACATGTGAAATTTGAACAATATGTGCAAAAACCAATGCAGGTGCTGAAATGTCTAGAGAGGTGTCACAGGGAGACTGGTAAAAAGTGCTTGATAACATACAAAACATAACTGTGTGGGATTATATATTTTATATTCAGCAGCAGTGCCATTGTTGCCATTGTTGTATTCCTCTGCACACCAGCCAATTCCCATCCTTGACACTATACAGCAGGTTTGATCATGTTCTCTTTCAACTGGAAAAACATGCCAGTCACTTCCCCTATTTGACATGGTCCCTTGTGACTTGCGGTAATGACATACTGTTGGCCAAGATCTCACATGTTTGTGGTGGCTGAGATCAAGGGCATCTCACTGGGAGAAGCCTGCTGTCCTCATGCATGTCTGATCTAGCTGTTGTGTGGTTACTCCGGACACGCCGCTCCAACTCCACTTCTGATGGGAAACCCCATGACATCATGTCTGCCTGGCCTTGAGCCCAAGCCATGAAAGGAAACACATTCCCCAGGAAATACTGCACCGTACTTCAATTAACTTGACGTTTAAATAAGAACCATACGCAGCATATTTAGCGTTTCTTCCAACAACTTATTGAACCTCTCTGTTCCAGGTTCACAGATGATGTGTTACCTTATAAGAAGTAATAAGTTGTAACATGACTAATGAGGATCTTTTCAGCACTGGTCACCACTCACATGCTTTCATTCCTCCCGCAGTCGCACAGATTAGAGGAGACACTGCTTGCAGTAGCACAGACAGGGATTAACCCAAGAAAGCCACAACTCTCCATCAAACCTTGTCCCATAAAATTACTCTAAGATTGTATCATACAGCTTGTAGAACTGTCTTGATATCTGGCTTTTGCATATAATGGGAGAAAAAGACACAACAGCAGAAAAGGCTAAAGGCTCTGACTATCAGTTAGTTCACAATTCACAAACTAAATGATGTAGTGCTATGTCTGTTTCGGGAAGACATGGACTAAGACAGAGTAACAATTATTTGCCTTAAATTAAATCATGAACTATGTAATTTACCGTAGAAAGTAGGCAGGGTCTGAAACATTCTGCTGATTTCCCAACAATGACAATAAGTGTTCTAGTCAGGGATAGTATATGTGAATGTGTTATGTATCCTTCTGAGACCCTGCGTCCTCGTATGAGGACATAACATTTAGGCTTTGCAGAACTTTCTACTTTAATATTCTGAATCAATTTCTGTTGCCCTCATATCGTGACAGTTATTTGTATCAATTAGTGGTTAATAAACGCACATTACACTGTATTGGAAAAAAACAAGATGGCGTCGAAATCAACCTGTTTTGTCAGCGCGCACATGACAACTGTCGCCATGGTAGAGTGCCGTTGTAATTTATGGGGTTGAAACTTGTTTATTTATGCTTATTAACACTTCTAGTATGATATGGCATACATTTTTCGCATTTATTTTTTTATTGTAACACATCAGGAAGCTTTTAACTTTGATGTCCTCATTTGAGGACATCGGGACTTAAATTTGTGCTTCCGGATTGCATCCACATAATAGACCTAATGGTGCTAGTTCTAAATGTTTAGCAGTTTTCAATACAAACATGCACACACTCACACATTTTGCATTGTTTCTGCATTTTGCACTGTTGTTTTCACACAGTCTTGTCAACTAAACTGTTAAATTGATTTTTTTAATTATATGTTCCAATGAATTTGTGCTCGTTTTACTAAATCATGCGCTCATTTTATTGAATTGTACACTCATTCTAGTACATAATGTGGTCATTTTACTAAATTGTCCACTCTTTTTTAGCAAATAGCACAATTGTTTAGAAAATAGCACAATTTAGCTAAATGCTCAGGAGAGTATGTTATGTTATGTTGTGGAATGTTATGGAATGTTATATGTTATGTTATGTTATGTTATGTTATGTTAAGGCATGCCGTTTGAAGGGAAGTATCTGTTTTCCAAAACTGCCAAAGTCACTCACTCTGCTGTTAACCTCCAAGATAATAGACACATACAATGACAGCAATCAGTGAAGTGAAGTGAAGTGTACATTTGAGGCTGACATTCTGTAGCTGTCTTTAGAGTAACAGTGAGCAGACCTTTCCACCAAGTGGAGATTGATAACCTTATTTTTTGGGAGCCCCAATGTTCTGCCATCTTGGCATGGTGACAAACACTGTAAGATAAACATTATGAAGTGTCTTTAATTCCTTAAAACAGTCTCTGTCACTCTGGCACCAACAGTAAAATTCTAAGCTTACCCTCGCATATGCATTTGTAGTGACTGACTGTAAAGACAGCCCAGAATACCATGAATTGATTTCTTCCTGCTCTATTAGGGCACAGGCACAACTAGCTAAGAGGGATGACATTTCAAACTCAGCTACATCTTCTGGAGAGATAAGCAGAGCATCACAGCAAGTCATACTGACAAAGCAACAGGAAATATTTTCTGCAAGCAGGAAATTCTTGGAAACACCCCTCTATCTATAACAGATGTGTTGAGTACAGATTTGTCATGATTTGATGAAAGACCATGAAGGATATTTGTAGCTATTTGCAGGCAGGTTTTTTTACATGACCTGCTACAGTAATGATGAGCAAAGAATCACACAAATGGTTTGACACTGGTTTCTTGCAGTGTCTGGAATGTCAGGCTAAGCTTGTACAGGCTCACTGGGTATGATCCAGTCATGCATACAGCAGCCTTAGCTAAAGGACTATTCAATTTTTGTGTGCATGCATGCACTAAATGCAAAAGATTTCTACTGTTGGATGCTCCATAATTTAACAATGCAGCATGTAGTAGTTTCCCCTCGCAGAATAATTCAGACCCAGAAGCATTTGTATCTGACTCGTGGATGGTTTAGCATGAACACAAATGCCACTTAAATGCTGTGTGTATGAATAGCATATGGAATGTCACTAGGCTCCTCAGTAGACTCTGTTTACACTTACACAGAGAGGTTGTGTTCAGGCTAATGGATGTAGCAAGCGAACTGCTCTGTAGTACATTCCATGCGCAAGCCGGACAAGGCACTAATGAGAAGGACAGACAGAGGAGTCCTACTCCACTGTCCACCCCAGAAACAACAGTCTCAGGAGAAATAAGGAATCTGAAGAGCTGCAATGTGAAAATGTAATGTCTTCCAGTCAAAGCTGCACAGAGACTCTATAGTGCATGGGATGACCTCTGCAGAAACATTTCAAAAAGAAAAGGGCTTGTAGTCAAACATTAAATAAGAGCTCCATATGACCTAATTGTGCTAAATGAGGCAATCAAAATGAATTAAACAAATCCTTGTTTACGCATGACAGTGGATCTAGACTGAAAGGTCTTTTGGACAACTCAGTCTGCTGTTTAAACACTTTTGATGGAAATAAAATGGATGAACTATTCCTCCAAAGGAACCTCAGGGAGTAAACATTAAGGTCATCTATGAGGTTAAATGAAACAAGTCTTCATAACAAATATTTACAAGTTGCTATGCTGTGCATCTCGCTGGGTGGAAGTCAAGAGTGTTTATAGCATTTCGGCTATTTTCAGTGTGCCAGGCACAGACAATGAGTTCCTCTGAAACGTTCCTTTCAGAGACAAAGAAAAGGGAATCACCACGGCTCACTTTCAGGCTGGCTGGAGGGACTTCCTCAAATGACACATGACTGGAATAATAAGGCATGGCACACACTGACCTTGTTGTGCAGGGGACAGGAAGTTGGTTCTCCCGGTGAACCGAAATAGGCACAAGGAGGGGATGCTGAGTGGCATGAACCGAGCGCCTGGTTTTTGTCTCCTGATATCAGAACAATACCAATAGCAATCTGGCTAATGCCATGAACATACACGCACACACACACACACGCACACACACACACACACACACACACACACACACACACACACACACACACACTGACAGACACACAGATATACTGACAGACAGACACACGCACACCTGATCTAACTCACAAACTGAATTCTTTCATCACAGTCCAAAATGCAAATCTGAATCTGAGTTTTTGATAGGGTTTTCTCACAAGGTTTTTCAAACACTGCATGCCAGATGGCACATCTGTGTTGAGGTAGCCCTTACATAATCGACCCTTCCACCCCCACCCGTTTCCTCCCTAACAACGTCTTTGCACTCCAAGCAAAGTGTCTGGCCTCTCGCCCTTTCATCTTCCCCACCCCCATATGTGGTTACCTCATACATGCACCAGAGTGCTGGTCTCAAACACAACTGTAACTGCATCAGCTCATTAGCAATCTCCACTGCCACAGGCATCCGTCTGCTCCATTACGGTGGTGACTAACAACATATCACCTCGCTTGCACAACAACGTATCCCCTCGCAAGCACTGACCAGCACTAGGTGAGACCGAGACTCTGATTAATGTGAAACGCTGGAATGCATCAGCTTTGTACTTCGAAGTGAAGGTCCATGGTAAGCTCTCAAGAATGCAGTGCCACTGATTGTTTGACAGGTCCATCTGGGGTCAGGTTAAGTCTCCGAGAGTGTACAAGATAAAGTAAGGGTGCTCGCCTGTGATGGAATACAAAAGGTTTAACCCATATCTGAAGGTTCTGAAATACAAACTGTCTCATGAACAGAGCTGCTCACACGCAACAAATCAACTGGCATTGTCCGTGATGACAGTGTTATTCCCAAGCAAAAAGCCCTCTAGCATTAATTCAAGCAAATTCATGTTTGCACTCTCACAAAGAACTAGTCTGACAGAATTTTATAGCCTCAATGGAAAAGCTCCATTCAAACAAGTACACACAAATAGAAAACGTAACTGAATATGGCAAATATTCTCACACACACACACACATTATCATACAAATTCAGGCACACATGCATGCACACACACACACACTCACACACGCCGAGGCCCACACATCCACGCACACATGCACACACACACACCAACACATGCATGCACACACAGCCTCGCACACACACAACACCACATGATAAACTGTCATGAACCAAGCATCCCATTTTGATTCTTATCTGAAATGATTGTCTACTTTAGTCCTAACCGCCAGAGAGAAGCATCTATCTGGGATCTGGGTATGACAGTGTTTGCACTTTGCCTCCTTTCCTCCTTCCTAACATCTAATCTCGTTTTGCAGTGAAGCAAGAGTCTCCTTTGTATAGGTATACTGTGTGTGTGTGTGTGTGTGTGTGTGTGTGTGTGTGTGTGTGTGTGTGTGTGATAATGGAAACAATTGTGTGTGCAGCCATTGAAAAGCCATTTGCTTACCTCTTTGTTCAGCCATGAGTACAGCCTCTCTCTCCTTCTCTCTCTCCTTCCTTCCTTCCCCCTCTCTCTCTCTCTCTCTCTCTCTCTCACTCACGCTCTCAGTGCTGTTGCCTCTGCTTTGTAAGTGCTGGTGTGCTGCTCCTTGGCAGGCAGGTCTTCTGGAGTTTCTTTATAAAGCCAGGGGGGACTTGAGGGGGCGGGCTTGCCATGTCTCTCTCTCTCTCTCTTTCTCTCTCTCTCTCTCTCTCTCTCCCTCCCTCTCTCTCTCTCTCACACACACTCTCCCTCCCTCCTCCCCTCTTTTCTCTCTCTCTGTCCCTCTTTCTCTTCCCTGTGTCTTCTCTGTTCTCCTATCCTCAGAGCATCTGTATGAGTAGCAATGCTGATGGAGGAACAGAGAACAAACAATGTCACCAACAGACAGAAACAGAAAATGAAAAAGCAAACTGCATAAAATCAGTTGCATTTACTAATGACAGAATACACCTCAACAAGACGCACGCACAGTGTCTGGTATCGCTTGTCCACCATCTTTGTCTCTGACCAGCATTGACGTCTCCCTGAACAAGCACAAAGAGGTGTTTGTTTGATTTTTCAACACGGTTAACTGTTAGCTTTCCTGCACTGTCACCAGTTTGTCTAAAAGCTCTAAAACACTCTATTAGCAGATCCAAAAGGCTTGGCGTGTGTGTGTGTGTGCACTTGATGTTCTGATTACTCTTTCAAAACACATGGTGTCCTCGATGCAAAACCAAACCAAAGCGAAGGGGTTATGAAAGTGTGTGTTTGCGTGCATGTGTTTGTGTGCAAATGTGTGTAAGTGAATGAGGGTGTTGCTATGGCAAACGGCTATGGTGGATTAGCCATTACTGCCATGCAAAATCTCTCATGAAAACACCTTGTCACTGTGTGGGTGCATTTCAGCATAGGCAAAGTCCAAGTCTTTCTCATCAGTTTCACATGTTTGTCAGACGCCAATCACAGATGGGCTGGAGAGGTGGCATGACAGTGAACAGAGCCCCTCAGGGATGAACAGACGGTGTACTGTCTCCAGTTTTTATGAACTCCAATATGAACCTGATATGTGCTGATCCACACCCTAAAAAACAGGTGCACCTAAGTCTGTGTGAGTGTGTGTTTGTGTGATATGTGATACAGAGGGGTAAAGGGAGATGTTTTAATGTTTTCTATCAGACCCGCATGTCCTTGCTTTGGCAATGAGAGACAGGCGGGGGCTAGAAAGTAGAGTTGGCATGAAAGACCCATATCCCATTTCAGCGTAGCACATTTGGTTCTGACTTCCTCTAAAGGAAGACGAAAAAAGCTGTGCTGTCACTATCTCTTTCAGTTCCATGTCACACAAAGGTCCCAGACTACAGACATCAAGAGATCAGGTGATTGAAGTTCCCTTGGCTCTTTTAGGCATTCTCCAAATTGGGTCTGATTTGCTCAACTCATTTTCTTGCCAAACAAAGTGAGGGGATTGATATGTCAGGAGAATTAATTTGGAACTATTGTAGATACTGCCTTGAAGGGAGCACGACAACGCATGCCAAGAATGAAGATTTGAGGAAGTGATTTACAAAGATCTAAAAAACACATCAAGCCTTCAGGAAGGCCATCACATCACTTAACTGGAGATCTCAGTTCTTTGTTGGTGGAGAGCTCTGCAGCAAAGCTGTGGAAAACTCTTGTCAGCTGCAATTAACACTTTCTCCAAGGAGCACTTTGAGATCAACAGGGAGGATAGTGATGCAGCATAGAGGAACAGGACATGCTCCAAAATGTCCTGTTCCAGTGCTGTGAGGAAACTATCTTACACACACCTCCCACTTTAATGCAAATGCATTTTCCCCCATTGCCCCAAAAGGCAGAAAAATATGCAGTGATCGTGGAGGGGAGATATTTTGAGCAGATGGGGGATAAAAAGGGCTTTTGTACAGATTCTGCTGGCAATGGAAAAACGCTTCCACGTGAACCGTGGTTAACCTCTGACCCAGGGAACACACTGGACACCTCTGTGGTCCTCGACGCTTAATTTAAAACATTATGTAAATTCAGGGTCCCTATAAATCAGTCACAGAGACGAAACACGTGATCCATGCTCAAGGACCTCCATGGGCCCTGGGGCCCCTTGAGAGGCCCAGGCAGCGATTATGCCACAGACCCTTTCAAATAAACCCCCAAATAGCTGTTGCTAAGGACGTGTTTTTCCACCATTGGGATAAGGCACACGTAAACAATTCGCTCCACATATCGCAAAACGCTCTTGTTTTTGAGACCAGACTGCAGAGGAGGGGGCCGCCCTCTTTGAAAGTGTCTGTTCTGTGGAATTACGTCTCTGGGAACAGTCGTTAGACAGGCTCATCTTGTAGAGAAGCCTACAGTCATCAAGGCAGCTATCACACATCTGGCTGGACCACACAAACACAAGCACTATTCAACTACAGGTGGTGCATGACTCCTAGGCCTAGAGAAGTTTCCGTGTTGGGGTTAAACACCCCTGTGTTGCGAACAAAGTGTGTATGCATGTGTGTGTGTGTGTGTGTGCATGCGTGAGTTTGTGTGTAAGTAGGCATCGTTTCCAGGAATGGGCATGTATTGTTTATAAGGATGTGTTGTGTGAAATGAATAGTGTTCTGAGGAAACCCTAACTCCAGGGGTCAAGCGTGGTGACAGCACTGTGGACCAGCCGCCCTCACACCTTCTGAGTCAAACTCACTCTCTCTTTAATGGAGCGAATACAGCTACGCAGATTACATCGATGTCAAGGAATGTGCAGATCATTTCAGTTCTGCTCTGCAGAGGTTAAGAGATGCAACATGCTATTTCTACCTAAAAACATTAGTCAACAGCCAAGAACTGCCACTGATTTGTTGATTATACTCCCACTTGAGACGTCAGAGGGATATTTTTAGAGGAACATATATTGTTCATTGTCACAAGAAACGCATACACACATAAGTCACCTTTAAGATTCGTTGACATGACAGACTTCAGTAGGGTGGAGTGCAGGCCGTGGCGGGATGATATAGATAGATAGATAGATAGATAGATACTTTATTGATCCCCAGGGGAAATTCAAGGTCTCAGCAGCATACATACAACACAAACACATTCTTTAACAGCAGAAAGAGTAATTAAAGTATATAATATAAAAACACAACTAAGCAGCAAGGACAGTAGAAGATATAGAATATGCTAAATAAAATACAAATTATACTAACACTTAATACAATATATAAAAATATACTAAAATACAAATTACAAATTATACTAACACTTAATCTAAATCAATTCTAAAAACAGTATCCACATAGTGGTGATTAATAAATCAGAGGCGCTTGCAATGACTGAGGCAGGGACTGAGCCTGTGATTCTCTCTCTGTGCTATATATGGTTTATCTTCAAGGATCCAGTGATAACCTTTTCCTTTCTGCCCTCCTCCTTTCCTCCCCTCCTCTTCCTCTTCCTACCTCCTGTTTGGAAAGCCGTATCCAGGTGGTTGGGTGTGGGAGCCAGTTCTGACCAAATCAATATCACCCACTGACAGGAAATTCTGGTATACACATATCTTTTTATCATTTCATCAAGGATGGTCCATTATGAATCATGTGTATGATAAAAAAGCCATTGTAAAAGAGGACTGTTCAATTTTCCTTCAAATTCAAACTCACTAGTTGCCATTTGTTTCCAGTTGTCTGGCTGAACCCGCAAAAATAATATTGGTATCTTAGAAATGGACAGTCTGAGTCACTATATCAGTGCTAGGTCACAGGACAGGCACACAACATGTGTGAGAGGATCAGTCAGTGGAGAGGTTTTAGGATGTGTTGACAAGGTGGATAGCATATTTCCAAGTATAGGTAGATATATCAATTGTCAATTTAGGAAGTCATTGCTGGAATGCACCAAAATCATGCTAAGCATGCTATGAATACAATACACATAAGTGTTGTGTGCTTAGACATGTGGTGACACTGGTGAGTGAGGCCTCAGTCCAAACCAACTGGCATTGGGATTGAGTTCAAAAGATGTTCCTAAAATCATGTGAACATCATAAGGGCTGAGCTGTGGTCATAGGATGTGAATGAGCAATGTGTAAAGTCATGTGGGACAGCACATTAAGCTGTTAAAACACAATCTAGAAACCCAGCACAGCTGCAAATGTGGTTGAGATCCTCATTCGAGGGAATCCATCAGTCCATATGGCACTGATGAATTGAAAAGGACCTCCAGAGGCCATTTTTCAGAGAAAAGGGGCCAGACAGAGAGAGAAAGAGAGAATGCACACACATAAAATAACATGACATGCCTGACATTCCTAACAACCCACTGGTGCAGGAGGACACCTCACTAGAGAGCCAAAACAAAAAGCGCAGGTGGGTCAAAATAAGTAATGCCATCTTTACACAGTCATCGACTGATTGCCTATTATGACTACAGTGACTTATTAACAACACAAAGATAGATGTTTTAGGGCTGTAAAGTTGCCTTATCATGGTCTACTGTGTGTGTATGTGTCATATGTATGATTACCGTGAATGTATGTGTGTGCGTGTGTATCTGTTTATGCACATGTGGGCATATGGAATGGGTTAACATGGCCCCTGGAGTGGAGGCAAACATATGCAACAAATTGGTCATCCTAGGCCCTACGGTTCTCAAGATATTCACAGAAAACTCTGTTGGTGTACAAGTCACTAAATGTACACATAAATTAATTTATTGTATGGCCCCCCATGAACGAAGTCCATGACACTTGGCATGCATTCGGAGGGTGTCATAATGATCCTACAGTACACTTTCAATTTTGTGCAGTTTTGACCCTGTCAGCCAGAGATACAGTATATTGTAATTACCTAATTTTTGCTTTTTCATTTTTAACTAGGTGGCGCTACACATAAAATGAATGGTTATGGGATGGGTTGACATGGCCCTTTAAGACCAACATACAAAAAAAGGTGGTCCTCCTCCTAATTACTCATGCGAAAAAAAAGGGAAAAAAACAGATGAAAAAAAAAACTCTGACTAAACCTACATGACCACTGGTCATTATAAATGTAGCTACCCTCACATCCTTAAAGTGACAGGCACTCAATTACACCTAAAAAAGTTGTGCTATTGCACACCTCCTGGGGACGAGTGCGTCAGAGTAGGACCACAGGGTCACCAATGTCAAAGAAAGTAGGAAGCTACCGCACACGGTCTTCATTTGCAATTGTACTGGTTTTTATTGCAACGTTTCGGTCAGATGACCATCATCAGGCAATTTTTTCAGCAAATCAATTACACCTACACACCACCAATACATAGCCTAATGACATTAAATAGAAGTGTAGCCTAATAGTTTAAAAATCAATATCAAATATTGAAATTACTAAATACTTAGTTGGCTATTAGTAATTACGCAGGTCACAGAATATGAATTATTAAAAATATATTAACTTAAAATGAGTTCCAAAATATATGAATGTATTGAAACATATGACACAACGCTTTGTAAGATAGATTGATGTCACATTCCTGATTGGTTTGCCAAGACTTCAGTCATCTACTGAGTAGGTGAACCCCAAATTCTGATTGGACTGTTATGTATAGGAAATAGTAGGACCATTGACCCATTCGTGAGGATAAAGGGTGGAACACAGCCACTCCAGTCTCAGATTTTGCGCAGGTCTCAAATTTGGGTTAAATATTCTGCAGACTATTAAAGGGACACCAGGCAAGCCTGCTTTTTCTCTACGAAACTCCCCCTCGCTCGGTTTGAAGCTCTTTTCCTTTTCTTTGCGTCTTCCGTCAAGGGTTTTCGCTGCTTCTTCGCCGGCTCTGCCATTATACACATGTTTGCAACAATCTCTAGCATTTTGTTAGCCTGCCTCTGTGCTGTAGACTGATACTGCTTCGGTCAGCGGGTAGGATACACCAAACTTGCAAGTGGGATATTCTTCCTACAGGCAGTAGGGGCGGGCGAGAGAGCCTTCATTCGCCCCGTAATGAGTAATTTAACCATATACCGACTTACGAAGATGATTAATTAACACGAAAACGTTGCCTGGTGTCCCTTTAAAGTTTTAAAGGTAATAGGCTACTGTTTTGTGAATTACCCCAGCCAAAGCATTTCTTCACTTAGCTACAAATAAAGCATTAAGGATGATCAGTGTGATTTTGGTGATTTTACTACCCTTAGTTGCCCTAAAAAAAAAAAAAAGAATTCCCAACACTATACTGTACTATTCCATCAGACTTTAGCTTTCACTGAGACAAGCATAACATTAACCATTTAAAACATAAACACAAATATTTGATTATCTGAATAGTTGGCTGATTTGATTAGTTCATTTATCAATATGATTTTTTATCCTTGCACAGGTTGTGTTTGACAGAGTGCCGGTGGACGACCGCAATAGTGTGTACTGCCCTCTGGTGGTGATATTGCACACTGGCCTCTCTGTCAAGAGATGCCCTCTCTCAACATACAGCCAGACAGTAACTGGTTTTATGCATTGAAAGATGTAATAAAAGCAATTTATAACTGCCGCATTAACACCTCAACATGCATTTACTTTTGCTACCAGAATGCTGTCATCCATTATCCTTTACATAATTAGTATGCATATGCATAATTTAGCTTCTTCATTCACAATCTACCAAGGTTTAGATATGGATCAGCAATAGCAATTGCACACACCAAACACAGCCACTTCTTTAGAGCAGAAAGTGTAAAACTGAGGCACTTGTAAACTTCACTGAGAAATCAATACTTGGTCTAGTGAACAGTTTCTGTCAATATGTTCCATCATGAATGTGCCTGAGTAATACCCTGGAAATCCAGAGTTCTCGTGAGAGCACAGAGATTCTAGATTATCAGGGTCTGGATTTTCCAGGCTACCTGAGTAACACAATCCTACTTACTGGGCTAAATCCTCCCCATTGGCTTTCACAGGCCATACATCTGAACATAAAAATAGCACATCTGAAAAATGAGCCAACCATTGGGAAAATATATTCAGCCACAGCAATTATCTTGAACTAAAACTATCATAACTCACGCACTAGGAGAGTTTCTCAGCAAAGAACTTCAGAGTACCTCCATCAGCTCCTCCGGATCTTCATGATCTCAGGGTCTATCCACAGCTCTAGTCACTGCTTGTTAGAACAGTAAACAAATCAGTACAGTGGAACACGCGCAGGTCTTTCATTTCTTTAGTCTGATCTAACACTCCCTTACACAGCAGCAAAGGAATGCCAGATCTTAACCTAATTTCAGTTGTGTCACATGACATCAGGAATCCACTGGCGTCTCAGGGGAACTAAAACGCACTTGTTTTTCGCTCTAGGTGATCCTTTTCATTGGTCAAGCCGGCTGAAAATCAGCCTTGGTTAGAAACTGACCATCACAACCAGTCATCTTGCATTGCTGAAAATGAAGGACAGATCGCCAGAGGAGGCGTGTCCTTACAGAGGGTAATCATGGATGAATGCATTTCTTTGTGACAACACCTGGAAAAACCCAATACGACAAAACAAACAACAGCACAAGCAGGTCAAATTTATTTTTTCAAGAGGGTGGTTTTTCTGTCAAGGTTGTACAACTTTGTGGCCAAAGTTAGGAATGTGTTCAGTAGAAAAAAAAATTTACATCCAGCATAAAGGCAGCAGCCATCTACATGTGGAAATCAACAGTAGCAGAGACGCTGGCCAGCAGGAGCCAACCTTTCCACACGCTGTCTTTGGTACAAATAGACCTGAGCATTCACTTGGATCTGTGTTTACATACAGGCTTCCATAACGGAGAGGGACGAGTGAACAAGGAAGAGACACACAATGAAGTAACAGCACCGCAACTTGAATGTTGACAGCAAAAAAAAAGTATAATGGAATGATGCGTGACAAATGAGGAAACAAAATCTGAAAACAAAGCAAATTCCCCCCAAGAGAGACCCCACACCTCCCCCAATAGAGACCCCACACCTCCCCCAATAGCATGGCATGACCCTGAGTGTGTGCGTATGTGTCTATTTTGTGGTCTGGGGAGGTTGGCATCAGGAAACACGTTTATAATCACTTCCTCCTCTTGCGCGGGCTGCGGTCAGAGTCCTGTGGTCTCTCCTCAGAGTTGTCCTTCTTGCCCTTGTTCTTGTGGGTGACTGGCTGGGGCTCTTTGTCCTTCTTACCCCTCGGCTCCGGAGGGACGCCTTTGGACTTCTGGCCAATCATGGACTTGACCAGACAGACGGAGGCCACGGTGGCCAGCAGGGCCAGCAGCACCAGGGGCCCCGAGAGAGGGCTGACCTGGTCCCGGACCAACGCCAGGGCCTGGCCCACTGGGGAGTCCGACATGGCCCGGACAGGGTGCTTCTCCTGCAGCAAACACATATTTACAAGTCAAGTTTACAGTTGAGGACAGGTTAAGGGTTTGTTTGTTTAATTTAAGGCCATTTCCGTAACTAAGGCTATTTAATGGCCAGAGCACTGTGTTATAGAGACTTAAATATGTTTCTTAAAATCTATGCTAATAAGATATTCTAAAACCTTCAAAGGTGGGACCTTACTAAAAACAACACATCAGCTATAGAATTTTGATGATAAAATTGTTGTCTTTTGGTTTTCAAGGCAGGGCAACAGATCAAAATATGTCTCACTGACAGGGGCGTTTTGTAAAATTGGCATTTGAGGACAGGTTAAGGGTTTCTTGAGAACAGGTCACAAACACACCCATTTAAGTGGAAAGGTTTACATTACAAACATTTAGACTCCACATTTAGTAGGGTAGGATAGATGCTAATGGCTGTATCACTGTTATCTATCATCCAGGAATGTCTCCAGATGCAGCAAGCAGAAAGCAGTTTAAACAAATAATTTTAGTCTTAACTGTACCCACAAATATTAGAACTGCTGGTAACGTTAAACAAAACTAAGGGTACGATGAATGCCTGTGCTATGTGTTACTGCAGGCACATCCACTATACCTAGAATAACAAACAGTTGAGTCATGTTTACAGATGTAAGAAGGACAGCAGCAGTTTATCCTCTGTGGATGGAATGTTACCTTCAGCCCATGGCTGCGGAGCATGCTCTCCAGCACGGGATCTCCCAGACGCACTGCAGGGTAGAACTCCTGCACAAAGTGCCTCCTCCACCACTGCTGCGGCTGGGAACTAATGGAAACAAACTGTTACGACATGCCTCTCTCCCAGCAACTGGACAGGCTCCAACTGTTTGGGCTTGTGGGTAGCTCTAACCAAGATCTGGCCAAAACAGGAGCATCATTCCAGAATTTTAAAGTTGTAAGGTAATCTGAAATAATTACATTACAGTAATTATGAATACATATATTCATTTATAGAGTACTTTTTTACAGTTGTTTAGGATCATCATTTTTTTCACTACATTTTTTTCTTCTTAATTAAAGGAAAGAGGGCATGCCACAAAAAACAAAGAGGGCATGCCACAAAAAACAGAGGGACGTGCCAAAAAAATCTAAGAGGGGCCTCTGTTTTTTGTGGCATGTCCCTCTTTGTTTTTTGGATCCTAATTATGCATTTTTTCTTCTAAATAATAAAAAAAAAAAAACACATATTAAAACAAAGGAACAAAACCAAAGAGGCCATGGCAATCTCCTCCATGACTCACCCATCCTGTGAGTCTTCCGTGAACCAGTACTTATAGAGGCCCGCTCTGATGAACGTGGGGGGAGTCTGGCTGAAGGGGTACTGAGCATCATCTGTCTGGACCAGTCGCACCACTGAAAAAAGGCAGATGCAACGCCATGACTCTCCCACTTCCAACCACAGGAGGGCAGTACATTTCAACCTGGTGACTTATTAATAGATGTTTACCGTCTCTTTTGCCCTGTAGGAGCCGCTGCACCAAGCCTGTGAACCAGTGGCTGTCCTCCTGCGCCCCGTGGGCAGCCTCCCACAGCTGCCAGTCCAGCCGTGGCTGATAAGGAGTCATTAGAGGAGGGGCTCTGCTCTCCTTACCTGGCTTATACATAAACTCAATCTCCTACATGAAGCAGAGAGAACCGACACCACCTCAGTCAGCTAGAGGAGCATCATGCTGTTCAGAATGGGAATCTCTGAACAGCACTCTTTGAACCCTTTTTGATTTATGAACTGAATGACCAGAACTAACTAGAGATTATTGTTATGAATTTTGATTCTCCACATACTCTTCACTATGAATGGGAAAAGAATGTTAAAATAAATCCAGCAATGCTTTTGTCTTACCGTCCATTTGTGCTGGTCCATACTGCCCTCAATAACAATCTCTGGTCTTCCATCCTCCGTGAGGGAGTTGTGGTCGATGCCATAGGCACCTACCAACCCATAGGGTTCCACCATGTTATATGCTTTCCTCACCTCTGGTAAAATCTTACTGCTGGAGACATTCTCCATAGCTGTGTATGGAACCTATTATCAATCAAAAAGATAAAGTATCCTTTGACAATTGCAAAAATATCCAATATCCAATCCAAATTCTGAAAATATGCCAAGTCAAATATGCCTGCATCACTGGCTACCTACCAGAGTTAGTGCAAAGATGCCAGCAGCCAGTGCAGTGAAGACAGCCCACTGGATGAGAGCCCAGAGCTTGGACAGAACACCTCGAGCACACACACACCTGTGATGGCTAAATCAGTTACTAACAGCAGGTGGGCCACAGGCACAGGGGCCCTGATTTGTGTGTTTGTGCAAACAGAGTAAAATATGTGACATCTGAGAAAAATGGGCCTAATCGAGAGGAGGAACACATCTTTCTGGCATTAAACATAACAAAAATAATCATAATTATCATCATCAGATGGCAAAGTCATGGATGTCACCTGATAGACTTACCCGAGCATAGCAGCAACCACCTCCCAAGTAAGGGACAAAACTCCTACCCAGATACTGGGCACTGTGACCAATTTCAGCACATCAGCAAACTGCTGCTGTGTAAACTCTGCAGGGTCAATAACATACAAGTTAAAATCACTTCTATAGATAGTCACCACACCAATGGAGCCATGTACTCTGATAACGTAAGAGTATTATGAATAAAAAAAAAATATGGAGGCATAGAAGAAAGATTTCTATGAATATTAATATATGCAGGTCATCTCACTTGTTTTTGAGGTCACAATCTTCTGCTCCCAATCGATCCGCAGCTGGAACAACTCCACAGCACTGTATATGATTAGGGCAAACACTCCCAACTCCAATAACAGTGAAATGAGAGAGCCAATGGACTGCATCCAAGCTGGAATGAAAATCAACCAAACAGGACAGGGTAAGAACAAGTACATGACTAAGGCCAACAAATTACACCTGACAACGTGATACCAAACATGCGATGTCATGCATTGGTGAGAAACTATGGCGAGTTCTCCCCCAAACTGTTTTAAATTGCCCTTTTCAGGCACTGTATCATTTCTGGACTGCCATAGTTCAAATGCTCCATCTTAACGGGTAAACAAACTGCAGAGCTCCTTCATCTACCTGACTCCCACTCATTCCTGCTCAAGGTCGGAGCAGAGCCTGGCACTTTCCGTCTCATTATCAAGAGGGGTTTGGAAAGCAGTAGTAGAAGTGTAGGGAAAAACTGAGGATGTCTGCAGCATGAAAAACTAGTTTTCTGTTGATGGTCTTTGGGATTTTGAGGCAGTGTGCAAAGAACACTTATCTCTTTAAAAGCATTCAAAAGACACTAAATAAGAGAAGTTACCGTGAACTTGGTCTGTGGTGGATGTAAAATGTACTGTAAAGCATGCAATGGGCCACCATGTTGCGTTTAATAGAGGACACTACTGTACGTGTAGAGCAATGAGAGGTCATCGCAGCACTGCACTACTGTGAGGTCATACTTTTGCTCTTCTTCTTCTTCTTGGGGCCCTGCCCAGAGCTGACATGCTCGTCGTCCAGCAGAGAGAAGCACAATGCAATGGTCAACAGGCTCATGGCGCTCAGGTTCCCCGTCAACAAGCTGCCCAGCTGAAGCAGCACCTGCATAGGGCACAGAGAGAAACACACACTCAAACACAGGTCCATGCACAACACTCAAACACAGGTCCATGCACAACACTCAAACACAGGTCCATGCACAACACTACACAGGTCCATGCACAACACTCAAACACAGGTCCATGCACAACACTGAACTCATTCAGCCAGTCATTTATTGACCATTTCTGCAAAAGATGCTTCAGAAATGACATTAAAAAATGCTAAAAAAAAACATTCAAAAAAAGTTCAGTGTAAATTGACCCATAGTCCTGTTGTTCCAGCTCATCACATGCAGTCCATAGGAAAAAGAATGAGACAATTTGGGACAACATGGGCCAAGTTATGGACAGGCAGCTTAAAGCAGACCCATGGGCCAAGTTATGGACAGGCAGCTTAAAGCAGACCCATGGGCCAAGTAATGGACTAGCAGCTTAAAGCAGACCCATGGGGGTCTCATTCTTTTTCCGATGGGCTGCATGTGGTGAGCTTATACAACAAGGCTATGGGTCAATTTACACTTTAACATGTTTAAGTAACCCACAAAACATACTGGTAAGAAAAAAAATGAATATTTCTTAATGTTCAGCTGGAGTGCAACACGTTCATTAGCCCAATAAAAACACATCGACACATACGAAGTGTCTGAATTGAAGCGCAGCAGACCTGGAGGTAGAACGCGGAGAGCCGCAGGCAGCGGAGGGGGGCAAAGAAGAGGAAGGGCACCACGAGCTGGGCCTCCAGCAGCAGCACCACACCCAGCCTGAGCAGCCAGGCGGGCAGCTGGTGGCAGTACCAGGCCAGCAGGCTCGGGCTGCCCTGGGACTCAAAGACATGGGACAGAGCTACAGCACAACACACACACACACACACACAGGCAAACAAGGACAACAGCATTAGCTACACAGAAACATTAACTTTGGGCTCACTTATTCCATTTTCAATTTAAGAGTTTCTACATTTACGACTGAGAAATGAACGCATCTGAAAACTGTTCAAGTAGGCTTTTTGAATGTTGCCATGCAGTGGGCCAATAGGTATATGAATCAAATCAAATGATTAAGAACTATGATTTGCAAAGTATGATTTAGGATACACTCGCCAAAACCTATAGATTGTTTATTAGAACATCTCATCTCAAATGTGATCAGTGGTTTCCTCTAATCCTACTGTGTGCTGTTCATGTACGGATGTTAGTTCAGTGCTGAGTGAATTGACGCTGCTCTGACCTGAGAGGCTCCACCACTCGGAGCCTCCTCTGGCCAGCTTCGCCACTCCAGCACCAAACGTGACCCTGAAGAGCAGCCACCGCGTCAGCCAGAAGGTCACGGGGTCGTGGAGCCTCAGGGAAGAGCCGCCACACAGAAAAGGAGCCACGATGACCGCCAAGAAGCCTGCCTCTAAGAGCAACGAGTCCCTACGCAGAGAGGACCAGAACACTGACAGTTAGACTCGGCCAATAGACGTGTGATGCTAGTCCATAGTCCTGTTCAGATACAAGATGCTACATATTATAGCACATGGAAATAACACCGCTGGTTTAAATGATTCCAAACCTTCCTTCTTGTTCACACCCTTATTTCATTCCTAAAAATAGATCTCATCACATTCCCACGTGACAGATAGTCAACATTCCTCCTGAGTGTAACTTTATAGTGATGAAAAGAACTCAAGGGCTAGACTGCCATTTTAACACAGCCTTCTCTCATTCTCATGGAAGTCTCTCACTCATAGTTATCATTAATATGTCTTGACTTTTGGATGGAGGAAACAGAAATCTACCTCTGAATCTGAAACCTGAACTACCTCGGCACTTAAAGTAAACAAAAAAAAAAACTGCACTTTGGTTGGAGTGTACTTCAACAGCCTGTTCTATTTGTGTTTCACAAAACCTATTTAAAGTAATTATATGCATATTAATGTGTTTCTATATTAATCATAAAAATGTAGCTGCAGAGTAAAGCTCATGGAGCTTCAAAGTAATTACTGAAGTTAAACTATTTTAAGTTTCAGATAACTTAAAATGGGGATGCCAAGTGCTCTGAAACTTATCAATATCTGGTGTCATTACTTCAATATGACCAATGATACACTTTTAAGTGAATCTCTGCATATCACATACTGCTAGTGCACTGGATGCTTTTTCTAACTCACCACTGACTTTGAAGGAAGTCTTGACCAACCTGCCAAAAACAATAAAAATGTGAGTTTAAACATGTAATATGCATAACTGGGTAAGATTTTCAAACTTTCAAAATTAACTGGTGACAGTGATACTCCCACAAATGCAAACCCTCAAACATCCTTATCATCTGAACAATTCCATTTTCAAAGCCAAAGACCTATCTGAAATTAATAAATGATTTGTCTCGAGTTGTTAACTAAGAGAAGATTAACTTGAAGAGAAGATTTATGCAAGCAATTATCTTGTAAAAAAACCTCTTCCTCTGGTGTCTTTTAACATTACTACCACTAGGGGGAAGTGTTGCCTAAAGCATCTTTAATAAAGTGTAAACTCTCAGCAAACATGCACAATTTAAATAACAGACAATACAGTGTAGGTTTTCCCGTCATTACTTCTCTGGAGCATGTAAAGGATTGTCTTACTTTTATGATAAATATTAGCTGCCAAGTTTGGGGTTGGAGGCTTTGTTCCAGTGGCAGTAGAACCCACATAAATCATCCAAACAAGATGTAGGCTATCTGTGCTTGCTAAATATCCTATAGTTTTAATATCTTTGAACATGGAAAACATAAGCTATTGTCTCACAGCGTAAACACACCTGACAGAGGGAAAAGTAGAGTGCCCACAGACACAGAAAGACCAGGCTGTTCCTCAGAGAGCTCAGCAGGACGGCGGCCAGGGCCAGCAGCACTCCTAGCAGGCACACCAGCTCCATGGCCTGCTGGGGGTTGAGCCCTAGCTGGGGCCCCAGGACCAGCAGCGTAGGGAAAGCTTGCAGCTGGTCCAGCACGGGCCGGTCACTCTGGGGCACCACCAAGCGCACCGGAACAATGCCCTCGTTCCCATACAGACCTGCAGCAAAGACAAAGGACACAGAGATTCCAGTGTACGTGAATGCGGTGTTCAGTGAAACATCCTATAATATAGCCTCTGTGTGTGTGTGTGTGTGTGTGTGTGTGTACACTGTGGATGAGGGTCAGAGGTGAGGTTCATTCAGACAGAAATCAGGTGTCAGACATATTCGTCTCACAAACATGACACATATTGAGCATCTAAAAATGTGGGTGTGTCAGATGTGTACCTTGTGCTTGGTTTAACACACAACATAGTCAGACAATGTGACGATCAGAATGTATGATGACTGCGGTTTGGCTGTTACAAGCCAATGAGGTTGCAGATGGTAGCCACAAGGTCAACATAGCTCCCCAGAGGTTCTGATTTCATCCACAGCATCTACTTACTTTAGGTCATTCTATTTGGTGAAACTTGTCTGCTCTAAATCTAAACATGAATAAAATGGTCATGTATAAGTTGTATGGATATGTATATTATAACTTCATACATGTCTCTGGCAGGTTACCAAGAGATAAAAAGGTCAGACATTATTTTAATTAATAAGACAAACTGTTATGCAACTAATGGCAGGTAACTATATTTAGAAAGGGCACATTAACTGCAATTTCAATCTCAAGAATGAACACTAAAAGAGCACCCATCCTGAAACTGTGAAACTGCCAGACAGATGGAGCTTATTATTAACATTCATTCTATAGGCACATACTGCAAGATGCACAAAGTAAATCAAGATTCCAAGTCATTAAGCAACAGTTGCACTTCCACATTTCTGGAGCACATGCCATGACAAGTGTGCCAGTTTGCTTACAGTGTGGTGAGTAGTATAACAAGTTCTGTATTGTGCCCAATCCAAAGTGTGAGTCATCCAGGGACCATCTAACGAACACGGCAGAGTTAACACAGTCTTACAACTGGAAAAAGTGAGCGACAATGTCGACACATTCCCCAAAGATTTATCAACTCCACCCTTTGCCTCTATCTGATACAAACGTATAATACAAAACGAATAATAAAAAAGTAGATTATTCATCATACAAGAGAAGTTGTAACCACTTTCAGCAGCTCAAATTTGTTGGGGGAAAAAGATCAAGGGAAAAACAACTTTGTGCAGTGATGACGGGCCGTTACCAGTGCGCGCCACTCAGCACTAACTGGCATGCGTCCCGGGGAACCGCATGCACACGTAGCGCAAAGATCGGCATCACCGGACAGATACCGTAGTAACTTGCTGAAGGAACGCATGCCTTAAAAGAGCATCTTATAGAACTCACCTGTGTCTTTCATTCAACATCATAGTCTATATTGTGTGCCAAGTGTCATTCTCTCCATTCTCTGTCAACTCTTTTTGCGACAGTCCCAAATTCTAAAGTTAAAAATCTCTCTATTCTCGTCCATTTGTGACACATTGTTGCACTGCGTTTAAACCATTTCGACATTCATATCTACTACGAGCACGGAGCCTTAAACAGTGTAGCTCGATATCTGATGTTTCTTCCGCAAAAATTCATTGTTCAACAACTCCGTGGCACATGACCAGTGGAGAACCCCAAATTCCCTGATGGAGACCAATCGAGTCCATCGGCCTAATTGACAAAATATGGAGATTGGCAATACTGTCGAAATATGCTGTAATTGGCGTGAAATGGCTTATCTAAATCACACATGTTATTTTTTGCTGTAAGCTGGTAGCCTACGGCACGGGCAACACCCAGATCGGGAAAAATATATAATGCCCGGTAACTCAATGAAACCGCTGCTAATCAAGTGCTCTCCCTTCAAACAGACACGGCCTGAAACAAATACGCAACACTTCAGTAATTATCAATACGTTAGAACGTGCCACTGTAAGTCACTTTTGATGGACTTACCTGGAATTTGGACGTAAAGAGATGCGAATGCAAACAAGTATATGGTTGCCACACTCCACAAGAACATGCTTCGCGGAAGCCCAATTTCACCCATTTCTGCTAAAGTCACACTATTTCACCCTGGAATTATGTGCGCTGAATATTGGAATTGGGCCCTCCGAGTTTGCGTGAAAAACTAAAGTTTTCCAGCATGGACAGAATGAAGGCGGAGTTTGCACTTGTCGCACATGCGTGAAGTGCCTTAACCGCCGAAAAAGAAAGTGTGTAGCCACTGCACAATGCTGTAAACCAGATCAATTCAGTGCTTTCGGTAAAGATTTCAACTTTCAAATGGGTATTTTACATCAGATTTTAATTGACGATTTAAGTGCTTAAAGGGCGATAACTGCTGAGATTTTCGAAGGCCATTCTACACGTCTTGCTTGACAGCTGGTAGGTATAGACGAAGGGAGGTCATCTGAGGTTAAATGTCCTGGTGCTTTTGCCTCCAGCTGCATCGGCCAACTATTTTCTGACAGGTGATGGCATGTGAAGTTTCTGTCAACAGTGTCACCACTGAACATTTTTCTATTTTTTAAATATAAATATTTAAATGTATATTAAATATATATAGCTTATAATAGGGTGCTGGTTTCCCACTGAAAAGTGTGGCATGCAGTGGGTGGTCAAGTCACATGCTATGGTCTGGTGATCATCTAAGCCTCAAGCCAGAGTGAATATGGGGAGTGTTCAACTAATACTTTTGATCTAACGAAACAATGATATTCCTGCTATAGAAAAGAGGCAGGATTAAGCAAAGGAGAGAAGACATCTGAATCTGTGCCAACACACAATCTCTATATAGCATGACACTGCTTTAGAGACACAGGTGCACTGCATATGCAATGCACATACAAACTGACAATCCTGGTCAAATAAGGAAGCTCTTCGGTATTGTTTAACCACTCCACACTTCAGAAATGCTGCATTGTTTCAACACCTGTAGTAGTACAGGTATGAGCCAGACATTATTTGCATACAAGTCCTTATAGTTCATACAAGTATATCCTTAAAACTGAACCTAATTTTACAGTGAAATATCATGCATATGAATATCCTTTGATTAGCATTGTCCCCATGTATTGCAACAGAATATGACAGGATAATGGTATAATCAAGGGTTTTCAGGGGTTGGGCTTGGGTCAGTGAAGAGAAATCTTAATGTTTCAGTATACCAAGACAAATATATTCTTCCAAGTTTTTGTTTACCTTTCAGGGGAGCCCTTTTTGGGTTCCAGTATAATTGCACCCCAGTGCACAAAAAATACCAAAAAAGATATTGTTGGGCGAATTGGGTGTAGAAGAACCTCACAGGCCCACAGAGGTTTTCCTATGTCATCATACACCTTTGGAGTGTACTAGAAGAAGCCAGGCCTTTGTGTCCAACATCAGTGACCTCCCAAATACTCTTCTGAATGAATGGGCAAACATTTCCAGATACTCTGAAATCTTGTGGAAATCCTTCCCAGAGGTGTAGAGGCTGTTAGTATAATAAGTATATATACTCTTTTGATCTTTTGATGAGGGAAATTTGGTCTCTGCATTTATCCCAATCCGTGAATTAGTGAAACACACTCAGCACACAGTGAACACACAGTGAGGTGAAGCACACACTAATCCCGGCGCAGTGAGCTGCCTGCAACAACAGCGGCGCTCGGGGAGCAGTGAGACCTGCAGCAGGGGGCATATACCTATGGATCGAGAATAGGATCAGTGTTTCCTCTATGTTGATTTGGTAGTGGTGGCCCCCCACGGTTTAATTTTCTTCCCCCACGGTATCAGAAATGGGGCAGACGTACAATAGTCACAGTTGCCTTTCAAAATTCATTGTGCAGACCTGTTGTAGATTCTCCAAATATACAGCTCAATCACAACTGAAAATAATGCCTCATTGTGTGTGAATAGAGGTGAATACATATAATTGTTTGTGTTGCGGCGAAGTGTCAGTTGTCAGTTCCGTGGGACGGGGGGACGGTGGGGGGGGGGATTTTAAAAAATCCTAGAGCAAACACTGAGGATGTTATTGAAGTTCCTGTGGGTGTAATGGTATCCAAATATTTCTTGCAGGGTTCAATGTTAACTTTTAAAAGTGGTTGCAACCAGGCATGAGGTTCTGGTTGCCAAAGCCAACCAATCGTGGTTGTCACAGGGGCAACCAGGGGTGATGAACTGGTTGCCACTCGTAACAATTTGGTAGCCAAGGGCAACCGTTAATGTCGAGCCTTGGTCTCTTTTTTTTTTTGTTATGGATTATGCTAATGATTGTGCTCTTTGACCAGAGATTTTACAACTTTCCACATCTGTTACATTAAAAATCCTTATGAGGACTTGTTTTGGGAAATTATTCAGGAGATGGAAAAGATAAATGGCATATCTTCAGCTATGAATACCATAAATAACTATCAATTATATGTCCACATGAAGGGCCTTATAGAATCAGATTTTTGTCTAATTGATAACCTCGGTTTTAAGGTCTCATATGTCCTGCTTTGAACTACTGAAAAAGTCCACTCTCAGTGCTGGTATTCAGTACTCTGGATTAGTATAACATTTTAGTTTAAGCTGTTTCTAGTTGATAGAGAGGTCCTCTCCCTCACATAAGCTCTTATACATAATATAACAGTAACCCTTGCAATAGTAATGGAGAACAGTATACACGTAATTAGGTTATTATTCAAATAATCAGAGAATAAATCTATATGGATGACACATGAATGCCAAAATCATATAAAGCAAATACCAATGACAACAATGACATGTTTTCATCTAAATCTTTTATTAAATATATAATCATCAGCTGTCCGTTTTGTCTGTAATCCAAGACTGAAACGCAGACACTCTGGTGAATACAGCAGGTTTCTCAGGGTCACAGGTCTTACTAGACCATGTTACCATACCGACGAGAGTGTATACTCCATATCTTAGACACAAAAGTGGTGCCCCAAAATCCCCCTGCAGACAGAAGAGGAAAGAACATCAAAACCTGCACTCACAACATGAACAGGCCGATTCATTGCATTGCTCTCTAGTGCATCTAGTGCCAGGTAGTTCATCATCGAGATAATCTGATCCTGAGGCACCAAATTGTCTTGTAAATATGATGGCAGTAGTACCATGCAGGCTGGGGAGCTGGCAGCGCTTGCACAGATGTGCGTGTTCAGGATCAGATCCTCCCCCCATGCGGCTCTGCAGGAAGTCTTGTTCACTATATTTATCCTGGCCTGGTGCAGAGCATCTGGATCCACATCTGCCCAAGAAGGCAAAGGAGAAGAAGTGTTCAGGTTACAAACTTCATCCTCACCACTCCCCAACAATGTGTAGCGATGTATTAACAAAAATTACATAACGCGTCAGTAGAGCCCCAGCCTGTAGTCACACATGACCAGCTTTCATCAGGTTCATCATCCTCATTATGGACGCACACTGGATAAATGGTGGGGCCTAGAGGACAATGCAAAAGGAGCATAAGAGACAGATCTCATCCAGCAGGAATATTCAGGATGGCCAGTTCAGAATCACTCTACCAAGACGAGCTGGATCGCTCAGCCGAATCAGACTGAGGTCGAACGCTGGTGGGAAGCCTTCGCCTCGTTCAATGCTGACCACTTCCTCCACGATAGTCTCAGAGGTCTTGAATGTGAGGTCATGAACACCCAGATTGACGAAATCCAACATGGCCCTGCAGGAAAACGTGTCAGAGGACTTCAGTCAGACCCTAATCCACACGCAGTTATCACACTGGCCAATGTTAGACAGCTTTAGGCAGCGTTCACAGAGATGTTTTTTTCACTTCCAGAAGCTCAATTTCAATAGTTCCTCTATGGAACGGCACTAGGGAAAATCTAGATCATTACGAGTGCCGCGTTAAAGATGTGAACTACCAGAAGGAGAACCCTTGGAAAGGCAGGTGTAGTCCGAGTTGGCATGTGTGAGTATTGATAGTCAGAGATGCTTGTGGCTCACCTGCAGTGGCAGTGCCTGGGTGCCAGCACCCAGTGGGGACTAATGAGGGTACCACTGCAGTAGTGCACGCCGTCATGCTGCAGGCTGACCTGCCAAGGCCAGGAGAAGGGGCAAGCTGTGCTGACTTTTAGCACCCTGTGCCCATCCTTGTCCATCTCCTCTTTAGTCTTCACCACCACTGCAGAGACATTGCGGAGTCTGCAGGGCTTCATCTCTGCCTGGCCACAGTGGGCTATGGGAGTTAGATCACGGAGATGTTCAAGAATTGAAAGCAGCAGCTTGATCGATAACTACCAATCCTTACACACCAAAAGGCACAGTTAGAATTTACAGACATATAGTACTAGTTGCTTATAAAACACAGTAAAGGCAGTGTTCTATACTGGTAAGAATAATAAAGTTAAAGAATAACAATCTAAACATTATGAATAATTCCGTTAACAAATACAACAAATAGTGTGCCAGGCCTGTGGGATAACATGACTGACAGAATTACATTGTAATATAGTTCAAAAAGTCATCTTACCTGAAGACCTGTATGTACCCAAGTAATTATAGCCCTCGTAACCTAGTTAAAAGAGAACACATGCAGTAGTTGACATTTAAGACAATTCATGAAGTAAACGTAAAAAAAAATATCTTGCCAAGCTTAATCATTGTATGGGTGGCACATGACTAAACACTAAAACAAACCCTATCTGTACAGCAAACTTTCAGTCTAGTTCAGCCAGTTCCAGTTCTAACCCCTTTCCACTTACTCGTCATTTCTGTGTCCATCCAAAGTTTGTAGTGCTGTAGGTTGGTGTACACCCCTGGCTTCTGGCTTCGCCCACAGCCCACTCCCCAACTCACAATTCCGGCCAGCTGATAGCTCAAGCCCCTGAAGCAGCTGAGAGGACCACCAGAGTCCCCCTGACACAGGACACAGAAGCTTACACAACAAACATTTAAGGACTGATTTCTATTGAGCTATACAATAATATAAAAACACTTGACAAAAGCCAAGCATAGTTAGTGTATTATGCAAGTGCAGTTAGATAGCATTCATGTCTAAAACACAACTCTGGCCTAATCAGCAAAGAGTTTGTATCAGGCCATCTGATTATTCAAATGTGGCTCTGATTTCTCCTGAGGCTCCCCTGACATGCGCATCACCACAGCATTCTCAGATGGTTCCAGTACCTTACCTGACATGCGCATCACCACAGCATTCTCAGATGGTTCCAGTACCTTACCTGACATGCGCATCACCACAGCATTCTCAGATGGTTCCAGTACCTTACCCGACATGCGCATCACCACAGCATTCTCAGCTGGTTCCAGTACCTTACCTGACAAGCGCATCACCACAGCATTCTCAGATGGTTCCAGTACCTTACCTGACAAGCGCATCACCACAGCATTCTCAGATGGTTCCAGTACCTTACCTGACATGCACATCACCACAGCATTCTCAGGTGGTTCCAGTACCTTACCTGACATGCACATCACCACAGCATTCTCAGGTGGTTCCAGTACCTTACCTGACACGCGTCCACTCCTCCTGCCTCCTCTCCAGCACATAACATCTTGCTCAGGACCCTGCCATAGTAAAATCTGTTGCAGGTCTCCTGGGGCATGATGGTGACATTCACCTCCTGCAGCCTATTCATCTGCGGCCCATCTAAGAGAAGAGGAACACAAGATGTGAAGTACCAGTGTGAACTATTGATAGTGAAGAATGCTATTGAAATTGTCTCCTTAATCCCAAATGGAGACACAGTTGACCGAGTAGATTCCAGTGTAGTTAAGAGCAGGTAAAAACTTGAGGCTGGCTTGCGAAAGAATAGTTCTTTATTCTGGATGTAACAGAGTTCTGGTAACCCTGTTGTACACATAGCACAGCACAGTGTTGCAAGGTGAAGCCAAGGTAAGAAACTGAAGCCAAGAACTAGGAAACTCCTGGCTAATTATAATACCAGAATATATATTCATGTCTGGGGTCAAATTGGAGGGGGGGGAAATGGGTGATATAGCCTTATTCAATTAAGATGTCTCTTGTGGGGAACAATTAGTTAGGTACACCATTTGCTATTGTAAAGTGACAACATTCTGTCTGCTTACAATAAACGTCCTGTCCCCACAGTTTCTGCAGTATCTTAAACAAAGAACCAAAAGAATGACATACAGAAAATCACTAAAATCTAACAATCGATTAAATCATATTTCTGAGGACATATAGGTCGCTTGCAAGTTAAATATTAAACAGATTGTACAAAAGTTAGAGGCATTTACCACTTGGCAGCAACTTGTGAAAAATATCAAAACATACAGATTCTGGTGTCATGACTTGACTGATCACATGAAAGACATGCGTCATTTGGAAATCTAGGCTACAGATTAACAATGTGCGGATGGACAGCAACAGAACATACTTTCTGTTGTGGATCCCCAGCCAGTGATTGTGCACTTCCGCATGACTGGAAGAGGTCCAGTGAGGATACTGATAGGCCTCACACACATGTCAAAATTGAGAGGGGTGATAAGATTCACCAGGGCAACATCATTTTCTTTTTTCATACGGTCATAGTTATGGTGGCTGATGATCAGGGCCACATCACGTACCTTTAACAGAAAAATAAATGGCTATGAGAACATATATTCCACAGAAGGCATATCATGTAAGATCAGTTAGTGAGGAGTTAAGAGGATTAAACAGATTACCTGCTCACAGGCCTCACGGGGGTCATCTAGATCATGTTTTCCAGCCACTGCTGTCCAAAACATTGGATTTTTATACCTGGAAGAAACATTTATGCTTTAGAATGTCCTCTAGTTATTTTCTCCACCAGCCGGAGACTGGTAGACGATTTGCTTCAATGAGGGGAAAGAAAACAAAATCACTGACTTTATGAAGCAGTGAGCAGCGGTGACGATCCACTGGTCAGAAATGATAGCTCCTCCACAGGCATGCACGCTAGCGAAGCGCAGGGATACCTGCCAGGGCCAGGAGTGGGCCCAAGCCTCCGTGCCCCCGATGAGGCGCGTCTCCATCTCCATCTCGGGAGGAAAGGCCCGCACTCCAGTCGTGTTTGCAACATGCCAGGCCCTTGGATCTACATTGTAGAAAGTGAACAGTCATCTGGAGACAATTTTCAGACAGTGAAGCCAGAGACGATTTAACTCCTTTTTTTAACTGCATTCTGAGACAACACAACTACAATGTTTAAATTAAGTAAACATTAAGTTCATTCTTACCATAATATGTGATGTTCCCTTCAACTCTATCAATTGTTGGTAAAGTCTGGTTCCCCATAGTAAAGTTTGTATGATTTGAATATTGAGCCCTGACTGAAATGAAAGGGAATCATTATTAAATTAAATTATTAAATAATCCAAACGTTACCAATTTTCAACAAATGTGCCTGATACATAAAGTAAAGTAGTTAGTAAAGTAACTTAACATTAGGTTACTATGGACTACTCCACCTTAATCAAATTTAAAACGTCTACACCGTTTTCAACATGCAAATTATTACTTCTTACCAGACTGGGCGTTTGATAAAATGGAAATGAGTATGGCCAGAAGTAAGTGCATATTCTACTGAAACGGTGGCGTTGCCTTTCTGGTACAATATGCCTTCATACATGGAACTTCGAACGCCACGAGGCTAGATCATCAAATGGTGTTGAGTCTCTGATAGACAACACCTGCCACTTTTAGTCAGGTCGTTAGGCTTTTTAAAGGCAACCATAACGAGAACGCTTTCCGATTGATCATGGAAGCGCACGTTGCGCAAGCCTATTTCACACAGTGTCCAGGTGTCCGGCCTCGTTGATGTTAATGATACCTTAATTGCCAGGGTAAAACGTCTTCCTGCTTTTGTCTTTCCTGTGGACTTTTCTATTTAATAAATATTTCAGGAAAATATAAGTTCATAAAATGAATTTTATATTTCAGTAGGTTATTCAATTTCATTATCCTAAAAACCCAGATTCCACCTGATACCAGGATGGTTCGACCCAACTTGTCACATGCCACCCGCCATCACCTGTCAATCACTGTCAAAACGATGGAGTTGTGGTTGAAGCGTAGCGGTAATTCTTGTGCACTGGTTAGGGGGTACTTGGCTGAAAAAATATTTCACAGGGGGTACATCAATAAAAAAAGGTTGAGAACCACTGGGCTAGGCTATGAACTATAAAGAACAAAGTTGAAAAGTTGTTTGATGATTTACCACGGGGTGGCACCAGTGCGCTGAAATTACTGACGTAGCCTACAGTTGAGAAGTCCATTACAGCGTCTTGAAATGTGCGTTAACGATGTAGTTTTGTTCCCCATAAGGCTGTCTCTAAGGTGATGTGATGAATTCGTGATTTTGATTTATATGAATGTATATGTGTTTAATAATATGATTCCCAGTTACTGATCAATAGCATTTACAAGAGAGATAACTTATTATGTCTAAGATATGGTGATGTAATGATTTTGTGCTTTTGATTAGCCTAGGATTTTTTTGATTGTGTGAATGTTTATGTGACCAACTCAATAATATGAATCCCAGCTGCCACCGAGAGGTTGGGTAGATTTGCAAGAGAGGGAGATCTTTGAACATCTACCAGTTCAGGTTAAAAATTACATTAAAATAGATAATTTGCCTGCACAGGTCAAAGAATCCTGAAATTTCAGGTGGGCTATGCAGAAATGCAACGCAGGAGATGCACACTGTAGGCTACTGCTTTGGGTTGACTAAAATGAGTACACACAAACTCAGTTTATAATTTAACTTTGCAGCAAAGCAGATTAATCACACCCTTAGACAAGGGAAACTTATTAATTGCTTTATTAAATAATTGTACATAGTTAACCAGTGGTCTTTGTACTGGATTGCAAAGCACAAAGAATCTGTTGCCATGGACACCAATTTGCCATGGACACCAATAACCGTAGTCACTGAAATTCATTTAAAAATTCTATCTACATATTGGTGCAATTTTCTCTTTATGGCATTGCAGGATGGGCAGCATTTGATAACCTATTTCATTGATACATTCCACAATAAACTGGCATTTACAATCATGATAAAAGAATACACAAAAAATAGAATAACACTTATTGAAGGGGCACCTTTCTCATCCTCATGTGCACACAACACAATACAAACAGGAACACACTGCACCCTTACAAAATAAAACAATGAAACACATGCACACACAAACACACACCATATACCACCTACTCACCCACCCGCACACTCACACACACACACACACACACATTTAAGTTTCTTACAAGTCACATGCCATGTTCACAGAACACAGAGGCACAGTGGAAATTCTGACCCAGTGTGGCTGTGGTACCATCCTGGCCTGTATTGTTTCAGAGCAGAGATACATGATGGGGCAAACAGGCAAGTGTATATGAACTGATTTTTAATGTTTGGTGTAGGACCCTTTTCTCCCAAAGCAATTATCACTCATATCTGAGTCTGCATGTATACGTCTCTAAAACGGAAATGAAATGTGTGTTGAGAGTCAAAGGTTCAGTTCCTTATTCACATAGGACACGACTACTTCTGTAGAGTCATTGCCTCATCAGTCTGTTCCTGAGGTCCATGAAGGCTGGAGGATTCAGATGTCATTCCCTCTCCGCGTTTGATTGCCTGCGGGACGCTGGCCCTCCTCAATCCCATTCCACCTTGTCCAGCGGTCGGCTCTGGTCCCTGCAGGAACGACGTCCAGTGGCCGGCGGTGGCCTCCTCCTCTACGGCTCTGGTCCCTGCAGGAACGACGTCCAGTGGCCGGCGGTGGCCTCCTCCTCTACGGCCCCGGTCCCCCATGCAGCTTCTTCTCCAGCCGGTCCAGCTTGGCCAGGTTTTCTTTGAGCAGTTTGGAGCCCGGTGTGAGCAGGAGGGCCCGCTCGTAGTAGATCCTTGCTGCTGCATAGTCTCCCTGGAGGAGCAACAAAAGACTGCGGTTAAAGCCAAGCCAGGTAGTGTACACAGATTCCACTGTATACAGCTGTTTTGTTATGAACTATGAATATTAAAAATAATGTTTACTTTTATCTAGACTAGTTGTTTTGTGGAGACTATAGAAAATGCTTAACACAAGACAGGACTATGTGTTTGAGCAGCAAAGGAATAAACACCTATGCATAGTATACACAATATAGACCCTTTCAAGAGAGTTCCATTATCAGCATCATAGTTGGCCCCACAAGGCTTCCGTTTTAACATTCCATATGTTATCTTAATGTAGAGGAAGTAGATTGGGGCCCAAATAGAATGTTCAAGCATTGTTTTTGTTTTTATTGTTGAAAGGGTCTATAGGTAAAACACAGTGCAATACCTTGATATGTTGAATTCCTCCCATGTTCATCCAGGCCTGGGACTGGTCAGGATTCAACTCTACTGCCAGCTTGTAGCTCTATAAGAACACACACAAACAATATTCCTTTCAAAACACTATAGTCCAGTCATTTTAAGCCAAAATAGGGGTCAAGGTTGAACAAATTGCAACACAAGCAAACTTAACTAATTTAGAATCCTCAATATGTCCTGAGTAAGGGGAAAAAAGCCCCGAAGAATCCCGATAGGGTAAAGTTTAGAAAAAGACCCAAATATACCCTATTCATGCGCCTATACAGTATTTTTCTCACGTGAATAGGGAAAAAATTAACCTTCACATATCACCATGAAAATTACTGAGTTGATTACTTACATCAAGACAAACAAAAAATGTATTATAAGTTTTTTGAAATTGTTTGTTAACATGGGCAAACAGGGCATAATGTAATTACGTATAGTTAATTAATTTAACCACAACAGAGCTAATAGTCCAGGCAAAGGTCTGACCCAAAACTAATTGCAACAGAATTTATTTTCACATTTTTATATTTCAATTGGTGATCTTTACCACATAGTAAAAGACCATGAAAATCCAGTGGAAATATGTTAAAATGAGGGTTGTTTTATGCATTATTCTTCAGCAAATACTGACAAAACTGTAATTAGAATGTTGTAGAATACACATTCTAAAGAATATCTGACCCCATCTAACTTAACATGGAATTTTAGAATCTTGCATTGTGAGGAACATTCTTTTATTTTCAAAGAGTGAATTCCTTTGGCTTATTTCAGACTGGTTTGTTGCAAAATTGGTGTCTATTTTTACATTGTGGCCCTTTGAATCAATGGAAATGGTTGTTGAATCTTTAAATAGAGCCAAGTGGGTTTTTGCATGTAAGTGTTCCAAAATGTGTAATCTGTACAAACACATAGTTAGGCATTATTCAGCCTAGGAAAGTGGTTTTGGTGTTTACATAATCTGATTTAGAGGTCACTGAAACATACAGTATATCACACTAAAGTATCAGTCCATCATTTTGCAAGTCTTATAGTAATTAACCCTTATGCCCAGGGGTTGACTGATATACTGTCTGTCCAATCAGAGGGGCCTGTATGATGCCCCTTTACTTTGCACAATTTTTGTCTAAAACAATAATCGGACAGCACAGTATGTTTATGTTAGTGAATGCAGGAAAATTGTGAAGGCAAAGTTGAAGATGGACATGATCATGTCCTAATTCGACAGAAGGGTGCAGATGGGATAACTGCAGTTAGCCTCCAAGTGACTCTATTGTTGTGACATCTGGCAAAAATGCTACAAGAAGGCACTCATGCCGCTACGCGTGGGCCTTGTTTTTAATATGTCCATGTAGGACTTGTCAAATTAATAAAGACATTTTAAGTTGGAGTGCCTTAGTCAGAGAATTTATTCTCATTCTTGAACCTGGAAATACTGGACTATGTTTTTTTTTTTTTTTTTTAAACGGCAGACGAAATTGTGAATTTCCAGAGCACACTTGGCAATCGACTCCTACGGACTTTCCCCTAAAGATGGCAACATTTCCGGAAAGGTACTGGCTTGATGAAATTCATTCTGGACTCTCTATCCGACCACATAAAGACCTCGGGATACTTCGGTTTGGCTTTACGGACCCTCTACTCACTACCACGTAAGTGTAATGTTGTTTGGAACTGTAGAAGAGGTATAAAAATAGCGTTTTGTTGCGGCGAAATATATGTATATGCCCTTCTCACTTCCACGCTAACGAGCTTTGACTAAAAACGGTAACATCGAACTTTCTCAAAACACATCCGAATGACATGATTTGGATGTCAACTCAACGTATGTACTCCCAATCATCTGTAAATCGATCTAAAGTGCATTTTACTCCGGATAATTCCTTTAAGTTTGCTTGTGTTGCAATTTGTTCAACCCTTTCTCCTAAAATGACTGGACTACTAGGGGGCGCAACTGCTCTTTCATTTGCTAAATGACAATGTTTAGCGCACCAATGAACTAACATCTATTACAAGGATACAAGGAAGTTTATTGTCACATGCATATAGTTACTGGATGTAAGAAATGCAGTGAAATTATGTGTGGTGTCAGCCTATTTGTGCATTTATGGTGGGGGGTAAAAAGTGCAGTAGAAGAGGGGTTTAGTCATGATAGATGAGGTTTTCATTTGCTGCATAATAACACCACAACTCAGACCAATCATTTCAACTGAAAACCATGATGGAGCCAAACAGTTTAGACTGGGCTTTCACTAATCTGAGACCCATGTGATTTTCCTGGAGCATTTCCAGCACTGAGGGAAAGTGAAGGAACACCCAAACACACACACACACACACACACACATAGGAAGACTGAAGCCAGGCAACCAGGTCAGATCCAAAACAGAGGCTATCTCAACAGGAAAGCAAGAGAATAAACTTCAACACAATCAGGGCCTGCTCAACTTTCTTCTCAACACAATAAGGTGGAAGACTAGGTGGGAGAGAGGAAATGAGGCGGGAAGGGAGGGGGGCTGGGATTGGGTTACACAGGGTCATTCACTTCTCTTAGTGCAGCATTTCTCAAACTGTGGGTCGCGACCCACTACTGGGTCGCGGAGACATGCCAGGTGGGGCGCGAACTGACGTGAAAAACAGGAGTTTTATTTCATTTAATTTTTTATTTGTAGCCTAGGCCCAGGTGGCACCCGATGCGCAATGGACGCACTGTGTTATTCACAGGGAAGCGCTCGTGTCAAGGCAGCGTAGTTAGTCCCGACCTACATGAGATTTTGAACGTTGTTGTGAGAGTGATGAATTTCATCAAAACCCGCCCTTAAAAGCTGGCCTATTCTCCGCGCTGACTTTGGCTAAGAGATGGTAGCTGACCAAAAGGCTGTATTGTTTCACAGCGAGGCAAGGTGGCTTTCCGGCGTAAAGTGCTGTCAGCGTGTTTGAGCTCTCAGTCGCCTCTTCTTGGAGGAAGAGCGATGTTTGAATCTGCAAATACGTTCACTAATGAACATTTCTTGACGAAGCTGGCCTATCTTCGCGATATATTTGATATAGCGATACATGAGTTAATTGTCCAGTTACAAGGCAAAGACAAGCACCTACCTCACCTAACAAATAAGATTACTGCATTCACCAAAAAAACTTGAGGTATGGGATAGAGGTCTGCACTCCCGCGGTAGACCCGCGGGTCCCGACGCGCAAAGAAGTGCGGTGCTGACAACTTTTTGAAAGCTCTTTATGGGGCGGGCGGGATAAGAGAGGTGCGTTCGCGGGTGTGGGACAAACCGATGATTCACTGCACTCCCGCAAATTAAATATGTGCATAAAATGAATTATGAATTATTAAATAATGCATAACTGACGGATAGCAGGCAGCCTATATTGTCGTTTACGTGTGTTCAATTTGTTCCTGCTGCTCATTGTCAAAACTCGAAATCGAAAGCATGACAGAGGAAGAGGGCACCAGACTAGGCCTACTTCAGTTGTTAGCTTACATTCAGAACCAAAAAACTGACATCTGGAGTCTTTCTCAGGTGTGTGTGCTCCTTTCGTGAGACAGAAAGAAAAACTGAATAGGCTATCCCTCCTGCATGCGGGCTTTAGCGGGCGGGAGCGGGACATCGTGTTACAGATGCGGGCGGGAGCGGGACTAAAAATGACACATTAATGCGGGAGCGGGACAGAATATTGCGGGAGCGGGCGGGCGTGGGACTGGAAAATCAGTCCCGCGCAAACCTCTAGTATGGGACAGGCGCCTCGATCGCGACAGTAGTATGCCTTTGAGATTTCTAAGCGAAATCGCTGAAACGTCTGATTGGGAGGCACTCTTGTGATTCCCATGTGTTAAACAGTAGGCCTACATCACATCCCTGCAAAGTTTATTTCAAAAATATGTCCCAACCAGCAGTGCTCAGTATGACTGGATTATGGATCCATTTAATGCAGTATGTTGGTATTTCATTGAATATATTGTAGGCCTACAATGCTGTAAAATTGCCTATGCTTCCTAATATGTTGCTGGAAAACAGAAATATGTGTGTTATTATGTATTTATTTATTTATTCTTATATCTGCAGCACCAGCTGATTTTAACTTTGTTGAAGAGGATATTTTTAGAACTTGTCATTATTTCAATAAATTTGACAATTTTAAGCTTGACCTACCACTTTCTTAGAGCGATGAGGGACAGGTGGGGCTCGAGAATGCCCCCTTGATCAAAGTGGGGAATGAAAGAAAACGTTTGAGAACCACTGCTCTAAGGAGTCTCTAACTGTCTCACTCTCAAGACACTAACTTATAGCTCCCAGGGTACTAAGCTACACAATAACATAATGGGAATTTGTTGTCTAGCTCATTGGTTCCTTATACCTTATATAGCTTAGGAAAGCTAACAGCTTTCCATAAGGATCTAGTTTGTTAACTACCACAGTCACGAGTTGGGTCGCGATAGTCTGTCATTTTTAAAAAGTGGGTCCCCAGAAAAAAAGTTTGAGAAACAATGTCTTAGTGAGATGTGTGGCCTGTGAAATTGCTTGTTTGTCTGTTGAGATAAAAGAGGGTTTTTTTCCCTATTTTTTTTTTTCTTCCTTTCTGTGACGACCATATCAGGCTCACAGAGGCTAACTATATCGAGAAGAGGAAGCAGCAAGGCCTGGGTCTCTGTTTGATGTGAAGTTATTTATCCACTTTTATCTTTTTTCCCCCTCTCTCTTTATCTCTCTCTTCCTCGCTCCATCTCTGAAGTGTAGCGACAGCGAAAAGCATTGCTTACTACGCTCGCAGGTAATCACTGACGGAATAGGAGAAATGCATGCAATTGGAACAGATGTATGCGCGATGCCCTTTTGATGCATGCGTGTGAGCTTATCAACTCGGAACACTCCCTGTGCTTTCAGCCATGGTTCTGTTCTCGCTCTTTCTACTGCGAGATGAGAAACACACCAATTAAGTTTGGGAAACTCGGTGCAAAGGACAGACCGGCCCATTCAGATGGAAAAGAACGAGGAGAGAAGAAAGGGACCGACAATAGAAGGCTACTTAAGATGGAGGGAGGAGCAGACAAGAAAGAGATTGAGGGGAATGAGAGTGAAAGAGAGAGAGAAAGAGAGAGAAAGAGAGAGAGAGAGAGAGAGAGATGTGGCTGTGGAGGAGAGAGAAGGGGGTGGGAGTGGGTGCAAGTGATGAAACATGAAAGAAGGAAGGGAGGATGAAAGAGAGGAGCAAGGGAGAGAAGAGAAGAGAGAGAGGAGGAGGAAGAAGATGAAGACGCCACCTCAAAGGCTCGGTCCAGCTGGTTCATCTCTCGCAGCTGGTTGCCCTTGGAGAAGTGAAGCTCGGCCTGCACGCCGGCATCAGATGAGTTCTGCTGCAGAGCTTTATCCAGAGCATCTAACGCCTGGTAGACACACACACACACACAAATAAAATATATGATAACCACATAAATAATAAAGCTAAACTAATTATGTAATCTGTGCAATATGCAAACAAACTAAACAACCTTACAAACAACTAAATATGTAAATTATGTAACTAAATCAATCTGTATTTCAATAATTAAGTATGTGTGTGTGTGTGTGTTTGTGTGTGTGTGTGTGTGTGTGTGTCGTATGTCTGTATATGTATGTGTGTGTTCATGCAGCTAATGCAGCTACATGTAAAATGGTATTCTGCATTTTCAATAGCCTTCACTAGGAGCTCAAGGCATCTTCTATTAATAGATAAGGTTCTGCCAGAACATATTGCCAATACCATGTTACTTGCTATCTTTTTAAGAAGAAAGTATTCCTCTGTCCATGCTTCCTTCTTGGCAGCGAACCCATCATAATTCCTCTCGGGCTGGTCAGCAAACCCATCATTTCCTCTCCTGGTGGTCAGTGAACCCATCTTCATTCCTCTCCTGGTGGTCAGTGAGACCATCATAATTCCTCTCGGGGTGGTCAGACTTTTCTCTGTCTACCTGTTTCCGCTGTCAGACTGTAGCCTCTGGGCCCGAGTCTGCTTCACCCCTGGCCTGAAAGGAGACACTCACATTCTCCTCTCAGCCTCAGATACCACTTCGTTGTTCTCTATTTGCCGATGCAATCTCTCTCTCTCTCTCTCTCTCTTTCTCTCCTCTCTCTCTCTCTCTCTCTCTTTCTCTCCTCTCTCTCTCTCTCTCTTTCTCTCCTCTCTCTCTCCATCTCTCTCTTTCCCTCCACTCTCTCTCCATCTGTCCTTCGTACTCAATACAAAAGGCTGTACAGTGTGTCCGTACAGAGGCTTTGGGCTGAGCTGAGGGAGTCTGGTGTGAGTCTTCCGCAGTAATCAGCTGGATATCTATAGCCTTCCAGAACCCTCAAATGCCACCTCGAAACCCCTCAGTGATTCACGCTCCACCACACACCTGATTTCACATAGCCATTACCACTCTGCCTATCAGGCTCATATGGGGATGTGTGTGTGTGTGTGTGTGTGTGTGTGTGTGTGTATGTGTGTGTGTGTGTGTGTATGTGTGTGTGTGTGTGTGTGTGTGTGTGCGAGAGGGAGCGAGACATCAGGAAATCAAGACATCAGGCTTGTGTGACGGGACTGAGGCAGAGTGCACCGCTGCCTGACTGTAATTTATTCCGGGCTCTCGAAGAGCAGACTCATCCGTAGGCAGACAGGAAAGTCATAAATCGCTTTTATTTATCCAGCTAAAGCCTCCCCCCACGCATAAAGCCATTAGAGGAGTTTCAGAGTTGAGAGAGAGAGAGAGAGAGAGAGAGAGAAACCTATCCTACTGAGGAACCACAGATCTCTGGCAGTTGCTTGGAAGACACTTTTATTTTTACCACTGAGGGGGGAGAGTGTGGGCTGAGAGAGAGGTGGAAATGAGGAAGAGAGGATGCCATGGGCCTCCGAAGAGTCATATCTGGAGGGAGAGAACAATGCCTGGCATTCCCATTCCCATGTGGAGAAATGGGAAGAACAAAATAGACACTGCCGGCATCCTACGATGTGTCAGAAGACCGGGGGGAAGATATTCAGATCATCCGTCTGCAGCAACACCTCTGGCTGTCTGTTCAGTAGTGCAGTGCTGGGTTGTGCAGTGTAGTATAGTGATGGGTTGTGTGTGTGTGTGTGTGTGTGTGTGTGTGTGTGTGTGTGTGTGTGTGTGTGTGTGTGTGTGTGTGTGTGTGTGTGTGTGCCGCTCACCTCGGTATGGTTCCCACGCTTGCTGTAGATGGCCGAGAGGAGTCGGTAACACTCGATACAGCTCGAGCTTTTGGATATGATCCCCATGGTCATCTTCTCGGCCTCTTTACTGCGGCCGGCCATGGCCAGCACCTGAGCCTGAGAGAGAGAGATGAAGAGAGAGAGAGAGAGAGAGAGAGAGAGAGAGAGAGAGAGAGAAACAGAGGTAGAGTCAAGTTTCACAAAGCACATTCAAAACAAGCATTAGCATGGATGGGCGCTTCCATCACAGCCGCTCTCCGTTGTGCAGAGCAGGGACCAAGACAAAAGGGGGAGCGTTGAGCAGATGCACAGATCTAAATATAAAAACTGGAGCAGTGAGCAGCCCGCAGTCTCCAGCGGGGGCGCTCGACGCGATCTGACACAGCGCACACACCCTCTCCAGGGACTTCATTAGGCAGAAGCCGAGCCCTCTCGACCCGGCGCACGCACGGCAAAACCCCCACATGGGCGTCTGAGGTTCCCACCCTCCGTTTGGAGACTGTGGTTAGCGAAAAGCCACAAGCCTGGTTTCCTAGGGGGCTCCGGTCATTATTGCCGTCGCTAATGCACTCTGGGAAAGCTACAGAGATGGACGTCATTAGCAACTCTGGCAGGGGACTCCACTTGGCGCTACGGCGTGCGGAGACGTTCACTGGCGTTTGAAGCTATTCTTGCCACCGCTCGCTCGTTCATTAACACGGCTGGCTAAGTGCAGGAATGCTGAATGTAGGCCACAGAAACACAATAGCTAGGGTTCACTAGCAACACGGCATGGAGGGGAAGAGACTGAAAGAGAAGCAGACTGAGGATGACAGAAAAATGGAGAGACATGAGAAATGAAGAGAGAGCAGTTAGGGAAAGGCATGAGGGGAGGGGAGGTGACCAGAGGGCTGTCCTCCTCACCAGCGCGAGCCACACGTCCGTGCTGTCCGGCTGCAGGACGGCCGCCTCCCTGTACACCTGCAGAGCCTCCTCGTAGCGGCCGGTGTTGTAGTACAGCGCGCCTAGAGGAGTCAGGATGTCCACTTTACGCGTCACCTGCAGGGCTCTGTGGGTACACACATACACACACGCGTGCGCACACACACATACGCACACGCACACACACACATACGCATACACACACACACACACATACGCGCACACACACACATACGCGCACACACACACACATACACATACGCACACGCACACACAAAGACAAGAACACACAAACATTCTGACTTCAGCAAACAAGTACATCAGCAAGGGACAAATATTATTTCATAGCCTGTGGCTAAATGTGGATCATATCTGGCTAAGGGGACTTGCCTAGCCCACTGGGAAAACACACGGGCTTAGAAGTCCAGTTAAGTGCTGAACAGTATAAGTTGCAGCTGAACTGCCTCTTTGAGGCTGGAGTCTCAGCTTACCTCTTGTACCAGGATTCAGCCTCTTTGTTGTCATTGGCTGAGCGCAGGAGGCGACCCAAGTTCACCATGGCCACATAGTGAGCTGGCTTCAGACGCACAGCCTGCTGGTAGTGCTCCGCTGCCCGCTCCCCATCTCCTGGTGTGTGTGTGTGTGTGTGTGTGTGTGTGTGTGTGTGTGTGTGTGTGTGTGTGTGTGTGTGTGTGTGTGTGTGTGTAAAGGAAAAGATTACTTAGTATTCTTTAGATGGCAGTATGGGATACTGTATGGGGTATTGTTTCAGCACAAAGCAGTACTCTTACCAGTATCCACCAGGAAAACCCCGTAATTATTGTGCAGGTCTGAGCTGTCGGGGCAGTTCTCAATGCCCTGAAGATAGGTCTTATTGGCCTCAGCAAATCGCTTCTACACACGCACACACACACACACACACACACACACACACACACACACACACACACACACACACACACACACACACACACACACACATCAAGGACAGGGGGAAAGAAATCAAATAAATGTTCAGCGATATCATAGCATGATAGCATGAGGAAGAGGAGGAGTGAGAGGGGGGAGAGGAAGAAGAGGAGGAGGAGAGAGAGAACAGAGAGAGAAGGAAGAGGAGGGGAGAGGAGGGAGGCTGGACAAACCTGCTCAGCGTAGAGGGAAGCCAGGCTGGAGTAGGCATCAGCAAACTGTGGGCCAAAGCGGATGGAGTCCCTCAGCATGAACTCAGCCTCTTGCTCTTTCCCATGGGATCTAACAGCATCAACATCAACATCATCACCATCATCATCATCATCATCATCATCAACAAGTATCAACATCCTCTTCATGGTTGTCATGATAACCATGGCCACCAGCAGCATCATAATGGCAGTCATTAACAGCCCTATCCCCACCATCATTATCACCACCATCCTCAAACCCACACACACATTCTCTGGCTCTTTACTGTGTGCATTGATTGCTACAGCTCTTTCAGTGAGCCAAAAATGAATCACCCAAGATAACACTACAGTAAAACAATATAACAATAAAAGTGCTAACATATTTCATATCATCTTATAAAAATAAATAAAAATAAAATAAAATAAATAAACTGATATCGCAAAAAACACACACACACACACACCATTCCGTATGCACTCACATAGTCAGACACTACACACTGTGAGAGCACACAGTCAGGGCATGGAGCCAAACAGATGTAAGATGGTCTGATTATGACTGCCGATATCTCAATCGGAGCTCTGGCAGCCTGAGCTGGGGCTGCTACTGCTGCCGCTATTGCTACTGCTGCTACTGCTGCTGCTGCTGCTGCTGCTGCTACTGCTACTGCTACTGCTACTGCTGCTGCTACTGCTGCTGCCGCTACGAGTCTTTTATGGCCCCGGCTCTCTAGCCCTGAACAAACACCTGCGCAGATAAAGACCGCAACCACACACAAAGCCTGCCTGAATTACTAAATAAGAAAGTGTGTGTGTGCGTGTGTCTGTGTTTGTGTGTGTGTGTGTGTGTGTGTGTGTACATGTGCACACATGCTGGTAAAACCATCAGCCCGTGTGGTGGAATGCAGCTGGTGTGGAGTGGGAGGCTCGTCTAGCTGTGTTTACATCAGACTGTCATAATGGCCAGTCGGTCAGCTCTCGCTCCACTCCCCTAACGCACTGGACATCTCCGGTCCAGAGGAAGCCCAACTTAATGAGCTCATCACTGGCTACATCCGCCTGCTGACGAGCATTATGGGTCCTCATTCATGGATTTCATAAAAACAATAAATTGTGTGTGTGTGTGTGTGTGTGTGTGTGTGTGGTGGGGGGGGTGGGCATGTAAAACTATAAAAGAACACAGGTCACAGAGGATTATCCCATATGCAATATATGTCTGACCAAAGTCTCAACTCCATATTGACAGAGCTCATCAACTAGACAGTGAGTCACCCCTACACTTACCCACAATCCACTGGTGGATGTGTTTTTTACATTCCTCCCTCATCTACAGGAGACCGAGGCTGTGTGTGTGTGTGTGTGTGTGTGCTTACTTGAGCAGATTGCCAAGGTTGAACAAGGCTCTGTTGTGCTGGGGGTTGATGTCCAGGGCTCTCCTGTAGTAGCGCTCAGCATCCTCTGGGTGGCGGGTCAGTGTGCCCAGGTTATTCATGGCACTGGCATGCCGAGGGTACAGCCTAGAGTGGACAGACAGAGAGACGGTGGGGAGAGAGAGGGACAGAGAGAGGGACAGAGAGAGAGAGAGAGAGAGAGAGAGAGTGAGAGAGGGACAGAGAGAGAGAGAGAGAGAGAGAGAGAGAGAGAGGCAGACTATAGGAGCACACATCCTAACCTCTCTGCCTTGGGCCTGCCCTGCCTGATAGGGTTAGAGGTGAACAAATCCATGAGCTGCCTGTGTGGCGACCCTTTGCACTGTTTCCATGGCAACTGCTTTTCCAGGGCGCCGCGGTGCATCCTTAGCCAGTGGCTAATCAGTCGTCCAGGACTGGGCTCTCGGGGTGCCCGTTTACTGAGTCAGAGCGGCTACATGAACTGATCTGGGTCTCAACACAGCAGCAGCCCTGGACGATTGCATGTAATGAGCTGTGCTGGATGCAGGCTGTCCATCCATAGAGATATACACACTCTCTTTGTCTCTCTCCGTCTCAAACACACACACACACACACACACACACACACACACACACACACACACACACACACGGAGAGACCTCCCGGGTTTCAAGGTCATTCCCAGAACAAACAGTGGAGTGGTGCCCGGCTCGCAAAGCCGCTTTCAAATGGGAGACCCCAACACGAAAATCTTTTTGTCCTGACACACAGCAGCGAGCGCATGGAGTCTACCTCTCTGTTGTTGATTCCATATTTTTGGAGAGCAGACCGCAACCAAAAAAAAAATCAATCACACTGACACAAAACTATCTGCAGGCGCCCAGTTAATCTCCCGAGCAATGTCGTTTGGACACAGATAAAAGAAGCGAAGGATCCCCAGCCTGGCACAGGAACAGGACGGGATTATTAGGCCTGTTGTACTGGGCTGTGCTGTTGCTTAGACAGCAGGGAATTAGTTCTCATCATGTGGGGAAAAGAGGGAGGGAGAGATGGGGAGAAGGAGAGAGGGAGAGAGAGAGTAAGGGAGGGGGAGAGAAAGAGGAGAGGACAATTAGTTCTCAGCAGGGCAGTGCTGGGTGGTGTTTACAGAAGAGCGTCTCACTGCACCGCCTCACCATTAAACAGGGGGAGAGGGAGAGAGAGAGAGAGAGGGTGGAGGAATGAGATTGAATGGAATTTATGAAAGAATTTAAGAGTTGAAATAGGGAGATGAAACAGAAAACAAAGATACAGAGGCAGCCAAGGAGGAGAGAATCTTGGCACAGCCCTTTGTTTTTGGCTGTTAAAAGACAAACTCACACACACTCTCTCTCTTTCTTTTCTCTCTCACACACACACACAAACAAAAATACACATACACACACACACACACACACACACAAGCTGAAGGCTCTTTCAAGTCCTGATCAGTCATCACTGAAGCGTGCAACACTAAGCCGCAGTTTCTCTCCAAGCCAGGGTCAAAACAAATAGCCTAGACCTCTGGCCCCTCACAGTCACACTGCATAGCACAGGAGAGGGGGAAAAGAGTGAGAATTTAGAGAGAAAGAAAGAGAGAGAGGGGGGGAGAGAGAGAAAGAAAGGGTTTGGAATGGATGTATAGAAGGAGTGGGTTCTGTTCTCTGGGCCGGGCTGAGGTGGGTTTTGTTGGGTGAGCCGGTGGTGTGACAAGCAGAACAAATGGATCCTCTCTTTCATGGGGAGCCAAGTGCTGCATCAGCTGGAGACAGAGCCCATTACACGCCTTACTGTATCCACCCGCCTCGGCCATCCATCCATACAACACACCCACAACACACACTCCTGCCTGTGCGCCTGCTGCCTGTGCATTTAAGAGCACGAGTGTGACTGTGTGTGTGTGTGTGTGTGTGTGTGTGTGTGTGTGTGCGTGTGTGTAGGAGATAGAGAGAGAGAGAGAGATAAAAAGAAAGTTCTTATTGTAAAATTGCTGTGTGTATGTTTGTGGTGTGCTATTGCGAGCCG
>NC_063205.1:5530975-5538475 GCF_017589495.1 Alosa alosa
GCAGCCCGGCGCTTGCTTTAGAAGCAGAAAAATGAGCTCAGTTGTGAAACAGAACGCAGAGCGTCTCTTCTACAGTCTCTCTCCCATGCGCTCAGTCTGACAGACTTGCAAACAGGCTCTCTCTGAGGCAGGGTTGGTGGTTGAAGAGGTGTGGTGGTGTTCGTTTACCACAGGAGATGCAGTTCTAAACAGGGATGAGGGAAGTGACATCAGTGCAGACAGCTGCTCAGACGGCTGCTCAGAGGATAGAGGGCGTTTGGGAAGGATGAGAGGGACTGGGGTCAGAGCAGTGTCTCAAGCTGGACATACTGTGGTCAGCACAAATTCTTTTTATCTGCACTCACACAGAAAGACACAGACATACTGTACGGGCACGCACACACACGCACACACACACACACATACACACACACACACAAGGAAATGCACACGCTCACACTTCACAGAGCAACTAAGCTGGAATTCATTTCATGTCTGGATGAAATATTAAACCCAGATGCGAGAACCTGCCTATATGGAAATAATTACCCTCCCTGCACTTCAGTTCCAATAAATGTGTGAGTATATGTGTACATGTGCCTGGAGAAATATGTGTGTTTGTGTGTGTGTGTGTGTAACAGTGTATGTGGAACTGTCTGTCTGTCTGTCTGTCTGTCTGTCTGTCTGTCTGTCTGTCTGTCTGTCTGTCTGTCTGTCTGTCTGGTTCACTTTGAGAGTGGTGAACCTCCTTCCAATTCAGTTGTGGGTCGTGGAGGTCAGGGGTCAGAGTTCCCCCACAAAGACGCCTCAGACGCCTAGTGCCCTCACGCCCTCACACCCTCACCAACACTTATGCACTGGCAACACTCAAATTCAAATTCAAAAAGCTTTATTGGCATAACAATTTGTGAAGAAAGTGTTGCCAAAGCATACCGTGTCTAAAACTCATCAAGACTAAATAACAGTCATAAAACAAAATCTGTGAATACATATATATATATATAGAGAGAGAGAGAAGGGGAAAAACACACACACACACACACACACACACACACACACACACACACACACACACACACACACACACACTCTTAGTGCATAACACTTACGCACTGGCAACACTCTTAGTGCACAACACTCACGCACTGGCAACACTCTTAGTGCACAACACTTACAGTCACACATACCAGATGAGCACATAAACACCCACACATCCCCCCCTTGCTGTCAAAGGATTAAAGGTCAAAGTAAGAAAGAAAGAGAGGGAAAGACAGTCTGTTGAACCTCAACTGTAGCGCACGCGTAAAATGAAAGAATTAAAGAGAAAGAGACAGAGAAAGAAAGAGAGGGAGGGAAAGAAAGTTAAGGAAAGAAACTGATACGAAGATAGATGAGAATAAAGTGACTCAGGCTAAAGTACTGTGTTGCGGACTACTGTGACTTCTGCCAGTTGGTTTAATTGGATTTATAATTACACTCTGAGAAAGGATTTCAGGAGGCTTTGAAGTTGACTGAACTAAAACACTGAGCCAAGGTGGAGAGGGAGGTGGAGAGGGCGGTAGAGGTGGAGGTGGTGGAGAAAGAGAGGGAGGAGGTGGAGGTGGAGGTGGTGGAGAAAGAGAGGGAGGAGGTGGTGGGGGTGTCTACTAGGGGGGACGAGGATTTGCTGGAGTCCCGGGAGTGCAGGAGAGGCATGGAGCGATTGGTCATGCCTAAACGAGAGCACTTGATCAGGCATTTGATGGGAGGAGGGAGAGCTATGGAGCGATTGGTCATGCCTAAGTGCGAGCACTTGATCAGGCATTTGATGGGGCCGATGAGAGCAGTGGAGAGACTCTCTGCTCCGCATGGCTGCTGTGTTTATTTGGTCTGACTGGCACACATGAAAGAGGCCCACTGCTCCAGCCCTCTGTATTCATGTCAACACAGCCCTCTCTCGCATCACAACCCTCAACACAGCTCAACACTGTATTAATGTCAACACAGCTCAAGTATTAATGTCAACACAGCCCTCTCTCTCATCACAACCCTCAACACAGCTCAACACTGTATTCATGTCAACACAGCTCAACACTGCATTCATGTCAACACAGCTCAACACTGTATTCATGTCAACACAGCTCAACACTGTATTCATGTCAACACAGCTCAACACTGTATTAATGTCAACACAGCTCAACACTGTATTAATGTCAACACAGCTCAACACTGCATTCATGTCAACACAGCTCAACACTGCATTAATGTCAACACAGCTCAACACTGCATTAATGTCAACACAGCTCAACACTGCATTAATGTCAACACAGCTCAACACTGTATTAATGTCAACACAGCCCTCTCTATGATCACAGCCCTCAACACAGCTCAACACTGTATTAATGTCAACACAGCTCAACACTGTATTAATGTCAACACAGCCCTCTCTATGATCACAGCCCTCAACACAGCTCAACACTGTATTCATGTCAACACAGCTCAACACTGCATTCATGTCAACACAGCTCAACACTGTATTAATGTCAACACAGCTCAACACTGTATTCATGTCAACACAGCTCAACACTGTATTAATGTCAACACAGCCCTCTCTATGATCACAGCCCTCAACACAGCTCAACACTGTATTAATGTCAACACAGCTCAACACTGTATTAATGTCAACACAGCCCTCTCTCTCATCACAACCCTCAACACAGCTCAACACTGTATTCATGTCAACACAGCTCAACACTGCATTCATGTCAACACAGCTCAACACTGTATTAATGTCAACACAGCTCAACACTGTATTCATGTCAACACAGCTCAACACTGTATTAATGTCAACACAGCTCAACACTGTATTAATGTCAACACAGCTCAACACTGCATTCATGTCAACACAGCTCAACACTGCATTAATGTCAACACAGCTCAACACTGCATTAATGTCAACACAGCTCAACACTGCATTAATGTCAACACAGCTCAACACTGTATTAATGTCAACACAGCCCTCTCTATGATCACAGCCCTCAACACAGCTCAACACTGTATTAATGTCAACACAGCTCAACACTGTATTAATGTCAACACAGCCCTCTCTATGATCACAGCCCTCAACACAGCTCAACACTGCATTAATGTCAACACAGCTCAACACTGCATTAATGTCAACACAGCTCAACACTGCATTAATGTCAACACAGCTCAACACTGTATTAATGTCAACACAGCCCTCTCTATGATCACAGCCCTCAACACAGCTCAACACTGTATTAATGTCAACACAGCTCAACACTGTATTAATGTCAACACAGCCCTCTCTATGATCACAGCCCTCAACACAGCTCAACACTGTATTAATGTCAACACAGCTCAACACTGTATTCATGTCAACACAGCTCAACACTGTATTCATGTCAACACAGCCCTCTCTATGATCACAGCCCTGCTAACACTGTATTATGTCAGCTCAACACTGTATTCATGTCAACACAGCTCAACACTGTATTAATGTCAACACAGCTCAACACTGCATTAATGTCAACACAGCTCAACACTGTATTCATGTCAACACAGCTCAACACTGTATTAATGTCAACACAGCTCAACACTGTATTAATGTCAACACAGCTCAACACTGTATTAATGTCAACACAGCCCTCTATCTGATCACAACCCTCTTTCTTCTCACTGAAGGGTTTGTGGACGAGTAGCAAACTGCTCCCAAACTGAAGGCCAGAAAAGAGTTCAAATACAGGAAGAAATGTGTATTTGTGACACTAGCCTGTGTGCATGTACACACACACACACACACACACACACACACACACACAATATGTGATATTAACATGCTGCACCGACACCCAACAGGCCGATGAGGAGGCAACTTCTCACTTAAAGCTCAGCTTAAAATCATCTAAAACCTGCACCATGGCAACACCTACCCAGCTGGTTATTCCTGCTTAGCAAAACCAGACAGGATAAATACCTGGATACCATAGGCTATCCAGTTATCCCAGAGCTAATAGCCACCTGCCATCCAATCAGAAATCCCTTATCTCCAGGGCTTAAGGGATCAATAATAGCACTGTGTAGAGGTACTTTGAAGAAACCTCAAGAGCTGTTACTTTACTAACACCATGGTTACCATGTGGTCCTCAAGTCAAGAGGAAAGAAACACTTATTCATTTGCTATTAAAGCTTTTAAAAACTCATACTTAGTGCTGAAACTCAGTGCAATGCCATTCAAGTGTGATCACTATTTGCTGTTGCCATGGTAACTGTTGCCAAAGCGTTGATGCAGAACATTGAGTGAACATTGAACTGTGTGGTCTTATCACAAATAATTGAACTGTGGTCTTATCACAGAGGCATCCAGATGATGGTATTAATGCAGACACACAAACACACACATGTACAGTAGCATACCTGGGCATGTAGAGGACCCTCTCGGCCACCACAAAGCCCACCCGGAAGAAGAGGTTGCTTGCAGGGATGAAGGGGAACACCAGGAACAGAATCCCAACCAGCAACTCTCTATTCTCCACTTTCTACAGAGAGAGAAGGAGAGAGAGAGAGAAGGAAAGAGAGAAGGAGAGGGAGAGAGAAACACAATAGCATGCAAAGAGACAAACACTGATTAAAAGAGTTTCACTGTTTACTTGGTCATATACAAGCCCTTATAAATAACTTTGGCTGAGAATTTTAAACATGTATGGTCATATATTCAAACATTTATTGTTCTGAATGTAGGGCCAAATAGGACAAATGCCCTCTGCTTTCTAAAAATAAAACATATTTGCAGCCCAATCCTAATCACATTCAACATCTAGCTAAATCAGTGGCATAGTTCAGAGTAATCAACTGGCTTTCATTAAACAGCTGCATTTGTTCTTTCACAGCATCTGCTGATATATGTGGCAAAATATTAAAGCAGACTTGTGTTTGGAGCCTTTTACTATTTTTGAGATGTGCGTGCGCGCACACACACACACATACACAACCACATACACATTTTCTATTCATTAATTCTACACCTAAGCAATTTTAACAGCAGCAAACTCCAACCCCCCCCTTTTCATTAACAACAATAGACACACACACACACACACACACACACACACACACACACACACACACACACACACACACACATGTTTACTTGAGCAAACAGTGGTTCATTTTTCTAATGGATGTGTCATCTGTGGTTCTAGTGATTTGCTTGTTAGGCTAATGAACGCCACAGTTTGACAGTACAGTTGATTAAAGGGGCCTCTTCTTCAAAGCCTGCTTCTGCTATTAGTCTCACAACAACACTTAGAGTTTAATATTTCACTGGCCTCTACAATCAAACATATAAACACACACACACACACACACACACACACGCACACACACACACGCCTGTCTGCATGCACATATATGTACTGTATGTGTTTCTACCTTACACAGTCACACATGAAGACACCGATAAGGTGTGTGTGAACAATGTTTCTCTACTCACGGATGAATACACACACACACGCACGCACGCACACGCACGCATGCACGCACACACACACGTAGATGCCATGTCAGTAGACTTTGTCCAGAACTCTGTATAGTGTTGGTATGACTGGTATGCAGTAGAACACCATCCAGCTCAGTGATGGTGAAGCCAGAGAGAGAGAGAGAGAGAGAGAGAGAGAGAGAGAGAGAGGGAGAGAGAGAGAGAGAGAGAGAGAGCACTTGAGCTCAATGAATGTATAATGGCCCACTTAACAATATCCCCCAAAAACGAGGGAAGCTGTTAAAAGTTAATGAGTCACTCCAGGAAGGGGAAGAGTCTCTGCCCTCTCCACTGCTCTTATTTAAAAGTACTACACCCACTCGGCTCTCCTTCACTGGCTTTCTTCCTCTCCTCTCTCTCTCTCTCTCTCTCTCTCTCTCATGCGTTCTCACAGTGAGCCTCTCCCAGGGAGACATGCATTATTAAAGCCCCTGTACATGTGCGCGCTGCAACAAGGGAGTTTCACACTGTTGAATGCGTCTCACCTCCTCGGCATTCATTACAGATGCAACCCTTCACTGGGCAGCTTGTTCCAACAGTTTTGCTATCCAAATAGCATGGTGGACAGACCTGACTCCAAGTCTGCACCGCACCCAGTTGGGCATTTTTGTAAATGGAGACTGTTCGCTGGCACTGAGGCAGCGTACTGGCACACAAGAGGAAGGCTGCGGAGTAACGGTGCCCTCCTGCTGTCTGGGCATGTGGGGTGCCAACAGCAGGAGATGCGGCTGGAGAGGATCAATGGGCAGATACGCTTCCCTGACTGGAATATGAAGTCCAGTGGAAGGCACTGCCGCAGGTTGACCGAAGGGGCCAGTGAGTCAGTGGAGGCTGGCTTAACAGTGGATGAAGGCGGCTATAAAAATGCCTACACATGAACAGACACACATACACATACACATACACACACACACACACACACACACACACACACACACACGCGCACACACACACAAAGCTATTCAACTCAAAAGCACCAAAATGAGGCTAGACCAGCCATGGGTTATGGACTGGTGGTCAAGCCACCGGATCTCAGGTTTGAGCCCGGAGTACAGGAGAGAAGTAGGAAAGAACAGAGATGGACAGAGAGAGAGAGACTAATCATGGAGTGCCTGCTGCTATTCTGACATTGGTCTGTCAGCCCTCAGCCTCCAACAAAACATAAATTATTCAACTCAGTCAATATGAGATCCAGCCCATCTGGGACTGAGGAAACTCTCTTGCTCCCTCTCGCTGAATAAACACACGCACGCACGCACGCACGCACGCACGCACGCACACATGCACACACGCACACACGCACACACCCACCCGCCCACCCACACACACACACATACACACACACACACACACTCACAAACGTGCCTCACATACCCAACAACCTTGCTGTCCTCAGAGGATACAGAATCAACAAATCATACAAAGAACTGTGTGTCACAAACACAGTCTCACACACACACACACACATCCAATGACCAGCTTACAGCTTCAGATCACCATGGTGACAGCCTGCGTGAGTGCTGTGAGCATTAACGAGTTTGTGGTTTTCGTCGAGAGATAAAAAAAGAATAGTCACTTCATTAACAAGCCTACACCTTCAAACTCACAACATCTTCTGAGAGGCCTGTGTTACAAATAACTGACACCCCCACTGAGGAAATTCTACATATTGGGAAAAAGACAAGCTGTCCACAATAAGGGGGTGGTTAATTTACACCCTATGTGTTTTTCCACTGAGGAACTAAAAGCCATTCTAAGCTACATGTACATGTTTACACTTCCCCCAAAGGAACTGAGAACTTATTGCTTGTCGCTAAGCTCCGCCCCCCATTGTTACCGTGTGAAATCTCAGACAAACAAACCAGACTTGATTAGAAATCCATTATGGACAATGGCAAGTCCCTGTGTTTGCTCAAAGCTGATACATCTGTGATGTGTAAAGCACCAAATCCATTTTCTACGATAAAAATGCACCTGCTCTGGAT
>NC_063205.1:5540975-5560975 GCF_017589495.1 Alosa alosa
TCCATTTATTTTTTTAACTTATAACACCTGTGCCTTCCTTTAGCAACAACGCATCCATGACAGTTAGTGGCCTTGCCAAATAGACGGACACAAATCATGACGCTAATATGCGAGGCCTACTGGTTATGGTTTTGTGCTATAAATTAATAATATTTTATAGCGAAGTTTTAAGTTTACTATTTTAATTGCATGGTTATTTTTTGTCAACATACACTTACAACCTACTGTCGTTAAACGTGAGGCTTAAGCAAAATAGGCTACAAGGTTGTCTATGGGTCACAAACACGACTGACCCCATAGCTGCCAACTCCGTTGGCCGTGAGACACACGCATGTGATTAGTTTCACACACTCACACGCCACACCCACGATTTCTCACGCTGAAGTGTCAACCCGGTCGGTCAGATGCCTGAAAAATGAGTTTAGCCTATAGATCTACCTGTTGAGCCACGGTTTTGCTTTCAGAGACGATTGAGAGGGTTCAAGAGCACCCCCTGTCTGTGGAATTTTATAAATTTTTCTCTCATTTTGCGATGCTACTTCAAAAGCCATCCCAGGCGCATTCCCCCGGCTTCAGGTAGGCCTATGCTTTGAGTATTTTTCACGATGAAGTGTCAACGTGGTAGGTCAAATACCTGGCAGATGAGGTTCAACTAAACTAAACCTATACATGATATCACACATCATGTGAACGAGCGGAATCTAAGCTTTCCAATGATATTAGCGCCAAGTTGCTGTGATAAATGGTTCGCGAGAAAATTATCATTGAACCGACGTGCAATTTAGGCTAATCATATTTGCATTTTGCACACAGTACACACCCATTACTCTTCGGTTGTAATATCTCACTAACCCTTCACACAACATGTGGCAAACCTAATATCACAATAAACAGCAAACCATTACGAATATGAGGATATAAAGCATGCCTCTGTTTTTGAAATTGCAACACATTTCTACATAGCCTCATTAAGGGCAGAAATTATAATGTATTCTAATGTAAACTATTTGTCAGTAGGCCTACATACATTTTTTGTAAATTGCTCAGTAGATTATCCCACTATCATGGTTCTTATATTGTCAGGTTCCAGCCAATCCCACTTACACAGATAAATGAATATATTTATATTGCCATGCTTTCTAGTGACATTAATGCAAAATATAAAGAAAATCAAATAAGGAGACACAAATATTGATATAAAGCCTGACATAAAGCATATGCAAACATTCACATCATGCAGATATGGGTACATCCTGAAAAAGGAATAGCCTGTAGGCTATGGCCATTACAATGACCAATATATTATCTTAAAATGAACTAGCTGAAAAACACAGGTGACCACTTCTGCATAATTTCATGGAGTGCTGAACATTTCTGAACTGTGAAATGGACCATATGTTTTTGTGGTTGTGAACTTATTGCAATATCACCATAACTATTCCACCTGTGTATGCATGGTTATAATTCTGAAGTGCAAAAATAGCTTAGGCTACAGCACAAATATTTCCATAAAATAAGCAAGTCTGACCTCTGAATTTATTTTTAAAAGTGCACCAGATTGATGCATTTAAAAGTTAAAATATACAAACATTTCTTAAATTCTTACAAAACACCCACCAGCTTTTTTTAAAATTGTTAGTTTGGACCCCCCACTATTGCCATGCGAAATACCAGTGCTGTTTGTGCGTAAAATAAATAATAACCTATAGGTTTATGTAAAACTCCCCATTAACAGCATCACGTCACTAACCACAGCTAGACTGCACAATGGTAGGCCTTCAAAAGCATGACATTTTGGCTTTAGTTTGATATTTAATTTACTTTATCCGCTTTCATGCTTCATTGAACGATCCTTGGTGCTGTAATGGAAACCTTATTATTGTAAGCCAAGTAGCCTATATATTGAGTTATTTTAAAATTATGCATGATTTACTTTTTTATTAATTTCGTAGGCTGGCTTTATTTTGTTATATAGAAGTATCTAAATAACCTGGTAAAATGTACCAGAATTCAGGAAATTGCATCTAGTCCAAAAAAAAATTTCTGGGGGAGGACCCCCATACCCCACACTGAAATGTCCCACCCACTTTCAGAATGCCTCCATCGCCCATGGTCCTAGCATTAGGCTAGATCCCTTTGATACCAATGTTAATTTAACATTGTTAACTCTGGGACCCTGGTCCCTACACCTGAGAACCAATGTACTTTTTTTTACTGTACGGTATAATGCTGAACGAGCCAAACAAAAATTTCCGCAGCAAAATTTTGGTTGGCCCCACCAAATCTCACTCCAAGGTTTTTTGAAAAGTTGGCAGCCCTGTGACCCCCTTACTCAACAGTTCGCGATGATGAGAATATTATTATTATTTTATGTTAACGCTCAGTCAAAACCTTCCGTCGCAAATTGTGAAAAACATGTCATTACAGCCTACATGTCATTACAGACGGGATAATAAATTGCATAGGCTACGGTTTATATTGCGTCGCTTTACACATAATGTTAGTTGCATTGATTAAAAACTGTTCAAGTCATAGGTGACACCCAAAATGAATGACCTCCCCTGACAAGAGTTCGCGATAGTAAGAAATTGTCTACATTGATGCACGGAAAGAACACAGCCTACGATTCTTCTCCGAATTCGCACATAAAGCTCACAATGTATCATATCCAAAAAAGTGAAACGGATTGGCCAACCGATCGATCATCAGCTGTCTCGATTGTGTCACTATTATCCAATTTTTAGACCGTTAGTCCTCCAGACGTGTTCTTTTTTTTAAGCAAACGCCCCAGGCCAATGAGACAAGCGTGTAGCTACAACATAAACAAAGCGAAACTCATGGCTGACGTATCTTCTTGAGCGGTCACTGACTGAGACACAGAAAGTTCTCAATAACACTATTAGGTCTTTAAACATTTACCATCACACACATTAATTCATCGGACCTAATATTTGTAGTTTTCTCATCGGATCTGCATCGATCTCAAATATGGCATTTCTAAAATCAAATTGACGGAAATCTTTGACGGAGAACTTTAATCCTTGGAGACATACAGAAGGGTACACACAAATAAACATGCATACACATAAACACATTCACAGCTGTCTCTGATTTCTCATTTTGTCATGTGTAACCTGTACCTCATCATTCTGTGCAGATGACTGGGAGCACCTTACTTACAGTAACTAAGACAGGGAGAGAGTCTTACGCTGTGTTCACCCAGGGGCCAGGTGACAACGGGGAGAGACACAGGCAGGCAGGTGACACACTGATTCAGTCCCAAATGGAACACTGATGGAGGGGGAGGAGGGGATCGGGGAGCGATATCGATCGGCACAGAGGGAGCCATTAAAATGTGATTTTGAGCGTAACAGCATAAATATAACAGGCAGCTATTTGATTGAACCAATACAAGTACCGCTTTGAAGGGCAATGCCATCAATATTGAGAGAATTCATGTAATATGAGTCTTTATCTTATAGCTTATCCTTCTATCTTATACCCAGATTTACAACATTAGATTCCTGTTTCATATACAGCACTATTTGCAGACACACCTATACATTTGAACCCACACACACACACACACACACACACACACACACACACACACACACACACACACAGACCTCCATCTCCATCCAAGAAGTTTGATTGCTTGATTGTTCCGTTCAATAAGGTCGTTGTGACCGTTTTTAAGCAAAACTGTCTCCACATCCCGATAGCCTTTTTTCCCCCCTAAAATAGGCACCCTGCTCTCTGTACCCAATCAGAGAAAATGCAAGAAGGCAGCCAGCCAAGACAGCCAGCTCCTGCCTGCCAATTACTCTGCATGGACACAGCACACAGAGAGGAGACGGGGGGCAGACGCCTCCCCTACAGAGGCCGAGTCTGGCGGACGCGATAAACTGCTAACACGGCTAGCAGAAGTCTTCAGCACAGTGACAACCACATGTCAACCCCCAGCGACACTGCACACAGCTAGTAATTAGCATGACAGCGGAGCGACATTTGACAGGTCCTGCTAAACTGCATCGCCGGCTCCATGGGCTTGGGCTGTACGGTTGAATGGAGTCTATGAGACTACAGTGAGTAGTCAGTGAGTAGCCAGCGCTCAATGCATAAAAAAGCGTGTGTGTGTGTCGTTTCAAAAGTGCTGCGCTGGGACAGTGTCAAGCTGCGGACGTCCTCGTGCCCGAGTGGCTGGCTGTGGTGGGTTGGAGGAGCTACTCAGTGTGCAACGCGGCACCCTCTCTCACACACACACACACACACACACACACACACACACACACACACACACACACACACACACACACACACACACACACACACACGCACTGACTTGACTGGATGAGATCGGACTAGACTGCAAATTCAATTGTGGGCATAAGCATCACGGAAGGGAGAGAATGAAGAGTGAGTGGAGAGAGAGGGGGAAGGAGGGAGGAAAAGAAGGAGGGAAGAGAGGGAGGGAGAGGTGGAGTGAGGAAGTGAGAGAGAGAGAGAGAGAGAGAGGGGATGATAGAGAGAATGTAAAATGAATGCAAAATGATGAAATGCTGGTGATCTGTGCTTTGAGATGAGCTCCTCTGCTACGGGAGTGTCAAGAGCATGGTGTCAAATCATCCTGCCTCGGAGCCTCTCAGTCACAGCGACACACACCTGAATATGCATGCACGCTCACACACACACACACACACACAGACACATGCACGCTCACACACACACACACTCACACAGACACATGCACATGCACACACACACTCACACAGACACATGCACGCTCACACACACACACTCACACAGACACATGCACACACACACACACACACACACACTCACACAGACACATGCACACACACACACTCACACAGACACATGCACGCTCACACACACACACACAAGACACATGCACACACACACCACACAGACACATGCACACACACACACACACCACACAGACACACACACACACTCACACACACACACACTCACACAGACACATGCACACACACACCACACAGACACATGCACGCTCACACAGACACACTCACACAGACACATGCACACTCACACAGACACATGCACGCTCACACACACACACTCACACACAGACACACACACACACACACACACATGCACATGCACACACACACACACACACACACACACACACACACACACACAGACACGCCACACACACACACACACACACACACACACACACACACACAGACACATACACGCACACACACACACACACACACAGACAGACACATGCACGCTCACACACACACTCACACAGACACATGCACGCTCACACACACACACACATGCACGCACAGACACATACACACCACACAGACACATGCATTACAGACACATACACTCAAACACACACACACACACTCCACACAGACACATGCACACTCACACAGACACATGCACATGCACACACACACCACACAGACACATGCTGCGGCTCACACACACACACACATATACATCTCTCCATCTCTCTCTCTCTCTCTCTCTCTCTCAAACACACACACACATATACATCTCTCCGTCTCTCTCAAACACACACACACATATACATCTCTCCATCTCTCTCTCTCTCTCTCTCTCAAACACACACACACATATACATCTCTCCATCTCTCTCTCTCTCTCTCAAACACACACACACATATACATCTCTCCATCTCTCTCTCTCTCTCTCTCTCTCTCTCTCTCTCTCTCTCTCTCTCAAACACACACACACATATACATCTCTCCGTCTCTCTCAAACACACACACACACACCTCACACAGACACATGTACGCCACACACACACACACATACACACACACACATATACATCTCTCCATCTCTCTCTCTCTCTCAAACACACACACACATATACATCTCTCCGTCTCTCTCAAACACACACACACATATACATCTCTCCGTCTCTCTCAAACACACACACACATATACATCTCTCCATCTCTCTCTCTCTCTCTCTCAAACACACACACACATATACATCTCTCCGTCTCTCTCAAACACACACACACACACTCACACAGACACATGCACACTCACACACACACTCACAGACACATGCACATGCACACACACACTCACACAGACACATGCACGCTCACACACACACTCACACAAGACACATGCACACTCACACAGACACATGTACGCCACACACACACTCACAGACACATGCACACTCACACAGACACATGCACGCTCACAGACACACTCACAGACACATGCACATGCACACACACACACACATATACATCTCTCCGTCTCTCTCTCAAACACACACACACACATATACATCTCTCCATCTCTCTCTCTCTCAAACACACACACATACACACACACACATATACATCTCTCCCTCTCTCTCAAACACACACACACACACACACACACACACACACACACACACACACACACACACACAACTTTGTCCCACTTTACAAACTGACGAACACTGCGAGCTGGGACTTGGACAGATTTGCTGAACCCAGTTGACATCATACAACCTCATCAATCATTCAGGCTACACATTGGAAACATTCATTTCTGTGGGAAATGACTAGAAGAGGAAAACAAATCCAAAGTGCAAACAGAATCATATGAGCCCGTCTCTCCATCATCAGCGCTCCAGTGCCTACCTCTCACTAAGAGATACATGCTCACAACAACACACGGAGACAGTAAACTCACACACATAAACACTGTGTATTCACACCACTGTTTCATACACACTACAAGTACTCTCCCAAATTACACAACTCCGGATCAATAATGATACAAGGATCAAGAAACAGGCACAAACAATCCCTTCAATTATCTGCACGGATAATACTCCTACTGAAAATGGTCCAGGTACATCGCCTACCAAATCACCCTGGCTGTTTGGCGACACATGGCACTAATATCTGATCCTGGCACTGTATGGTGGGCTGGGCTCCAAGTGAGTACAGATGGGACCACACTCAGCTTAGCTGATTTGAGTCAGCCACTTACACAGAAAATTGCACATAATAGCTAAATGGCCTCCTTAAAAGACTCTTACAAGTTTGACCCTTACAGCCTTCTGTTCTGCAAATATCAGCATCAAAAAGCATCAGTTAACACAATGACTAAATGCTAGTACTACACACTGTGCTTTGATAGTCTAATTCTGTTAGCACGTTTATGGTGGTGGCCAACATCACCTGAGAATTCAAGAAATGAACTGGTTTGCCCTTCTCTCTTTCTCTTTCCCTCTCTCTTTCCCACTATCTCTCTCTTTCCCTCTCTCTCTCTCTTTGCCTCTCTCTCTCTTTCCCACTATCTCTCTTTGCCTCTCTCTGCCTGTCTCTCTTCCCTCTCTCTCTTTCCCACTCTCTCTCTTTGCCTCTCTCTGCCTCTCTTTCCCTCTCTCTCTCCCTTTCCCACTCTCTCTCTTTGCCCTCTCTCTCTCTCTCTTTCCCTCTCTCTCTCTCTCTCTCTCCCTCTCTCTCTCAGGGCCCTGTGCAACAGTGGAATCTGTGTGTGAAGGACAGGCGGGGAAGATGTGATGTTATCTCCATGCGGAATCTGGGAAGGAGACGGCACACCTCAGACTTTCCACCCACTCTGGAATTCCTGCTGGCACTCCGACGAGGAAACTCCAAAACCCTGTGACTTCTGGCTCCCCTCACTTCCACTCTGTCCTGCTCAGTCTCCTTCTAGTTGACACTGACAAAGGACATTCACACAACTGCTAAATCCATAGGCGATAGGCCTATACAGTACCATACGCTGGAGGTGCGTATGTGAGAGATCTTTTCCCTCTTCTCTCTGTGCTCGGCTCACTCGTCGTGGTAGACGCGGACTCTGACACTGATTAATCATGACTGAGCCTAATAATACAGAATCCTTTGTCAAAGCCATCAACAGCATCACTGCAGTTCATATCGGCCAATACTTCATAATGTCAAGAGCGATCAATCTCCTCTCTCACGACTTGTAAACACTACCACAGAAAACAGACACAATCGCACACAAAACACACACTCTCACACCCTCTCACATACACAATCAGACATATACATACGAGAATACCAAAACTGCAACCTACAGTAATACATCATCATGACAAAATGCATCTATCCCTCTAAACCCCCCCCCTCTCTCTCTAGCGTTCATCTCCATCTCCACCTCTCTCTCTCTCTCTCTCTCTCTGTCTCATGTCTCAGAGAGGCTGTCTTAACACCACATGCTCCTGCAGCGCCACACCGGGCCTAGCTGGTGCCCACATCAGCACCCATCTCCTCTTGTCTTGTTCCTCTGTGATCAAGTGCAGGTGGCATGTAGTGTGTGTGGCGCGCGCAAGGCAAGGTGTGTGTGAGAGAGAGAGACTGAGAGGCCCCGTTCAGGGCCCACATGCACCATGCCAGAGAATCTTCAAATTAAACAGCTCTGCCATCTGCTCCCAGTCAACTGCGCTGGATCAGACTGGGGCCCTGATTTGACGCCACCGCCGGCGCCATCAATCCATTTCCTCCTCCATAACTGCTAGCCCTGGAACTAGCGTAATTAAATTGCAGCGCTGCCATGAATTGATCAGAAGTGACTGGGATGCATATTCTAATGCATAATGAATGGTGTGGATGAAATGTGCTGACATGATGAATACTCATTAGCATCTCATTAGCAGCAGGACACCAAAGGATGAGAGAGTTAATCATACACACACCCACAGAGCCATACGCATACATCCTCAAACTCCTTACACACACTCAGTCATTCATACACACACAGCCATACTCATATAGCCTCAAACTCCTTACACACACACACACAGTCATTCACACACACACACACACACAGACACACACACATGCAAACACACATACATACACATGAAAGACACGCATGCATTCAGGAAAAAAAAAACACAATGATACTTGAGCCTGAATAAGCACACACACACACACACACACACACACACACACACACACACACACACAAACCCTCCCATTCACCACCCTCCCTCAAGGTCACAGCTTCCTTGCACTTCTTCCTCACGGCACACCTCTTGAAAGCTCTCAGAGGGAAATGTGACTTTCTTTTTCCATTTCACGGCTAAGCTTTCTCATTTAAGAGCAGCGTGACCCAGCAGGGCAGCAGCGGGGTGCACACACACGCACACACACACACACACACACGCACACACACACACACACACACACACACACACACACACACACACACACACACACACGCACACACACACTAGCCAAGGAGGATGGGTAAATACAACGGCAGATTTCCCTGGCGGCTGCTCTGTCTCATCGACTCCGCGGGATAACAGCAACCCATCCACTAACCTCCCGGACCACAGGGAGCGCCGGCATGGGCAGCTCCCGCTCCGCCGCCCCCTCGCTGGGCACCTCCACGCCGGAGGAATGGGATATCGAGGGAGCCAGCCGAGCCTACCCGTTACACTCAGAGCTGATATCACACCGACCCGATCCTGATATTATGTACCGGAAATGTGGAGCTTACTATTTACCATTGCTCGCTACTTCCTCCCCCTCCCTCCCGTGCTGCTCCCGTGCAAATGAAACTCTCCTAAACGCGCATCTCATCTGTGATGTGCTGGAACAGTTTGTTATGTTTTTATGGGCTATAGGTTTGCCCAGGCTGTTTTTGTGGCCGTTTTTGGAGCGTTGGCTGTCCACAGAGATCGCGGGTTTTTTTTTACAGTCAGCTAGCGTTTGGTTAGGTGATGTTTGCAGTAAGTGACATAAAATGTTTTAGCCTAAAAAACGTGTGGGATCGCTTAGAGCACCTTTAATTCATTTCTACAGAACTCAGCTCACTGGTGGTGCTCTTTAGACAGGGGCTGCCAGATAAGAGGCCAGGGGGTGGGCAGCCAAAGCAGGCCGGTGCTGAGGCGGCAGGTCTCACCTGGTCAGCAGGTGCGGGGAGAAGGAGGCCGGGTTGTCCTGTTCTGAGAAGAGGGGCATGGAGCCGCCCATCAGCCACAGCCGCACTGACATGATGAACGCCACCTACAGGTCAGAGGAGGAAAGTCAGGATACTGCATGCACACCCACAAATGATCAAAAAGACTAGTGGCCACTGCAACGTGTTCAGCTTACAGTGATGCACACAATAACCTCAACATACAACCAGACATAGTAAGTCAACATTTTGATGAAATGAGCAAAGCCAGTCAACTGACACAGGAGGGTAAAACACCCTTACGTGCATACGTAATACATACAGGTACTTCTTGTATAGTCTTATTCCACATACAGTAGCAGTAGTACATCTGTGGGCTGTGATATGTCATATGCTCAGACTTTAATAAACAGAGGCATTCTTCATTTTCCTCTCCCTAGCATGTTCTAATCTGACAAATAAGACGATGCTTTACAAATAAGACATTTTACTCAAATGAATCAATAAGAAAATAATTCTCTATTTGTCTCGCTTTGAGCACAGAATGACATTGATAAATGTCCCCGATAAATACTAAACACACAGCATCTGCATAATGTCTCTCATGGAAATGGCACTTTAGTTAAAGGAAAATCCAACTACGGAAAACATGTTATTGTTTGCTTACAAAGCTGAGCAAGCCACCAAAAACACGTTTCCTCTTTAATCCAATAAGGCCCTGGGCCAATCACAGCTGCTTCCCAGTACGTCTCCCTGTTCTGGACCGAGCTGATAGAAGGCTCACAAAGTCACAGCCCAAACTGCCAACCACTGCAGGCCAACCAAACACGCAGCCAGCTCATACGAGCATGAAGCAGACCAGCCACACCGCGCTGCAAAAACTCATCAGCTAATCTCTGATTTAATTAACACTGACCGCACAGGCCAGGCACTGGGAGGGACACTGTGTGTCTCTGTGTGTATGTGTATGTGTGTGTGTGTGAGCGCGTGTGCATGCGTGCGTGTGGTTGCTTGGAGACACACGCTGGGCAGCTCTTAGCCTCGCCCTGACTGACCCACGGTCTTCCCCGCGGGGGATTATGGGTGAAATTGGCCTCTGATTGAATGTGATGGCGTGGGCCCCTCCTCCTCCTCAGCGCAGGTACTCACATGAAGAGAGATGAGGCACGCCCGCTTGATGAAAGGACTGCAGAGTCTCAGAGTCTCCTTCAGCCGCCAGCACGAGAGGTGCCTGAAACAGAGAGAGACAGAGAGACACAGAGAGACACAGAAAGAGAGAGACAGAGAGAGGGAAAAAGAAAGAGAAGATGGTCAATTTAGACAGCAGCCTATTAAAGGCAAACCAACCAATCAGGATGTAAAGAAGCAGCAGTGGAGCCAGTAAACCTGTATGCATTGAATCTTTGGAGTGATTTTGTGGGGTGGGCGGCACTCGATTCACAGGGAAAAGACATGCTAACACACACACAAAGACACACAGATGAAGAGGGTAAGAGGGTTAAGGCTGCCAGTCTTATGACGTCATTTTCTATATTTTTGATATGTTGCTGAGTATAACATAAACAGCAAAGAAAAGTGATTGATAATGACTGACTGACTATTATTGTGTTACATGCTTCAAATGTAAAGCACTTTGAGCTGCATTCTGTGTATGAAAGGTGCTATACAAATAAAGCTTTATTATTATTATTATTATTATAGATGCACGCGCACACACACACACACACGCACACACAAACACAGGCACACACAGGCACACACATGCACACACACATACACACACAGCTTTTGTGAGGAGAGGTAATAGCCAGAGGCTCTTTATAAGGACACAGAGCTGGAGAGGCCTCAGACAGGAAAAGCTCAGTCCCTAGGAATGTGTCTGTTTCTCTCACACACACAGAGAGAGAGAGAGAGAGAGATAGAGAGAGTAAATATATGGAAGAAAGAAAGAAAAAAAGAAAGAAAGAAAGCGGAAGAGTATGATCAATCCCTGTTGGTCCGTGGTAGGAAGCTCACAGTGGGGTTTCTCTAGAGAGTAGAGGGGGAAGATGACAGACAATGAAGAGAAATTGAGAAGGGGATTCAAAAGTGATTGGAATAAGAGGTCCTTGTATAAACACACACACACACAGGTTCACGCATACCCTGTGCAATATATTCTTCGTACACACACGCACACACACACACAGGCTCATAAAAAGACTTGTGCAATATATAATTCTCTCTCTCTCCCCCCTCTCTCTCTCTCACACATACACTATACAAACACACTGAGACAATGAACTAGAGACAATGCGCTGCACTGAGTAGCCCTGTTGCAATCAATGTTCTCCTTGTCACTCACACACACATTCACTCCACTCTTCCCTCCCTAACCATTTCTCCTCCACTCATGATTCCACTCTTGGCCAGTTTAATGCCAATCCCAACATGTAGACCTCATCCCACCCTGTCAGACTGTCTTAGTCGGTGGTTTATTGTTCCACCTACCTGCCCAGGGACTAAGGGTGGACTACTGGCACAATGCATCATTTAATGTTTTTTTTTTTTTTTTTGTGCACTGTCCCTGTTTAAATAAATAAATAAATTACAAATTACCGACCAGCGCTTGGTGCACAGCAAGATCAGATCACACTCTATCACACTGAAGCCAGTATGTCAGGATGCTTGGTATTAAGCACTATAGGCTTAGCACCAGGTCTAGCATATATGCTAGCAGTGGGGGATGAGGGTATATGTTAGCAGTGGGGCTGAGGGTAGATGTTAGCAGTGGGGCTGAGGTTAGCAGTGAGGGCTGAGGGTATATGTTAGCAGTGGGGCTGAGGGTAGATGTTAGCAGTGGGGGCTGAGGGTACAGTAGATGTTAGCAGTGGGGCTGAGGGTAGATGTTAGCTGTGGGGCTGAGGGTAGATGTTAGCTGTGGGGCTGAGGGCAGATGTTAGCAGTGGGGGCTGAGGGAATATGTTAGCAGTGGGGACTGAGGGTATATGTTAGCAGTGGGGGCTGAGGGTATATGTTAGCAGTAGGGGCTGAGGGTAGATGTTAGCACTGGGGGCTGAGGGCTGGGGTGTGAGCTGTACAGGCAGCTGGACAGGAAGTCTGCGCAGGCCGGAGTGTGTTTCCCCCGGGAAGCATCTGACAGCTGTGCTGCATCCCAGCAGCACTGAGGCAGCAGGACGACGCTGGGATGGGCTGGGCTGGGCTGGGCTGTGCGGCTGCAATACTAAAGGCCTTTGATTCCCAACAGTGATGACAGCCTCACTGTTTTTCAGCCTCACTGTTTTTCATCCACACAGACAATCTCACCTCTCCCACCAATCCTCAAAGGCATCAACCCCTCAGAAAAAACACAGAAAGAAAAAGAAAGGAGAGAGAGGGGACACAGAAAGCGACAGTTGAAAGAGTGCAGAGAATGTGAGATTACTGCTGGTATTTTCTATTTATACTGCTGCACCATTTACTTTCATGCATAATGAGCAGATCTGAGCTAAGGGCTAAATGAATATCTTATCTTTTTCTGCTTATTAGTCCTAATTAAGTCACTGTCAGACCCTGACCACTGAAGTGTGGTCGACCCCGGTGACCCGTCAGGTCAGGCCACATGCTTAATGGGCTTGTTCTGATGCACACCGCAGGCGTCTGTTCACCCACAGAAACAGAAGTCAATGAGTCATTCATTCCATGATCAACCAATTATTCCATGATCACAAAGTCAACTAAAACACTGAATTAAAGATCTGCTCTCAACAACAATAAGTGTCACCAGGTACCTAAGTTATGAACTCTTGTATGGAGTACCTTTAGCAAAACACTTCAGAGAGATGCAGAGTTCTAAACGTTGCTCCTCAAACCTGCCGGGTTGCTGTTACTGTCAATTAGAGAATATGGCACAGCAGCCAGATACCCACACATGAGCCCAATCTGCTGAGTGCGTGCCTGTGTGCGTGCCTCCTCCAGTAACCAGATCCATGATGTCAGGTCTCAAACTCGAGACCTGCAGTAATGGCCAAACACCCTTTCCTGCCTCTCCAGTGCCCTGGAGGAATGGATTGATATGGACAGAGCCAGCAGTGGTGAGAGCGTGACGCTATGGCAGGAATCGTAGGAATGCATCAGCATGATCATCAGGAGACATGCACAGGAATAGAAGAGAATCACCACATTGTAGAGTCAGGGACGACTCAACAAGAGTCTTCTGTATGGCCTTCTGAACCTCAACTGTACTTTTTTTAGAGTCTTATTGAAGCATTTCCGTTCTTCACAACCACTGTTTTTGTTCCTCTCTGCAGGATATAAGAATGTCTGCTCGCATTCGCCTTAACTCCCCCGCAGAGTTCCTGAGCGGGTGCGATTTTGAAGAGGTTTCTGACAAAGTTAAACCACCGGGCTTCGCTAGGACTGAGTTCAGAGGGAGGCAGTGGAGGAGGCAAATACCACTAAACTCCCAGAGAAACATTCATCCAGGAGCAGCAAGCCGTTTGGAATGGGGGGAAGAGCAGGGTAGATAGGCTGCTGTGACTCATTCAGGAGGGCTTGGGAGGGGTAGCACCATTTAGCTGGAGGAAGAAAGGGGGGGGGGGATCTCTGACAAATTACCAAGTTGAAATAAAAAAAAGAGGAATGTCTTAATGATCATTACAAATGAGTTCATTAATCACTCCTCGCGTTTAGCGTAGCGAGCGATCTGGACAGAACTCTTGCTTCCAAGAGCAAAGCAAGGGCAATGCAGTATAGTGCAGGAGACTGGATGTGTCTGCCTTGCTGCCAGCCTGCATCCTCATCCTGGGCAACGTCCCATACCCAGGCACTGGTGCTCAGAGTACAGCTATATACAAACGTGAGGGGGGCGTCGTGAACATCCAGACTCAACACGGGAAGGAGTGCTCCACCCAGGATTGTGATACATCAAGTGTGCAGGTAGGTGTGTGTAAACTGCTGCTGTTAACAGTCAGAAAGACCACAGGGGAACCTGCCCTGCATCGGATCCACAGGGGAACCTGCCCTGCATCGGATCCACAGCGGAACCTGCCCTGCATCGGATCCACAGCGGAACCTGCCCTGCATCGGATCCACAGGAGAACCTGCCCTGCATCGGATCCACAGCAGGGGGTGCAGCGGAACAGAGAGCAGAGAAGAGAAGAGGAGAGAGGAGAGCAGAGGAGAGTGCAGTCAGCTGGACAGGCCTAGAGGGGTTACAGGAGGACAGGTGCAGCACAGCGAGCTGGCCAGTGAGCAGAGAGGAGGACCATGGCATCACGTCAGCTGATTTGGACTGGGCAACAGAGGAGCAGGTGGACTGGACAGACCAGAAACAAACGCACACGGAAGCACCGCCGCTTGTTATTTTAAATCTCAGTTAAACATGGAATGTGCATGCTACCTGCTTTCTTCATTTAATCACACACTTGCCACAGCTCATTAATTGGCCGCTAAGTGTAGAGGAAGTATCGAGCCATTTGTCTGAATCTGACACTTTACAGTGGCAGGCAGGCACACTCCAGAACAGGCTATTAGATGGAGTCGCTGGGAGAGCAGGGAGAGTGCAGAGAAGGACTGCGTCTCAGAGAGAGAGGGATAGAGAGAGAGAGAGAGAGAGAGAGAGGGAGAGAGAGAGAGAGAGAGGGGGGGGGGAGGGGTGCAAGAGAGAGATGCTCACACACACTCGCTGAATTGCAAGTGGGGTACACAGGGACTTATCACGACCTTGAGAGACTTCATGGATCTGAGACTGTCAGAGGAGAGGGATTTCAAATAAGTCATCACACACACGCACACACACACACACACACACACACACTCTCCACACTCTCTCTCTCTCTCACACACACACACACACACACACAATCTTTCTCTCTATCCCCCCCCCTCTCTCTCACACACACACACACACACACACACACAATCTTTCTCTCTATCCCCCCCCCTCTCTCTCACACACACACTCTCTATCTCTCTCTCTCCCTCCCTCTTTCTCTAACACATACACACACAATCTTTCTCTTTATCTCTCCCTCTCTATCTAACTAACACACACACACAGAGTCCAGTATTGTAGCACATGTAGAAACGAGAGCTTTCACATTGCAGGCCAGTGTCCTGTTCAACCGCACATAATGGATATTAATGAGACTTCACAACAGATTACCACAGATAAACACCATGGCACGCACACACACAAACACACACACATTCAGATTTATGAGACACACAAAAGCTAAAATGCACACGCATGGCACACACTAGACATATGAAAACATGTAAACAACATGTATTCAAACACACTACACAAGCAAACACACACCCTCATGCACACAAACACTTCAATACTCATATCCAACAGCATCCACATACAAAATGCTAATATGCAAACTTATACGCAAGCACACACACACACACACACACAACTCTACACTCAAGAGTCTACAACCCAACTGCATTTTCTCTGCAGGTCTGTGACTTACAAAACAGCTATATTAATGCATGATGACAACTGTGACGGGGCTTTTAGTGAGGAATAAATGAGAGAGGGAGGAGAGAGGAGAGGAGGATGGAGAGAGGGGGATGGAGAGAGGGAGGGAGGACGGCTCTGGTGATTCACAGCACTCTCCATGATTGATCTCACAGCAGACGAGTGTCATCTTCCCTCTGTGCCCATTTCCAATGGAGTGAATGGTGTGTGGTGTGTGTGTGTGTGTGTGTGGGGGAGAGAGAGAGAGGGAAAGAGAAAGAGAGAGACTGCTGCTAAGTTTTGCTTCCCAGACACTATTATAGTTCTAAGCTCAACCCCATTAAGTGCCTTCATATCTAGAGTGGACTAAGAACAGTCCAGTCAACTCTCCCAAACTTATACATTACATTTCGTCGTCTACACTATCTCTTTTCTATCTTTTCTATCACTCCCTGAGTGTGTGTGTGTGTGTGTGTGTGTGTGTGTGTGTGTGTGTGTTATAACTAGTGTTGCACGGTGTATCGATACTAAAAAGGTATCACGATGCCTTCACGCAAAAACCGATGCGATTTCCGACGTTTTTAGAATCGATACTTCATTAAAATTAACGTTCTGTGTCTGCGTGAACTGCTGCTCTCACTGCTCCTTGCACGCATCTAGGCAAGTGGGCGTGTCAAGCAGGCAGCTCTGAGTGAGTGAGTGCGCAGCCAACGTCAACATACAGTAGTTCTTTGCCGACAGTCCTCGGCCTTGTGGATAAAACAAAAGGTGAAGTGAAATCTGTAACTATTTCGGATACATCACGAATAGTGAAGGCAAGCCATCAGGTATACAGAGGCCCGTTTGTTAAATATGTTTCAAAGTCATTTAAAAGCAGTAGGCTACGCATGGAACTTGGCTAAACACCTCGCAGACATATCCCAACATTTTTGTTTAAAGAACAACAGGTTAACGAATATGCTATAGAAAACACGACTACATGGTTAGTGGCAAGTTCTTCTCTTCTGTTTTAGTCTAGCCCAAGTGAAACGAGTATGGTTCTCTGGGATAAAGCGAACCTTCCTTCATCAATGAATTTTGACGAGACATAACGAGCTGTAATCATAGGGTGCTAACGTGATGAAAGCGCAATGTTCACGCCAGAATAGCATTACCATAACTTGTAAACAATCTATTTCATGTTCAGTCAGTACTACTGGTAATATTTGTCATGGCATGAAGACTGCAATTTGTTCAATAAGTATTGCCCAGATGTAGGATAGGCTACCCGAAATGCGCTAATTAAAGCCCACAGCATCAAAGCGTGTTGAGTCCTAATAATAATAGCGGGTTATTGTTACGTGGTAGCAAATCATGTTATCAAAGAAATAGACGTAGGGCTAATGTAGGAATGCACACAGACATATTGCAACAGGTAATGGTGTAGGCCTATATGACCAAAGACCTGAGTGGTTGGAACGTCGCACTTGTACACTGGGCGCAAAGAAGACTATCCTCACATTTTTCCCTTTGCCACTGTCAAAGAAATCCCATGAACACGGAAGGCCCAGGGAAGCCTACTGTATACTGTACATCAGATGGCCTAAAGATTAGGCCCCTCTGCATAGCATTCAGTGATTTGCATGCAGTAATTTCAACACTGACCTTGATCTAGCCTAGTTTGGCTATTTAAAGCTACTTTATTGGCAAAACACAACACAATGTAAATGAACTATAACAAAAAATAAAGGACTTAATCACACAAAGTAGGCCTACTATTTTACTGACTATAAAAATAATAATTATGTAGGAAGTTTAGAACCCAGAATTGACCTGCACACTACAAAAGTGCACCGAATTCAACACAAATTACTAAATACACTTGGAGGAGGTATGAGTCCTTTCTTTTCCAGATATCTTAGGATTTCGCCATAGTATCGTTTCAGTATCGAGCATCGTGATATTTATGGCAGGTATCGTATCGAAGTCATAATTTTGGTATCGTGACAACACTAGTTATAACATCTCACATTCCCAGGTCTGGCATTTCCTGCTCTCCTTAAATTTCCCTCTTCAATACCCTCCAGCTCCCCTAAGCCCCCCCCCCACTCCTGCTCTTCTCCCTAACCTGTGAGTTCCCGCAGTGGAGCCGACTCAAACACATTCATACTGTATCTCCATCCCACAACAGATCACACGACTCAAACACATTCATATTGTATCTCCATCCCACAACAAATCACACGATTAAAACACATTCATACTGTATCTCCATCCCACAACAGATAACATTCCATTAGACTCTCCCTGTCTCAACCCCTGCCAATCCCACTGGATGCTCTCCTCCTGCCTTCTTCACAGCACACTGACTCCACTCACTACATCAGGTGACTCCGTGAACCTCGTCCTCACCCCCTATTCCATATCATACAGACATGATCATTTGTGGTGGGGGGGTGTGGATGGGCTGGGTAATTACTGTATATTGGGATCACACTGAACAAATCCATGCCACATCAAAAACTGGATTCCAGATAAACCTAATTAGTTTTGCATGGGAAACAGACTAAGTTCCGTCTGCACTGAGTCCTGTGGTCTGCTGTCCATCTACTCTGAAGCGTCCTTTCTCTACGCTCACACACAGTCTCTCTTGCCCTGCTGTGTCCAGGTGTCCATCTACTCTGTAGCGTCCTTTCTCTATGCTCACACACAGTCTCCTGCCCTGCTGTGTCCATCTACTCTGTAGTGTCCTTTCTCCACGCTCACACACAGTCTCCTGCCCTGCTCATCTTTTTGGCCAGCTTCTCTGTAGTTCTTCATCGCTGACAAGCACACAGACTGAGACAATGTGTCCACTCAAGTCTGGGCAAAAGAGCTCCCCAGTCAAACATAAATATATACAGTATATATATATTTATTTTTTTATTTTTTTTAAGCATGGCCTGTTTGCCTTTCTGCTTATCAATGGCCATGTCACACCAGAGGGGCCATACTCACAGATAAACCCAGTAACAAATGAGTAAGTTTGTCTGTATGTGTGCCTGTTTGTCTCTGTGTGTGTGTGTGTGTGTGTGTCTTTTTGTGTCTGCTTGCCTGTTTTTCACACGAGGTCAAATCCTATTTTAGCTAATGGCTAATCAAAACACACACTGGCACACAGCATTGGCCAGATCAATATGCTGGGGATAGCAGCCTGATCCCTCCTCACTCAGCATAATCCACATGAGGATGCGTCCTGCATCTCTGTCCACATTTCACTACAATGACTGGATTTGAGGGATTGAAAGTATGTGTCCGCGCACATGCACATATTTGTGTGTGTGTGTGTGTGTGTGTGTGTGTGTGTGTGTGTGTGTGTGTGTGTGTGTGTGTGGTTTTGTGGCTCTGGTATTTTCACACCACATTAGGATGGACAAAACAACTTCTGCTGTGTTTATCAGATTACTACTCACCCAACACACACACACATGTGCACACATGCACAAGCATACACAGACCACAATCTCTGTCTGACTCCACACACACGCACACACACATCTAAACACAAAATTACAAAGGCGGCCAACGTAAAAGGAAAAGAAAAATCGCTTTAATCTCCTCCATTTGTTCGGTGCCAAGAAA
>NC_063205.1:5565975-5578475 GCF_017589495.1 Alosa alosa
AGACAGGGTGTGTGTGTGTGTGGTGTGTGTGTATGAGAGAGGAAGAGAGGGAGAGGGAGAGAGAGAGAGAGAGAGAGAGAGAGGTAGGAATGGAAGTGTAAGGAGGTTTGTTGAGCTCTTTAAGCCGTAAAATAGTTTGCAGGGAATCCAGCTTCTTGTAGCCTCCCAGCAGGGCTGTGGGGTGACCCCGACCAGGCAGGTCCACGCCACCACTTCACCTCAAGCCACGCCACGCCACGCTCACCCTCAAGCTCACGCTCACGCTCACGCTCACGCTCACGCTCACGCTCACACTCACACTCACACTCACACTCACCTCCCCAGCCAGCCCTCCACCGCCACAAGACGCTTTTACATCAAACTCATGTCTACTCTAATTCCCATCTGTTCCTGAGCCATTACAATCTGACAGGGAGCCAAAGAGATCGAGGTAGGGAGAGAGGGAGAGAGAAAGAGGAGAGAGAGAGAGAGAGAGAGAGAGAGAGCTAGAGAGAAAGAGGGAGAGAGAGAGAGAGAGAGAGAGAGAGAGAGAGAGAGAGAGAGATGCATGTTATGAAAACTGTCCCCAGACAAAGATGGCAAGAGTGTGCGAGACAGCGACAGGCAAAGTGTTGACAGATCCGTGAAAGAGGAGATTGTAATTTTGCAAGCACAGCCACAACAACTGTGTCCCACTGGTAGAGGACATTTAAGTGAATGCGCATGTGTCCGTGTGTGTGTGTGTGTGTGTGTAGGCTACACTTTCACAGTTTGTTGGGGGGAGGTTAAAAGTTGAGGGATTAAATACTTTGACCATACAGTAGAAATTTACTCACTCTCTCTCATCTCCTCTCCACACTCATTCCATTATCTTTATCCCTCCCTCTCTCTCTCTATCCCTCTCTCTCTCTCTACCCCTCTCTCTATCCCCCGGGTGGACTCAGGAGGGCATCTTGCTGTTGGTTGTCCTGTGTCCCTGCTGCTAGACAGCTGATCGCTGTTGGGCTTGTGTCCGGTGCATGAAGGAAAAAGATGAGTGATGGCCTGTTTGGGCTACACGGCTACACACACACACACACACACACACACTTATAATCACACTGGGGAACAGGTAGAAAATAAACATTTGCGGGTTGGCAGGAAGTTTTTAAGTTGTAAAAGCAAAACAGAGCATGGGAGAGGCGGGGGTGGGAGGGTTATCCTCTTATAACCTCTCATATCCAAAAACCCAACTGAAGAGGCAACAAATTCATTCAAGTACTAAGCATACCGTTTTTTTAAACAGACACACACCGAAAACAAACAGATATACACACTTTTTTTTATCAGCCATTTCTTTCTTTACATCACACACACACACTTTTTGCATATTGAAACAAGCAGTTAACACTTCAAATTTCAAAAAAGTCTCTTAATCTTTCCTCCAGAGGGCCTAGACATAGGGAGGTGAGCACTGAAGCCGCAGATAAGAAAGATGCACTCGACACACACCTGTGCACACAGAGCAGGTGGGAATCCTCTGGCGAACATCTGAACAAGAGGAAAGCTGCTCCCTTCTGACAGATAAGCCCATGTCTGTCCATTTCCCTGCTGTTTTTATGGAGCTAAAGCAAAACTCCTCTGCTCTTCAAAGCACTCACACCACAGCCAAAGAAAACATTTTCTTCCCTCAAAGGCTCCTCTGCACCACACACACACACACACACACACACACACACACACACACACACACAAACAAACACAAACATGCACACAACACACACACACACACACACAAACATGCACACAAACACACACAAAAGCACTGTCACTCTCCCGTAGGGATAAGCGGTTCTCCTCACACTGGCCCACTGTGGAGGTGAGGGGAGCTGGAGAGGAGCTGAGGCCGCCCATTCCAGCACCTCTGTCTGGGAGGAAGAACACATGATTACCGACCACATGTGGGGGAGCAATCAATAGCAAACGCCATCTGAGCACTGAAATCCATTATCCAAACAGTTCCTCTCCAAACAAGGTCACGGCCATTATTTCATTTAGCCGAAAATGCACCGCAGAAAGTGTGGAGTCCGCTTGCAACGCAATTATCTGTCCACCGCCTTTGTCATTAGCGCAGCTATCATCACCGCCATCACCATCATCATCCTCATCATTAATCCCCACTGGGCCTAAGTGCGCATCCATCCGTCAGAGGACAGAGAGAGGGGGAACACACACACACACACACACACACACACACACACACACAGAAAGAGAAAGATAGAGTGGGAGAGAGAGAAAGGTCACTGAAAGAGGGAGAGAGACAGCTGAGGGAAGATAAGTGAGGAGAAGAGCCAGAAGGCTAGAGCGCCTAAGAGAGGACGAAAAAAGGAGAAGATGGAAAGACAGAGAGAAAAGCAGAGAAAGAGAGAGAAAGAGAAAAGCCAGCGGAGAGGGATACTTATTCATTTATGAATCCTTTCAAGCTATGTACACAGCAGCTCTCCCTGGCTGCTAATTAGGGACGCTTTGAATATCTACACACACAGCAGGAGTGGAGTCAGTGAGGGGGGCCAAGAGACAGCCAGAGCATGGGCAGTCCTCAGCCTGCAGCCAACAGCACACTGACCTCAGAACAGCTACCCTGTCTGAAAACAGCAAAACAGTAAATACAGGAAAAACTCCACAGTGCTGTGCCTTAGGGAGAGAGGCTCACTGTTGGTGGGTTATGTGTTTGTGTGTGTGTGTGTGTGTGTGAGAGAGAGAGATTGTGGACATGCATGCCTGTGTATTTGTCTGTTCTGCAAGTGAGTGAGTGTTTGTGTGTGTGTGTGTGTGTGTGTGTGTGTGTGTGTGTGGGAGTACGATGTCTATGCTCAATTAGACCCGGATGGTTTAATTGCCATGATAAATGAACAATTATGGTTGCTCCGCTCACTGCTGTAATTTACCACTGAGTAAAAATGGAATCAGGCAAATGACTAGTATTGACATTAATATGTATTCATTATGGCCATAACCGTTCAACTGAAGCTCACCAAGCTGCTGCAATCCTTTCATGCTGAATAAAAGCCCACCCACAGAATAAAAAAGCACTATGTGTGCATTTGCGTTTGTGTGTGTATGTGTGAGTGTGTGTATGAGGGGTATATGTGAGTGTGTGAGCGTGCGTGTGGGCGAGTGTTAGTGTGTGTACTGTATATATGTGTGTGTGTGCCTGATGTCTCAGGTTTAAGAAATGACCTCTGTGATGACTGAGAGTGTGTGTCTGGGAGTGTGTCTGGGAGTGTGTGTGTGCGTGTGTGTGTGTGTCCGTGTGTGTGTGTGTGTGTGTGTGCGTGTGCTGGCTACGGTGGACCTCTGGGAGGCATCAGTATTCATCATGAAAGCAGGGCACACTTAGCCTGTAGTTTAAACCTAAAAATCCCCCCTCGCCAATAAACCAGGCGTGAAACAGCAAGCAAGAGAAAAAAAATACAAGTCCCACAATCCCTCAGCAACAAAAGCAAACAAACACAAAAACCAAGCTCAACACGTAATTCATAACACAACATTACATAAAGTAGCAACAAATAAATAATCTGTACATAAATAAAACACACACACAAATAACACCGGATCGACATGTTTAATATTTACACCACAAAACAGCTTTTTTCGGTGGTGCTCCATTTGGGAACAGATGGGACTGGGCTTAGAATACCATTAACATTTAAAGCGGGTGGAATTACAGCGACCTGGGAGAATGACGGAGCAGCTATCCAATATTAATACATTCCCACAGAGACACGGCCCACATCAGTCACTGGAGGGAGCGGCTCCCATTCATTACAGCCTCCCACCATCCCTCTTCCACACAACAAGCCAGAGAGAGGGAGGGAGGGAGAGAGAGAGGGAGGTAGGGAGAGAGAGAGGGGAGGAGAGGGAGGGAGGGAGGGAGAGGGGGAGAGAGAGAGGGAGAGAGAGAGAGGGAGAGAGGGAGAGAGAGAGAGAGAGAGAGAGGGAGGTAGAGAGAGAGGGGGAGGAGAGGGAGGGAGGGAGGGAGAGAGGGAGAGAGGGAGAGAGAGAGAGAGAGGAGAGGGGAGCTGGAGCTCTGGCACATGCTGAGGTCTTGCAGTCCCACACATCAAACAGCATGGCCAGTGAATAAAGGCCCAACACCCCACTCCACCAGCCAGAACACTCTCCCCAGACTGAACATGAACCCAATGCCAAATGCCATATTCCAACAGCATGTGTTTGTGTGCATAGCCACATTCATAAATGCATGACATTTACACACATCACATCAATCACTGTAATCATGTGCACCATTACGTCTAACAATGCCATTACTTTCATAGCAACGACACACTCCAAAGTCATCACACACACACACACACACACACACACACACACACACACACACACACACACACACACACACGTGTGGTGCTCCATCTCTCTCCAAGCATTTTAGTGGTGACATAGAGAGTGTTGTGTAGCAGTCTTGTTGTGTGCAGCTTAGGCCTGTTCACCCTCCCATTCTCCCTCTCTCTTTCTTTCTCTCCCTCCACTCCTCTCTCTCTCTCTCTCTCTCTCTCTCTCTCTCTCTCTCTCTCTCTCTCTCGTGTACTTCTCCCTGGGGAGAACACAGCAGCGAGGAGCGCGGCACAGACGAGTGGAGCAAAGGAGAAGAGAAGAGAGCAGAGGAGAGGAGAGGAGAGCAGGAGAGAGGAGGGAACAGCATCCTCATGCTAATGGGGCCCGTTTAAAAATCAAACACGGCCACAAAGCTCCTAATCCACCCAGCCTCCCAGCCTGTGAGAGGGGGAGACAGAATGGAAGAAAGAGAACAGCCAGAGACACCCTGAGAGCGAGGGAGTGAGAGGGAGAGAGGGAGAGAGAAAGAGAGAGAGAGAGGGAGAGAGAGAGAGAGAGAGAACTGTGTTTAAGAGGCTCTGAAATGGGTGAGTAGAAGGCAGCCCTCTCAGACATGTTGTCAATAGCATGGCCAGCGCAGCTCTATAAGTGCTGACACATGGTGTGTGTGTGTGTGTGTGTGTGTGTGTGTGTGTGTGTGTGTGTGTGTGTGTGTGTGTCTGGTCTGTGGTGCTGATGCCCCTGACCTCCCAGGCCGAGGTCACTTGTACATTTCAGAGCCCAGTCGATGCACTTCATGTGTCAGGGCGTTAAGAAAAACTGCACACACAAATCTGACAGTACAGAATGCTTTTTCCAGTTCATCACATTTACCACACTGGAAACCCGTGTAACAGTTTCCATGGCGACTTAGACCATTTAGGTACAATGGTCAACGCTGATGTCCAGCCAGTACAGAGAGCCGTACCACATATAGACATAGAAATCACACTGAGAGTATGAGTGCGGTCAACATGGGAGCCAGCTGAACCCAGGCAGGTCAAACCCAGAGAGCGATGTGTGTTTCCTGTCAGCACACTCGTCACACACTGATCCCACATCAGTATGTGGACTGACTCACCGCTGTTGTCAGCTCCATTAGCCATTGTGCGCAGAGGAACAAATCAGGAGTCACCCACTCCTCCATTATCAACACTGGACAAATAGGCTAATGGGCTATTAGCAAAAGGTCACATGCTAACGCTATCCACAATGGAATATTCAACACTGTTAACATGCACCTATTGATCACAGTGTGTTAAGATGACATGTTTAGCTGTCAGCAAGATATTAGCGCTTTATAGATTGATTTTTGACTGCATGCTCATCATCTTTGACAGATGCCCAGACCCCATGCAGAGAGGATTACTGTATTCTTTTAAGCCACATTTTCGAAAAGCTCCAAAACAGGACGGAACACAAACACACAAACTATGGATTATCACCAAGCCTCGGGCAGTAAGCTGATCAGGTCAATCCTCATGTGTAACCCCGAAGAATAAAATGCACATTCCGAAAGTCCAGAAGGTTATGGTTATGGTTATGGCTAAGGATTTAGCAGACGCCTTTGTCCAAAGCGACACATAAATACAAAACAACGTAATAATATTTAAAATTGAACAGGGAACAGATTCGAATGTTGGTCAAATATAATAAGGAGAATAGTTATAATAAACAATAAGGGCAATGAAGACGTGCAGTGTGCGAGTAAGGAGATAAGCACCATGTTAAGCTGAAAAGCACATCAACATATGGCTCCCTCTCCAATACTTCACACAAACTCACACTTCCTATTCAACTATCACCTACTTTTCATCATGACGGAACAAGAAAACTTTCACCAGGAAACTTTCATAATAAACCCTTTTATACCATCAAACATGGAGAGAGATAGAGAGAAGGAGAGAGACAAAGAGAGAGAGAGAGAGGAAAAGAGGAGGGGTGAATATGGCAATATTCTTCAGTTCTCATTAAACTTGCATCTCATTCATCACTCCCAGGGCTCCGTCTCAGTATGGTGTCATCACAGGCCTCCAATTCAAAAGGTTCTGTCTCAGCAAACAAAATGCTCTGAGCCTTTCCGCCCGCCTGCCCGACACATACACACACACACACACACACACACACACACACACACACACACACACACACACACACACACACACACACACACACAGCCTTCAAAAGCCACACAGAGTCATCATAGCTCCACAGCTCTGACTCATGCGTGTTTTATACTTCCTCATCATCATCATCATCATCAACATCACCACTACAACTATTGTTTTCATCGCTTTTCAAATCATTTATATGATCCATCATGTTTGTGTGAGTATCTGTGAAATCTGTGAACAGACAAATGAGAGGGAAAGATGTAGAGAGAGCTAGGGAGAGAGAGAGAGAAGGAGGGAGGGAAGGAGGGAAGGAGGGAAGGAAAGAGTGGAAGGGAGGGAGGAAGAGAGATGAAAAGAAAGAGAAAGAAATAACAAGAGAACAAGAGACAGACAGAAAGACAGAAGGAAACAAAGAGGAAGACAGACATCTACATCTCCCACTGGCATCAAAAGCTTCATCTGAGTACAGAATCAAAGAGCAGCGTACTTTGTAGATTTCCCTGTCAATTAATGTTCCAGAAACACACGTTTCAGCAGCGCAAGTTAAACAGATCTGCATAAAGAGACTGGCCACCTTCGCACAGGATCCACGTGTAAGACACGCATCATGGAGAGACACATCAGTAACCGCGTCTCCATGTGCATGCTGTCTAGGCAGCATAGTCAACACGGCAAAGCCTTTCAATTAAGATAGTTCTCCACTAAATACCAAATCCCTCCTGCAGGAAGGCTGCAGTAAACATTTCCATTCCCATTCAATAGGCATCCGTGTCCATGATAGAGATAGTGTGTGTGTGTGTGTGTGTGTGTGTGTGTGTGTGTGTGTGTGTGTGTGTGTGTGTGTGTGTGGAGGAGGATTTGATAAACAGCAAAGCTGTAAAGAATAGCATCAGCATCATTAAAAGCCACTCGACTCTGCAGTAACACTGACAGAGCTGAATGATGTTTACATTGAGGACGGTGTGGAAAAACAACACTGGCTCTGAATAAATAACCAGCTTTCTTCTCCCTCTGCTTATTACAAATCCATTCCTGTTAAAGCCATCACACACGCACACACATACGAAGACACAGACACACATAGAAACACACACATACACACACACACACACACACACACACACACACACACACAGGAAACATGGCTGTGAAGACATGGTCTGGGTTAAACACGCATGGGTCTGAAAATGAGCAATGACAGCAAACTCCCAATTCATCACATCCAAAAGCAGGCACACAGCTACACACCAGACAACCACAGAGAGGAGTACCGTGTGTGTGTGTGTGTGTGTGTGTGTGTGTTGTGTGTACATGCGTACATGTATTCTACACATATACAATCCATCATCACTCATACAGCCCCTCTCTTACACCCACTCGCACAAACACAGGCACCCTTACATATATGTACACACACACACACACACACACACAAACACACACACATGTGCTTGTGGCATGCATACTGCAGTAATTGGACATGAGATGATTGATTCACCTTGCGCAATACATATGATGAACACAGGGCCAATATAAGCAATCCTCCCAGCATGCAGCAGGCCGAGGACACCGAAGTGCATTACCGCCAAAGGAAATCTACAACTTCCTGGATTCCCACAATGAAATGAACCTCAACAGAGAGGGAGGAAGAGACCAAGTGTACACTTTATCACAGTATCTATCTATCTATCTATCTATCTATCTATCCAACCGTTTAAAGGCAATAGGAACAAAAGCTTTTAAAATGTCAACACTAACTGATACCCTGCATGCTGTAGGGTGAGTGCCAAATACAAGCATACTGTAGTTGGAGGGCAAAATGACTCAGACCAAGGGAAGTTCCCTGTCTGAAGATGAGCTGCCACTTCATATAGCTGTGAACAAAATGAGGCTCCTTGTTGCCGTCCGTTTACAAGCCTCCTTTGTGTTTTCATAATGGCTCACAAAGAGAAGCAATCAGGCATTGCAAACGAGAGCTGGGTTCACTGTCAAATGAGCCCTGTGTTGAAGCACCCATATACATCTCCCTCCTTTCCTCTCCTCTCCTTTCCGCATCCTCTACCTCCACTCAAATTCAAATGCAAAAGATCTTTATTTGCATTGCCAACACGATCCCACAGAAAAGATGTATAGATCAGGATATGAAAATGTCACTGCATCTAAATATCTAAATGTCTCTCTGGATTCTCTGTCTCTCTCTCTCCCTCAGCGTTAGAATGCAGAGCACCTTCCCTCCATGCACTTACACATACACAGAGTCCGCACTACTCTAATTGCAGTTGCAGGCTGTTACACTCTGACAGGCTTCCATAAACTGGGGAGTGAGTTGGTAAAAATGTGTGTGTGTGTGTTGAGAGAGAGAGAGAGAGAGAGAGAGAGAGAGAGAGAAAGAGAGGGAGAGGGAGAGGGAGAGAGGAGACTGGAGGGAGGGAGAGAGACAGAGAGAGAGCTAGAGAGAGAGAGAGAGGGAGAGGGAGGCTGGGAAGGAGGCTGAGGAGCCCTACAGCCCTGCAGGAGTTGTGATTCTACACACACACACACAAACACACACACATGTGCTTGTGGCATGCATACTGCAGTAATTGGACATGAGATGATTGATTCACCTTGCGCAATACATGTGATGAACACAGGCCAATATAAGCAATCCTCCCAGCATGCAGCAGGCCAGAGGACACCGGGGTCGCCACCGCAAAGGAAATCTACAACTTCCTGGATTCCACAATGAAATGAACCTCAACAGAGAGGAGGAAGAGACCAAGTGTACACTTTATCACAGTATCTATCTATCTATCTATCTATCTATCTATCCAACCGTTTAAAGGCAATAGGAACAAAAGCTTTTAAAATGTCAACACTAACTGATACCCTGCATGCTGTAGGGGTGAGTGCCAAATACAAGCATACTGTAGTTGGAGGGCAAATGACTCCAGACCAAAGGGAAGTTCCCTGTCTGAAGATGAGCTGCCACTTCATATAGCTGTGAACAAAATGAGCTCCTTGTTGCCGTCCACGTTTACAAGCCTCCTTTGTGTTTTCATAATGGGCTCACAAAGAGAAGCAATCAGGCATTGCAAACGAGAGCTGGGTTCACTGTCAAATGAGCCCTGTGTTGAAGCACCTATACATCTCCCTCCTTTCCTCTCCTCTCCTTTCCGCATCCTCTACCTCCACTCAAATTCAAATGCAAAAAGATCTTTATTTGCATTGCCAACACGATCCTACAGAAAGATGTATAGATCAGGATATGAAAATGTCACTGCATCTAAATATCTAAATGTCTCTCTCGTTCTCTGTCTCTCTCTCTCCCTCAGCGTTAGAATGCAGAAGCTTACCTTCCTCCATGCACTTACACATACACAGAGTCACTACTCTTAATTGCAGTTGCAGGCTGTTACACTCTGACAGGCTTCCATATAACTGGGAGTGAGTTGGTAAATGTGTGTGTGTGTGTGAGAGAGAGAGAGAGAGAGAGAGAGAGAGAGAGAGAGAGAGAGAAAGAGAGGGAGAGAGAGAGAGAGGAAGAGGAGGAAGCGAGGGAGAGAGAGAGCGGGAGACGGAGAGAGGGAGAGAGGGAGCGGGAGACGGAGAGAGGGAGCGAGGGAGCGGGAGACGGAGAGGCGTTGAGAAAAAGACGACGACTTGAAGGAAGGTGTGTGCATGTGTGCGTGTGTGGGTGGAGGCGTGATAGGGATTCCATTCCATTTGAAAATGCAATATTGGATCTTCCGCTTCCGAGCAGCTGGTGCGACATGAGTCTGCAGCGCAGCGCCTCGGCTGCCAGATCAAAGGCCCGCGATCAGGGGGAGGCACGGGACGCGCTCGGGCCTACGAGCAGCCTTCACAGCGGGGGTATTTATAGCCGACAGCCGCCGTCCCTGACACATCAAGCTGTGGAGCATACAGTGGCACGACTCACCAAAACACGCCTCTCAGATCCCAAGCACAGATGCATACGCGCAGCCATATGCTAGGTTCCATACGCATACACAACAGCGCTCTGGAGAGCTCATGAATACCTGAAGGTGTTCTATCTTAGAGTAGAACTTGAGGAAACTCCATCAAACATGGCGTGTGATTGAAAGCCTCAATGCCTGAACGTGTTCCATCTAAGTGTCCAGTGCAAGAAACTTCAGCGTGTCATTTTTTATTTTGATCCAGTATTTGATCAAATGTTAGTTACAACAAATGCATGCATGTTCGAGTACACCATCAAACACCCATACACACAAATAAACAAACACAAACATGTTTTGCTTTCAGACTGTAAATACACATGAGCCTCTTCCCTTTGAAGTGCACTCCAAGAAGGTGGAGTGGGGTATGATGGGGGCTAGTTCGTTGGGATGTCACCAGAAAAGGACTTCTGTTTTGTCAGAGTTAAGCTGTAGGAAATTCTGTGACATCCAGTCTTTCACATCAGCTATGCAATCCTGAGTGACCTGCGTGGGGGTCATTAGGGAGGGTGGCTTTCAGGCTCGGTGACCTTTGGTGTTCCGGCATGCAGACACCCCCCCCCTCCCCTCCCCCCCCCTTCTGCAGCGTGGTCCAGCCCTTATCAGCTGCGCTGCTCCATGTCCAGATATGTCCGCTTGAAAAGGACACCACCAGTCTCCCCCAGGAACTCCAGCCTGCGGCCAGATAAGCTTTCACATGGACATGCGTGCCGACCGCCGGCCAGTGCACAAGCACGCCTCCCACAAGGCTACGGCTCACAGATAGCAGCAGCAGAGAGACAGCGGAAGTTCAAAGGTTACTTCGGAACAGGCAGTTAAGTGAAGCCAAGCTATCAAATCAACATTTGACCCGAGCGCTACAGTGCCTGTGCACAGACTCCTCTTCCCTCTCCTAGTTCCTCCTTCACCACAGTTCAGCAGTTATTGCAGAACAGCTAGTGCAGGCCAAATCTACATCCATTAGTGTGCTAATCTGAGGTACCCGTTGGCCAAACTCCTCTCCCCTCTCCTCTCGGTTCCTCAGGAAGTGCAGTCCTGAATGGGGATGCTGTGTCATCCGTGTGGCAGCTGTGGGAGCGCGCCTGAGCCGGAGTTAATAACGCTAATCATATTAGAGGGCTCCTCTCCAGCCCCACAAAGAGGATTTCCTCCCTTGCGCCTGTCGCCGCCAAATCCGCCGAAGTTGACCCTCCTCGCCCGAAACTGATCCGTCCGCCCGGCATACGCGAAACCATCCTTCGCTGACAGGGCTTTTGCCCAGTGACATCATCAAAGGGCGCCGGTCCAGGCTGTTGATGCCAGTGCATGGACGGCGGCTCCGTCTCAGAAGGCTGGCCGTCTCCGGTCTCTGAGCCATGAGAGCGGCCCGCTGACAGTAAGCCGGCAGCAGATGAGCGCTGGCGGGCAGGAGAAGCTTTGATTGTGAAATAATCAAATAAAGAAGGCAGTGCCGGACGCCGTCCACTGGCCCCTGGGATCCGCTCCGCGCACAAACAATCGGCGCCCCGCGAGAGCTCTGCACCTCCAGCCAGGGCTGCTACCAGCTGCTCTCCGCCTTTGTTCTAGTCAGCCTCTCTTCTCACTGGTCTCTGGTTCCTGGGGATCTTCTCCTCCTCCTCCTCCTCCTCCTTCTCCTCCTCCTCCTCCTCCCATGTAGTCCAACTCTGTTTACTCTCCCTATGATGACTGTTCAAAGCACCAAACTGCTGCCAAAGCAAAACTTTTCCCTCTCTTGAGTCCCCCTCCCTCCCAAAACCTCCCAAAACATGAGAACATTTGTGCTTTTGTGTGTACATGGCTGTGTTAGTGTGTATGCCTCTGAGCTTGTGTGTATGTGCATTTATATGTAATAGTACACCGCGTTTGTGTTTTTTTTGAATGTGTGTGTTTCAGGTGTGTGGGTTTGTATGTCTGTTTATGCGTGGCAGGTGCATGTGGGTGCATTTATGTATGTATGTGATGCATGCAGCTTTGTGCTTTTTGAGTGTTGTGTTGTGTGTGTGTGTGTGTGTGTGTGTGTGTGTGTGTGTGTGTGTGTGTGTGTGTGTGCACGCATGCAGCATCGGTATGTGGC
>NC_063205.1:5585975-5605975 GCF_017589495.1 Alosa alosa
TTAATCAGGCCAGCTGTTTGCATGTCACTCCACGCCTGTAGTATGATCAGAGATGGCTTGTCAAAACTTGCAATTAGCATAGTATTCAGCTGTGTGTGTGTGTGTGTGTGTGTGTGTGTGTGTGTGTGTGTTTGTCCTCTGCCCACTCAATCTCCGTATCAGGCTAAATTAAATGAGCTCCAGCTGGTCCCCAATGCTAATGAGATAACCTGTTTACTCAGACTGGGCTGATCCATCCTGGCACAGAGAGAGAGTGAGAGAGAGAGAGAGAGAGAGAGAGAGAGAGAGAGGAAGAGAGAAAAGAAAGAGAGGGAGAGTTCAACCCACAGACAGCCCATCTCTGCCCAGCCCCACACCATAACACCTAGTTCAGTCCAACCCCACCCAATCGCTGCTCAACACCACTGCCAAACCAGCAGATGCAGACATGGCACTGAAGCCTGCGAGACCAGTCCTGGTGCCAAGCCCTGCCATGACTCCTACTGCCAAGCACCCGCCTGTGCCCCCTGAGCTCCACTTAGAGCAACATCTGCCCCATCTGCCATCAAACTCAGCTGTGACCTCAGCCAGAGAGTGGCCCTGCAATGCCACCGATGGAGCCGCTGCACACGGGCCCAGACGTCCAGCAAGACGCCGGCAGCGGGGCGTTCACCACGCAGTAGGGTCCCCGGCAACACCAGATACACACACAACAGCTGAGGAGGACAGGCGGAGCTGTCGCCGTGACGAGCGTGCGGGTGAACGTCCCTCAGAGGCTGCAGCGGGAGCACGATTTACATCCGCAACCGGCCCATAACCCCAGCGAGCAGGGATTCCTCACATTCCACGGAATGGGCTGGTGCAATCCCAGCATAGCATTCCATCCACCCACAGGATCACACTACAGCTCCACCGCAATTTCCTCTACTGACCTCCTCCTCCTCCTCCTCCTCCTCCTCCTCCTCCTCCTCCTCCTCCTTTCTCCACAACCACAAATACTTTCACTCGACTCATCTTCATCTGAAACCATGCATGACCACTTGCTTTTAATTAGCCTGCACTGCCGTGGAAACAGTCATACTTTCTCTTAATGTCTCCTGGCCTGAACTCTACTACATGATTATAGCCAGAATTATGCCCTTGAACACCTATTTTTGTGTCTTCTATTGTTATATGTGGTTAAACGTAGTTCACACTGCGGTCACTTCACCAGTAAAGGAAAATGGAAGGGTTTGCTCTTAGAAATCTTGACATCACGCATAAATCGAATCTTTTTTGCCGTTTTGTAATTTCTCCACGTTCGCCCCACTTTTGAAAACCATACGAGGCTTTTCTCTCTCTCTCTCTCTCTCTCTCTCTCTCTCTCTTCATCTATCACTTGTCTATGTGTCTGACGCTCTTGTAAGTGGGATGAAGCAAATTCAGCGCACATGCTAGCACGTTTACAGCAAGCAGAAATACGACAGCTGTCATATCAAAATGCCTCCGGGCATTTCAACCAGAGAGCTTGTGGCGGATGAGTGAGGAGACAGAAGCAGAGATGAGACAAGATGAGAGGATTGGAGAGGAGAGGAGACGAGACGAGACGAGAGGCAGGAACATTCTAGTGATTAGCTGGATATGGGTGGGTGGGATTCTCCTCAGATGGTGAGGCTTCATGTGGAGCATAGAGGAGGAGCAGAGGGCAGAATGATGCTATATGGATTCTGTGTTGTCATTATCCAGTACTTTTGTTCATATTGTTTCGCTTGGTTCATGGATGCATGCATGTGCTTGATGTCTGTACTGTGGGGGAAAGAATTTCAATACTTATAATTTCTTTGATGAGTACATGACAATAAACTACTTGAACTTGAACGTAGTATGTCTTTTGTGTGTATATGTATGTGTGTGTGTGTGTATGTATGTGTGTGTGTGTGTGTGTGTGCGTGCGTGCGTCCGTGTGTGTGCGTGCGTGTGTGTGCGTGTGTGTAGCGTGTGTGTGCGTGTGTGTATGTATGTGTGTGTGTGTGTGTGTGTGTGTGTGTGTGTGCGTGCGTCTGTGTGTGTGTGTTTGTGTGTCCGTGTGTGTGTGTGTGTATGTATGTGTGTGTGTCTGTGTCCGTGTGTGTGCGCGTGTACTCACTGCCTCTGTGTGGATGGGGTGCACAGCGAAGAGGAGGGCGGTGAGGAAGGCCAGGCGACTGTCGTCGAACACACAGCACTCGCACGTGTGCATGAGCAGAGCAGTCACAGCGCAGTGCAGACACACGTTGACCACGTGGAAGTAGAACGGCTCCATCCCACCCAGCACAATATTCAGCCTGCACACAAAGACAGACACACACACACACACACACACACACACACACACACACACACACAACACACAACACACACAACACACACAACACACACACACACACACACACACACACACACAGAGTTAGAGAGAGGCCAACAGATTGGGTCACCATCATCATCCACAACATATCAGTATCCGTCACTATTGGCTTTCATCTCAGGTTTAGTCCGCTAATAGACTATTGTCAATTGGACTGATGAAGTAAAAATGGTGTTCCGTGGATGAGCATGAGACGAAATGTGTTCCAATATTATTTGGGCAGACAGTCTCTGTTCACCACAGCGTGCGGCTCTTTAGGACGTGACTGTGCTGAATTTAATTAGGCTCAATTGTTCCAGACAGCTTTAAATGACACACTCTCTCCCATTTAGATCCAGGCTCCCGCAGGAGTGGGGCCGTGCTCCAACAATATATATTAGTCACTATATTTTATCCCCTATAATAGCCACCACTAAATCAAAGTCCCATCTAAAAATCTTTTCTAATTAAGCAATGTGCAGTATTTGACTGGGGTTAAATCCATTCTAATAATGAAATTAGAAAAGGGTGCATTCATTATGGAAAGGGAAGTGTCTTCTGACAGTGCTGACAATCGATGCCCGGCCTCGGTCTTGCAGGTGGAGACCTTTCACACGTTTTCCTTTTCGACAGAGTCACATCAAATACATTATCTCTTGGCCGGGTTAAATATGAGAAGGGGGGAAACGCCCTTTCCTGCAGGTCTGCTTTAAACACAAGGTCAGTGGTGTCTAGTGGCCATATTTCACGCGGGTGATTGCTGTGAAAGGCGGGGCGGTGAGAAGGGGCATTAACCTCCCTGCGCGGCACGTCTCCAGCGGACCCTAGGGGATTAGCTGATTGGTTGAGGGCGTTCCGTCACGGAGATGTGCAGATAGTCAGGTTAATGTGTTTCTGTCTAAAGGGAGATTGAGCCGTGGAGCAGGTGAGGGTGGTGTGGAGGGGTGGAGGGGAGAGAGCCTGGTGGAGGAGAACAGGACGGGAAAGAGGGATGGAGAGGGAGAGAGGGAGAGGGGGATGGAGAGGGAGAGAGGGAGACGCTGACGAGGTTAGCATGACAGCCAGGGGGAGCCCCCGTGCAAGCATGACTAATGTCTACATCAGGACAGGTCACTCCTCCATCTAGTCATGGCTCCCCCTCCCCCTCCCCCTCCCCCTCTCCCTCTCTCTCCCTGTCTCTCTCTCCTCCTCTCCCTCTCTCTCTTCCACCATACACTCTCTTACTCTCTAGCTGATTGCCCCCTTCCGTCTTACCCATTATCATCTGGAGATTTCTTACGCCAGATCATTCATAACTCTCTAACTTGAACACTGACTCATTCCCCCTTCTCTGTGACTACAATTATAGTCGAATTCAAACGAATAGATTGGCAGGAAGAAATACTTTCATGCAAAGAAACTAAATATCTAAGAGTTACAACTCATTAAAGAAAATATGAAATGTGGAAATTGACTGAAAATCAAAAATGTGCCGTTTGAAAGGGCACCAAAGCCACTCTACTATGTAATATCAGAGAATTGCTCTCAAAAAGTAATACATTCCACTAATTTGTCTACAACACCAAAGTGATCTTCAAGTTCCACACATGAGCTGTGTATCCTCATAAGAGGTCTACTCTAGACAGCGTATTTTTTTTCTGTGCAAGACCATCTTAAACCCCAGAGTTAACACGTAAAAGACAACCCACTCACACTATGACACCTTTCCTTAAGCCCCTCTAGTGAATCTATGTGTGACTTGGTAAAAATAGTAGTGCAAGTGTGCAGTCAGCCAGGCCTAGGTAAGAGCTGATCTGGCGCTGGAAAAACATGACTCATGCTCCAGACCTGTCACTAAGCATTTGGCTTTATGCTTCAAATTTTACCTTTGGGACATCGGAGTAGAAATGTGTGTGCATGTGGCTTTTGGTGTGTGTGTGTGTGTGTGTGTGTGTGTGTGTGTGTGTGTGTGTGTGTGTGTGTGTGTGTGTGTGTGTGTGTGTGTGTGTGTTTTTGTCTTTGGCGAAACTTGAGAAGGAGTGTGTGTGTGTGTGTGTGTGTGTGTGTGTGTGTGTGTGTGTGTGTGTGTGTGTGTGTGTGTGTGTGTGTGTGTGTGTGTGTGTGTGTGTGTGTGTGTGTGCATGCATGCATGAAAGCACATTCTACTAAACAAATACAGTACGAGTGGGCACATTGAAGCATTAACCTAACAGCATATCTATTTGTGTCTTTAAAGAAGTCGCATGGCTGGAGACAATGCATCCCAGATTGAGCTGACGTCCCTCCATTTCCCACACACAGCAGTCCTCCTGACCGCAACTCCATCGCCAACTGCATCTAGTGTGCTGGTCTACAAAAGGGCTTTTGAAAAAACCCAGTGAACCTCTGGCCAACAAGTGGAAACCTCTCTGTCAAATGGCCCGTGTGAATTGGCTCTCAAGGGCTCGTGGCTCTTGGGGGATATGAATGGCAGCTGGTGATGCCTCGCTGAAGCAGTGATAATGAGCCACGGCCCACTGTCCATTAACTGTAGTGTGTGTCTGCGTCATGCTTCTGAGAGAGAAGGCATGTCCCTATTCCTCTGGTCTTTATACTATAAATTAGACTCATGTGTGGGCAACACTGGCCTACCGTAGGATGGAACAATCAATAACACGCGCAACATTGAAGAGGGCACTCTAAGCAACAACATCGGTTCACCTTACATGAATGGGGCCACAGGCACCTCAGGCTAGAAATGATTTCTGAATGTCTTCATGTGGAGGTATTCTCCCTCAGTGGCTACTGTACATCTCTCACTGAGCACATCTCCTCACCTTATGACAGCACATTATTCACACAACATTCACCCAGCTGTGCTCAACAGATGAGAGAAGGGTGAGGTAATTGCATTGCTATAAATAGGCCTCCCTTCATGTTCAAGGCCATTATTTTGCATTCACCTTGAGAAAAGTATGAGGGTGATTGCACCTGGGGCTGGGGGATGACTGACTTCATGCTTTTTAATTTGGGCTACGGGCAGGAAACCTACAGGCTGCCTCATCCACTTTGACGTTCGACGTTCACCGCCACCGGTGAGCCAGGAGAAGCAAAAAACAAACAAAAAAAAACGTTAAATCCCACTGTGTTCCTGGATACACTGACAGCTCGAGTCAGCATCACAGGCACGGGCGAATCTAAGCAGCGTGAAATTGCTTCCCCTGTGTAACTCAATCAAAACGGTTTAAAATGCGTTGCTATAAACCTAACATTTCTCCAATAGACGCAACTAATCAAGCAGAAACGTTGTGCTGACTTGAATTAAAACGAAGTGTATCGTTAATAAAACGAAGAGCAGATAGCCTACTCTTGTTTGCGGCACAATTCATTATGGGAAATAAGTCATATTTTTTTTCCTTTTGATTAATAATCAGCATATGGGGAAAGGGTGTAAGCGTTCAGATACATTTCAAGATTAATTTCCACACCCCTCAACCTTGGACCGGTGCCAGGCTGATATACCGTAACGTCATAGAGCGGACCACGGAACACGCCCTCCACTGACGGACGCACTACATTTGCTTTAGTAGGCCTATTGTAAATTAGTTTTGCCTAACTTTTAAAAGCATTATTGCACGTTTTAAAAAGTTTCATTTCAAATCTGCGGACTTGCCTGACACCACTAAATGACGTTTTTAAGAACATCTTCAAAAGAAACACTGTACATCGCACACTGCGCAACAAGTGGTTTGAATACAGTCTGCCAATGGAACACAGCAGCGCCATTGCATTCCATCCTGTGGATCATGCACTTTCACATTTATGAATCCCGATTTTTTTGCGATAATTTACATGAAAGAAATATTCCTCAATAATGACTTTAGCCATGATAGTTAACTTAAACACTGGGACAAACTTAAAATGTCATATCGCCGTGTCCAGCACACAGCGTGTATGCGCAACATAACAATGTTGTGAGGTACCAAATTTTCCACCGTAATCAGAAGTTGCTGTTGTGCAAACTGAGGCTCAAACTCTGAATGCAACACAGATCAATAAACAACAATATGGTGATAACCACGACAACACAACTACATCCTGTTACTCACAGGCAAACCACCCGTGGGCTGCTGCTGGACATGTCCCTGTTTAAACCGAAGGCACGCTGGAGTAGAGGAGAACTTACTTGAAGGTGAGGATGCACAGTGGTCTGTAGGACTTGTGACTGGTGTTATCGGACATCCTCTTCCCCCAGAAGTCATTGTTAAAGATGCTCCTCAAGCTGGAGCCAGGTCTGACGTCCGGGTTGTTGGTGATTGCCCACACATCGTCGTGCACGAACTCCCCTCGTAGAGAGTTGGTGTAGCAGAGCCCGCAGACCGCCAACAACACGGCATAGCGGAGAATACCTTTGCCCGGCCCGGAGAGTGCGGAGAGCCGCAGGGGGCGGCTGATCTTTTCCCGGTTATGTGCTGTCATGTCGCTTCTTGACTGGCACGCTGATCGCGCTGGGTATGATACCGAGATGCGCTGAGGTCCATTTCCAAGCAGCTCATAGACGCACTGGTAGCGAATGGATAGAACCAGCGAGAATTCTCACTGCAAATGCAAGCGGAGAGAAACCGCCTCCTAGCGCATGCGCTATGTGAATTTACAGAATGCGAGTGAGAACGTGTGTGTTTGTGAGAGAGAGGAGGGAGAGAGAGAGAGAGAGAGATTCATTAGCACCACTGAGACTGAAAATCAATAAAAAGCACTGGAGTATTTCGGACGATGATTGCAATGCAGTGCAGATGACCTTTACTTTCAGACATAATAAATAATAAACAAATGATTACTATGCAAGGGCGTGCTAATGACTGATTGTTATTCATAGTTCGCATTAGGACGGAGAGAAGTTTATTCTCTTTCTTTTGGGAATTATGAAATCTCTGCAGACTTGTGAAGGAGAACACGTGAGTAAATGCGTTGGCAAAACTTAACAGCACTCAAGGACTAATCTTCACTGGCACAAATCCTTTGATGAATAATGTATTTTATAAGCGCCACAGTGCTACAGCGCCCAAATTAACATATTGTCGCCTGTTTTGTAGTGCCTAAAGCTAGACAGAGCAATATAGTTCATTAGCCTACACTGAATTAAAGATGGACGAGAACTATTATATAGGATTCTGTGGCAATGGTAGCATTATCTGTCTAAAGTCCAGTCTCATAAACAAGTACATGTGATGAACCTTTTCTTTTACTCAGCAAACTCAGCAAACTAGGACTGAGTAAAATGAAGGTGTTTACCTCTATGTAAATGTGAATAGTTCCACTGAGTTTCAATCTGTTTATTGTCAGGCTGGTAAGTAAAACATTACAATTTTATGATAGGGTCCTTGAGCCTACCTCCCAATCCACTGTCTACTAGAACCACCTTACTTCAAACAGTTTTTCAAGACTTCATAGACACAATAATGGTCATCAGTTGAATGAGCTTGTAATACTGAAAAAAAAAATGCAAGTAGTGGAACCCTAAGTCAGTGGAACACAGCTATCAGATAAAGGCTGTATCCTACATTTCTAGCCATCACACGTTAACTGCTCGAGTCGTGCCTCGATGAGTCCGGTTAAAATATTGGAGGAGCTCTGTCCCCCCATTGAGCTGCCTCCCATGGGCCCCTTGTGAGTGAACTGTGAGCCCCAGTGCAGCTGCACTGCTGATAGTCTCGTCCTTAATGGGTTAATGGCTTATCTGGGTTCATTTCATGTGATTAGTGCTCAGTGTGGATTAATGCGTCAAGTCCTCTCATTTCTATGTGAAAGTAATTCAGAACATGGCATAAGTATTCATCATTTAGCGTCTGTGAAATCCTTTCCTTTTACCTTGAATATCATTCTCAGTGAGCATTGTGCAAATTATGGCACATGTAAAACACATTCAGCTCAGTTTGATTTGACATAATTGCAGGTTTTGTTCCATAGCTGAATCAATCAATCAGAAGTGAAATCTTCCCCACCAACTAACTCACATTCTGTGTGTGTGTGTGTGTGTGTAAAAATGAAAATACACACTTTCAGACACGTAGGTGCTGCCCTCTTCACCATCTCCGACGCTGAAAATCAGCATCCCGGGCACAGGCGGCTCCCAAAAATATCCTGGACAGACGCACTTGCCAAGTGAGCCTCCGTCCGTGCAGCAGGAGGCTGATGGATAAAAGCGGCGCTTGGGTGGAGGATAAAGAATTAGGTCTCTGTTTCCCTGTGGGGTGAAGCTTTAACACGGCTCCGCAACCTTCACCAACGGCAGCAAGGACAAAAGGAGCCAGACAGGGACATCTGGACCAGAGTTTTTTACTCAGAGCTGCAGCTTATGACCATAACACATCACTGTTCACCACAGCAGTACACCACACTTACTCTCTCTCTCTCACACACACACACAGACAGAGAGAGAGACAGAGAGAGAGAGAGAGAGAGAGAGAGAGAGAGAGAGAGAGAGAGAGAGAGAGAGAGAGAGAGAGAGAGAGAGAGAGAAACACACCAAGTAGGTGGTCCGTCTGAAATGGAAAATCTGCTGAATGCTTTATCTGGGGGACATGATTTAGTATGTTTTACTTTAGTGCATGTGGATACAATGTCAGATGGACATTCTCCTGTAGAATCCATCTCACCTGGTTCATAACATCTTCCATTACACCGTTTGTTTTGGAAAGCAGCATAAACAAAACCGATGTCCATCTCCAAAACCACCACGATGTGGGTATGCAAAGAGCGACCACACACAGCGTGGGTGGAGAGTGAAGGTGGAGGTTTTCGAGCGGGCAGAGAGATTTGTCAGCATGCCTTAGGCTGGAGGACAGCGCACTGATGCCCACAGAAAGACGCGGGGGGAGACAAGGACAAGGCTGTTGTCTCTGTTCCTGGCCTACACCTAACAAGGCTTTCATCTCAATCTGTGGATGTCTGCAGAATGAAGAACAGCAGAGAACAGAGGAGGATGATGTCAGACTACAGAAAGAGCAGAGAGAAAAACAAAACAGAAGTTTTTTTAACATAAATAGAACATAGAAGTTGCCACAAGTAGTCATGTGTAGTCATGTGTAGGCTTGTGTGCGTGTGTGTGTGTGTGTGTGTGTGTGGGCATTTGTGTGTACATGGGAGTAAATATTTACAGTGCTGGCCAAAAGTATTGGCACCCATGCTAAAGTTGACTGAAAAGAGGAATATAAAATCATCTTTTGGAAATTGATCTTAATGCCAATTGAAATGAAAAATGAGGAAATATCTAACCTTTAAGGACACCAATTTTCTTAGTGAATGAATAATGTATCATACATAAATAAATGTTCTTCCTTAAAATACAGGGGTCATAAGTATTGGCACCCCTATGTTAAATTCCCACAGAGACAGGCAGATTTTAATTTTAAAGGCCAGTTAGTTCATGGATCCAGAATACTGTGCATCCTGATAAAGTTACCTTGGCCTTTGGAATTAAAATAGCCCCACATCATCACATACCCTTCACCATACCTAGAGATTGGTATGGGTGTTATTTCAGTTAGCCTATTAGCTGGTTTGATGCTCATTGAGCTCAATGCAAATCAAACCAGCTAATAGGCTAACTGAAATAACACCGAAATTAGCTGGTTTGAAATAACTGAAATTAGCTGGTTTGATGCTCATTGAGCTCAATGCAAATCAAACCAGCTAATAGGCTAACTCAAATAACACCCATGCCAATCTCTAGGTATGGTGAAGGGTATGTGATGATGTGGGGCTATTTTAATTCCAAAGGCCAAGGTAACTTTATCAGGATGCACAGTATTCTGGATCCATGAAATAACTGGCCTTTAAAAATAAAAAATCTGCCTGTCTCTATGGGAATTTAACATAGGGGTGCCAATACTTATGACCCCTGTATTTTAAGGAAGAACATTTATTTATTTATGATACATTATTCATTCACTAAGAATATTTCCTCATTTTTCACTTAAGGCATTAAGATCAATTTCCAAAAGATGATTTTATATTCCTCTTTTCAGTCAACTTTAGCATGGGTGCCAATACTTTTGGCCAGCACTGTAGGTGTCCCTTCTTGCAGTGCTGAAACTGTAACCAGTGCCAGAATAAGATGTCAGTCTAGGTTTCGTCCTCCACAGGTGATTGGGTCCCTGTCACAAAACATCAGAGACAGTCCATTTGACTGCGGCTTGCCACATCATTGCCTCGCACATGAGGGAGTGGGAGAGAAATATGGTGCCTTTCTGCTGCACACAATTTAATAAAACACTCAAGGTCAAGGCCAATAGGGAAGCACGCGTGCACACACACACACACACACACACGCACGCACGCACGCACACACTAAGTCTGTGATTGATTTGTAGTTGGTAGTCATAAGAAGCCCACATGGAGAGAAGCCCCCTCAGGTGGCAGAGGCTGCATGCCTGTGCTCCTGCACTCTTACCATATGAATGAGTGTAAGTGTGTGCATGTGCTCTTCTCTTAAGGAACATAAGTGAACATTATCTATAGTTATCCTCCCACGATCACGTTCATATTATGGTATTCCTACGTGTACATGTTTTGATCAAATCATCACGCTGACCCCTGGGCAGCCCTCTCTGTCTCTCCAGTTTTCATGGGTTTCTGTACACATTCTATAACAACAGGCCAAGGCCAGGGCCAAACAGGACACAAAGTGTGTAGTCAGAGCTGTGCCCTACACGTGTGCTAACACACACACGGTAGCACAGCCAGGCAGTTACATTAAAATGTGATTAATGGACCAGCTGGTAATTGTGAGGCCTAGGGGGTTATGCTCTTGATCAGTTTGAATGCATAAACAAGTGCAGACACTAATGCGAGGCAACAGTATGCTACTTCTCACAAGGACTCTGACACACACACACACACATTCACAATTCCCCAAAAGAAAGAGTGTGCAGAGGCCAGCCACAGATGAAAGTCTAAACAGTCACGCTCACATTCACAAGCACAAACACATACACACATGTTGGTAACAAGGATTTCGCTCACCTCTATCCAAACATCTTATAAAGATGTCCAGTATTCTTTCATTTATTTCTACTGCCCATAATCTTCTCTGAATTCTTTCATGGCTGTTTTTCATGAGTAAACAATCACTCATAATGACTCTGTTCTCAGCGGGTAGCCTACTCCAAGGTCAAGCCTGCAGCAGAATCCGGGTTCACAAGGCCATTTACATCTCATGAACATCCATTTCCAGTCCCTTGACTATTCATGTAATCATTCTTGAACTCCTAGCAGAACTGGCAAATAGCCTGTGGTTTAATTACCTATCCATACCTCATCTATTTGACTGATCTCAAATTCTAAGTTATACTAAAACATAATGAAAAAGTGGTCAAATCTGGTCATACTTAGTTTAGTGTTTTTATTTGTGCAAATTTCATCACTTTGTGTAGACCCAGTTCAGAGTGCAGAGCCAAGATTAATCACTGCAACTAGCCGTAAGTGTACCGCTTAAATAACAGTGGGCAATGGCCTGTGAAGAGCAGCCGATGGCATCTACCGCTCGTGACACGGCTACGTTCTCACAAAAGCAACCAGGGTCCATCACGAGAGCGTTTGATTCAATCATTACAGCTCAGTAGCTGATTGCTGCTAAACGGGGCGGTCCTTTTCTAAAGACACCGGCGCTGTCAGGCGTCCGATGGATGATACACGGTTTAATCTCTCAAGAGGCTCATTCTAAAGAATAGGGCCATTAGCAGAGAGGAGGTACAAAGCGCTTCACTCAGGAGTGACGACCGCGGACACGCTAAACCCACAGATAAGCCCTTCTGATGAACAGACAGAAATCACGCTTCAGAAAATAAGTTTAGGCCTACACAAAGCATGGGCCGCAAGGTTGCAAGTTTGTGCTTGGAGCTGTGGGATTTAAAACTCACAAACCCATCTAGTTTCCTCACACACACTAAGGATACTTGAAGTTTGTAGAACAGGGACAAAGTGATTATGAGTCGTGTCCTCTCGTCCAATCTCATCAGTCTCATCAGAGCCCTGAGGCTTCAGTCTCCCTCTTCACATGGTACACGTCTGAGTGCTCACAATCACAGCTGCACTACCTCAAAGTACTCAATACACACTTCAGATTCAGGTTGTTTATCACTAATGACTTCCACAAACAAAAGCTAACCAAACACACACACAAACAAAAGCTTTCTCTTATACACGCATGCACACACACACAAACTCTCTCTTACACACATGTACAAGGTCTCTCTTTCTCGTTCTCTCTCTCACATACACACACACACACACACACACACACACACAAGCTCTTTCTTAGACACACACAAAAAAACAAAACACAAACACAAAATCTCTCTCACACACACACACACAAAGTCTTTCTTACACATAAATACATACACAATCAGACACACACACAGACACACACACTTCTCCATTGCTAGTTGATGTGATATGGATGAGTGTGGGAGGTTTGCGGAGCAGGCAGCTGGAGGGGAGTGGGGGTCTCAGGTGGGGCCAGATGCCGTGTTTGCGCCGGGCCCCGGATTGGCACGCGGCTCACCTGAGCGGTGCCCTCGCTCCCTCTCCTAGGCAGGAAGTGGGTCAGAGGCTCTGACAGGCGCGCCGATGCAAGGCTGAGCTGTGACAGCTGCCACAGGGGAACAGGCACACAACAACAACACTCCCTCTCTCTCGCCTGCGGGGCCCACACACCTGCACACACCGCAGGACACACACACACACACACACACACACACACACAGCAACACATATGTGCACACACAAGACACACACACACCACAAGACACACACGCACACACACAGCAACACATATGTGCACACACCACAAGACACACACGCACACACACACACTGAAACACATATGTACACACACCACAAGACACACAAGCACACACACACACACACACACACACACACACACACACACACACACACACACACACACTCTCTCTCTCTCTCAGTGAGGAGAGAGAAAAAAACTACTTGGCAGGGGTTAGGACTGCCGTGACCACATGCATGAGAATGATCAACAAGGATATTGTGAAATGATCCAGGGTCATGGGAAAGTTGGAGTGCAATGACAAAACAGGTCTTCAATGACGCCTGATAATGGACTGGTTTGGTGTGGGAGCACACGATCAGTCATCTTCAGTCTTGTGACCACCTGTTAAGATGGGACATGCATGATTAGATCAGTACAGATCACACATAATCACACCATTCTCTGCAGATTTCCCCAAAAACCTCTGGAGAGCTAACAGTGAAAGGAAAACTTTGAAGAGAAGTCTATTTGCAAAACTGCTTCATTCAAAAGCCACTCACAATGGGAGTAGGTGTACATACTGTGTAGCAGACAGAATAATGGGACTATTTATGAGAATGGGGTTTGTGAGAGACTGAACACTGTGGGTGTACGGTCCTTTACTCCAGCCAAAGTCAAGCTGCCGGCTCCATTCCAATACAAAACTTAACACTCAAGATGCACAATGCATGATCACTTCCAAGCCATAAGCCTAGGAGCAAGAAAATGAATTGAGGAACAGGCTGAGAGAAAAGAGAGAGAGAGAGAGAGAGAGAGAGAGAGAGAGAGAGAGAGAGAGAGAGAAAGGGGACAGAGAATAGAGTGAGAATGTGAGAACATGAAATTGATTTCACACATGAGCACATTGGAAGGTAGTGTTGCCTTTTTTGCTAATGCAGTTTGCAAAAACCCTCTGTAATAATAGTCTTCAGAAAGGCATATTTGTTTGGGGTGTTCCACACCAGGCAGAGGTTAGCAGCGCCACAGCTGCACTGTCAGACAGACTGCTTCTCTACAGGGGTAGGGACAGTACATCATTAAAACCAGACACTACGTAGGCAATATTCTAAAAGATAGCACCTTTTCACCAAGGGCACACTGCAGTAGGCTCCTACAGACAGATAAGGGGCTTTCTTTCAGGACACTCCCACTTCCTGGATGTGCAATGACAGACTCGTGGCAGAAGCGTCTGGAAAGCGAGCTTACACAAAGAACCCTTGAAGTGTTTTTCTTTTGCTGCTAAAACATCATTGGGCATTACTGTGGATTGATAGAGGTCCTCCTGTTCACTTGAACAGCAAGAGATGCTGTGCCTGCCTAGGTAGCCACATCTCTGGGGAGTCCATTGTTGGATTTCAGTATATTCAGAATGATGTGTGTAAGGGCCCTTTGACCTCTGAGCAATGGCATGAAGGAGTATAGTAGCCATGCAGCGACTCTCCTCTGGGACTTATGGGACACAGTTCTCCTGGAACTCTGAACACCACACACACACACACCACACACACACAGACATACACACCACACACGACACACACACAGACACACACACAGACACACAGACACACACCACCCCCCCCACACACACACACACACAGGAGGCATCTGGATGTTACATAAACTTTTATGGATTTTCTTAAGTTAATTCCGAAAACTCATCTGTTACAAAAAAGACAATCCAGAACAAACAAACAGAAGGCAGCACATGAGTGTACTTGTGCCATCAGCTACTCAGGTCTGATTTCATCATATGCTAAAGAAAGGTGTGCCCACACACACCCAAACCTACAGGTGCACACACACACACACACACACACACACACACACACACACACACTCTTAAAAGCCTCCGGTCAGTCCTCTTTTGTCTGTCTTTCGGTCCGTCCACGAGGAGGACAGCGTTGTCCTGATGGCGTAGCCTCACTGAGAAGTCCAGCCGTGTCCCTCAGCTGACCAGCATCAGTCCAGTCTTACAGCAACTCGGGACAGAGAAAGCCAAGAAAGACACTGATATGCATGTACACACACACACACACTCACACTCACACTCACACTCCCCATTCAATGAAGCACACTCTTTAATGTGCACACGCACGCACACACACACACACACACACACACACACACACACACACACACACACACACACACACACACACACCATTCAACAAAGCACACTTTCACACAGACGCACACACTTTCACATGATTGCACGCACACACACACACACACACACACACACACACACACACACACAACAAACACACACAAAAAAGCACACGCCACACACACACACACTTACGCACACACTCACACAAACACAGCACTGGTGAATGAGTGAGCTGGTGGTTGGCTGACCCAGAGTGACCTCTAGCCCAAAGCCATGCGACCTCAGTGGTCCAGTTCTGCTCGCTGATGTGGCGAGCCAGCCCTGGGTGGTGCTTTAGACTGGACCACGGTGGGTCTGGTTAGATGATTGAGTGAAACCAGTTCATGATGGGATGCGTAAGGTCTGATCTAGACTAAGCTGGTTCTTCGGTTAAATCTGCTAAAAGACCGCAGCCTCGGGCGTCCTCTCCACGCACTCTTCCAGCATTTTCCGTCTCCAATTCAGCTGTGAGAAAAAAGAAAGAGTTAAAAAAGTTAACTTGACATCAGATCCTTTCAGATGTCACACGTCCATATCTGACAACTCCCATGACTCTCTCAGAGTGTCTTCCCAAATAGACCTGGGCAAGACAGCAGCACTCAGCTGCCAGCACAGCTCCACATAGCGCTCACTGCCAGCGCAGCTCCACATAGCGCTCACTGCCAGCGCAGCTCCACGTAGCGCTCACTGCCTCCTGAGTGCTCTGACTAGGGGCATAATGGAGCAGCTCTGACTAGGGGCATAATGGAGCAGCGGGCGGCATCGCTGCCTGGGACAGGGTTCAGGATCAAACTGAACACTGGACACAAGCATCTGCTAAATACCTCTCACCTTCACTTTCTCACATGCCATAGAGTACGTATACTCACAATCTCCCTATATACACACACACACACACAGACACAGACACACACACACACACACTCACACAGACACACACAGACACAGACACACACAGTGTCCAGAGTCCAGACTCACCACTGTCCCTTGCTGGCCATGCTCCTCCTCTGCTGTGACAGGCTGTAGATCTCCTGCAGCTGCTTCTTCTGGTCATCGCTGAGTGGATCGGTCAGGTGCTGGTACCAGCCCGCATCGGAGCTCTGCACCCCTGCAGCACCAACGCAACACACTCTCAACACATGTGACACGCGTGCGTGTGTGTGTCTCTCTCTCTGTGTGTGTGTGTGTGTGTGTGTGTGTGTGTGTCTCTCTCTCTCTCTCTATGTATGTATGTATGTATGTATGTATGTATGTATGTATGTATGTATGTATGTATGTATGTATGTATGTATGTATGTATGTATGTATGTATGTATGTTTGTATGTCTGTGTATGAGAAAGAAAATCTCTCTGTTTTTTCGTCCGCAGGTGAGGTTTTCAACCAAATGCTGAGTTGCGTGCGTATGTGGGTATGAGTGAGTTTGTGTGAGCAAATGTGTGTGTGAATACACCGATAGAACAAGGCAATGATGTATGGGGTGATGTCAGAGCTCAGCACTGTTACAGCCTGAAAATCTGTCCAGTCAGCAGGGACAGGAGTGTGTGGGGTCAGCAGGGACAGGAGTGTGTGGGGTCAGCAGGGACAGGAGTGTGTAGGGTCAGGAGAGCAGGTGTTCCGCCATGACAAAGAAAAATGACCTGCAGGTCTTTGGAAAGGCACTGCACAAATATTTATTCCTAATTGTTGGAGTTTGTAAACAATTTTACTGTGTAGCAACTTTTGGGTCGCTGAAATGTATGCAAGGTGGTGCTTGCTGTGGAAAGATGCAGTCTTCCCTTGCCATTTAAGGATTCTATTATTATATCACATTTCCACACTATATTCTTTTTTATATGTTCTTGTCAGAGGCAGGAAGTGATATCTGATAATACAGTTTAATATAACCCAACTTCTAATCTCACCTAATCTAATCTAATATCCTTTAAAGGAAGAGATATAATCTGATACACTTTCCTTCCTCATTCATGTGTATGTGTGTGTGTGTGTGTGTGTGTGTGTAACACATACGTAGCAGGGCTGCGGTGAAGAACTGGTACTCGTCCTCTCCGTTGTCGTAGTCCAGGGGCGTGCTATACTCCTCCAGCGGTGTGCCCTCCAGCCCCTCTTCATCCCAGTAGTCATCATCATCATCGTCGTCGTCCTCCTCCTCCTCGTCTCCCTGGCTGGCCGGAGCGCTGCAGGACTGTTGCATAGCGTTCCGGTTCTCGCTCACCTCGTCCTCGTCACTCGGAATCTCCTCTGGAATAGTGGACATGACACATCAGCACCTGTACTGCCCAGCAGAATGTCTTATACCAGCTTCTAGTGTCTAATGTCATTGGGGCTTTTTATCAGTGTGTTTTGTTCAGTTACTGCTCACACTCTTGACTAGCGCCCATTAAAGGCTATGTAAATGGAATAAACGGTTGATTTCACACTTGACAGTCTTTCCATCAGCCATTAGAGGCAGCTGCCTTTTTTTCTACTTGAAATGCAGTCAGTAGCATCCCACAGACATAAAGTTAAGGGTTTCAGCAGTACCACAGGGGGGTGATGGGATATGTAGTCTAATTAATTGGTACATTAAGCTTGACTGTCTTACGCCTCAGGTTACCGGGTGTTTTTTATAATCTGTGTCAAAGAGCTATGGGAGCTCCAAGATTCAATCATTTAGACAGGAGGAGGAGAAAAAAAATAATCTAACGGCTTTGTAATGTACCCCACTGCGCTTTAGACTTCACTGTTCCGCTAGTGTCTCTATTCGGTTTAAAACCTTTCCATCACAAGAGTGAGCTGCCAAACCACATCAATTAGAATCGTCTAAAAAATATAATAACAGACACACCAGAGGCTTCTCCTAAACTGGGGGGATTTTAAGAAGTGTTTGGGAGATTGAAAACTACTTATATGCATTGACAAGCTGCCTCTATTCATTCAGTGCAAGCACAACATTTCATATAACTGAATGGCCCAGAGCATGGCTGCTAACTATGAGAGCTGGGTCCCCTGAGGAGACCAGTTAGATGACGACCTCCCAATAATGCGGAGCAAATGCCCCTTTTGACTCTACAAGCTACTGGTCAATAATTAGTCTGCCTCAAACACAACACATTAAAAACTAATTAACCAAAATATTCTGTAAATTTTCCATGCATTCTATCCAGTAATAGCCTTTAATGAGAGTGCCTTATGAAGAAAAGCTCTCAAAATACACAGCCGAAGAAAACTAGGTGTACTCTGCTAAGTAGGTGAAAGAGGATCATTCAACTGTCAACCAAGTTGAAATTTCCCTACCAACAAAGCACCTTGCGCCTACCAGACACACACACACAGACAGACAGACAGACAGACAGACAGACAGACAGACAGACAGACAGACAGACAGACAGACAGACAGACAGACAGACAGACAGACAGACAGAGACAGACAGACGCGCGGCTCTGTGAAACGGTGTGCGTGTCTCTTCCTACCGTTCTCATCCTCCTCTGTGCGCTGGGCCCTGGTCAGCGCCTCCTGTTTGTGGAGCATGCGCGAGGCATAGATGTGCTTCAGGCCCAGGAAGAGCAACAGGACGGAGGGGATGATCTGACCGGCCACCGACTCCACCGCCGCTGGCCGGCTGGGCAGCTCCATCAGCACACTCAGTCCGATGATGCACATCTTACGGTCATGAAGACTAGACCATTACAAGAGATCGGTAAAGCTTGAGAGTTAGTCTTCATCTAAAACTCAACCAGCAGAACTGAAAATGTGCCTTAAAACAAGAGCAAATTCACATCTCCCTCTAGTGGTAACTGTAGGCATGACACTATATGTGCTCACTACACACTGTTCTACCCACATATCACTGCTATGCTTTAGGTAGAACTGTACGACTGGTAATCGAATGCAAGTGATGGTGCATAGTCCTGATGCTCATCCTTAATCTACACAGAATTGCACTGATGGATATCGTACCCCAAGAAGAACTCTGTGTCATTCATCCACTGGTTGATGAACTGGGCTGTGATTGGCTCTGGGCTGTGAGGGAAGCGGATGTTGTCCAGTGTGTGCAGCAGGAGGACGGGACTGTAGTAGAGGGCAGCAATGGCCACCTGCAGACACATGGTCCTCAACTCACTGGACTTCACCCCCCGTGTCAGGCGCTCCAGAACGGCCTCCACAAACAAGGGGATGCACTGGGAAAGAAAGGCGCACACACACACACACACACACACACACACACACACACACACACAGATATAATGAAGAAAGAGAGATAGTGTTACTTGGGTGATCAATTTTTAATAACTCTACACAAGAGCACACACACATGCGCACACACACACACACACACACACGCACACAGCCCGCAGCTCCGCTCACCTGATCGATCCCTCTGCCGCGGCACTGCAGAATGATGACCTCCAGCAGTTTGGCAGCGTGGCACTCAGCATCCTCCCCTGCATCACTTGTTAACACCTGACATTCAAAGGTCAAAAGGTCAAACACAGGGATCATGAGGAATGAGAGACTCCTTTTTTGACCTATCTATCTGAAATTATATTTGATGGACCCTGCCCAAGCACATATAAAGTACAAAACCTCCTAAATGGAGACACACATCAATGGATTGTTTTTATGAAATGAAAGGGGAAATAGTGTTTTTAAAATAGTTTGTAAAATCGTTCATGTTGTAGAATCAACTTTGTCTCAAATGCTTTGGCAACTTGCATTAACATTTATGAACTTTTAATTATTCAT